>NC_142201.1:63655233-63958905 GCF_049639895.1 Pseudopodoces humilis
TTTTCCCATTACATGGTAGTCTCGGTATGCCATTCATTACTTGTAATATAACACCGCTGAAGGTGGCAGTGCAATCACTGCCTTCATTTAAGGCCAGTAAAAGCAAATTTGATTACTTTATAAAACAATGACAGCATCTAGAATTGCTTACATCCAGATTGGGAGCAGAGGGAAGGGGAACTAAGAGGGCAAAGAGGACTACACAACCTTCCCACAGGGACAACAGAATAAACAAACACACACTATGGACTAGGGGATCATAACTCCATTATCATTCTTCTGAATTCTACACATTTCCGAACTGAAAACAATGTATCACCCAAAACAAAACTTCAAAGACTGTGAGTTACGTGAGTAGGAAAATCATGTTGGATCCTAATTGAGTATAGATGTAATACCCAACAGGATAAATAAATATAAAAGAGATGAATACAGAGATGTATCCAAGCCAAGAAAATTTCTTTCCCTAAGCACTTTGCAAGCAAAGAGTAGTCATACATTTTTGCTAAGGTCCAACACTGATTTCTTTTCCTATAAGGAAATTTTACACAAATATTTTATTTTAGCTTACATAATGGGAAATAAAACATTTTTTGTTAAAGTCATGTTGTTCTTGTCCATTGCATGTTTTAGGAACTCAGCTTTAGCTGATCCTTGAAGAAGCATTAATAGCAAAGGAACTATTATTGATATGATACTGCATTTAAATGGAAATACCCGACAGCAACAATGCATTAAGTGGACTTTAGCAGGATGGACTGTGGGTGGTAGCAGCTAAGGAGTAACCCAATGAACGAATGAAACCACTGAAAGGAGTCACTGGGATATCTGGAGAGGAGGAACAACTGCTTCTTTGAGAAAGTCATTTCCCAGCCCCTGCAGAAAGACAGGAAATTAGGACTAGAGAGACTGTGCTGAATGAGAAAACTCGTTTGGGACCACAGAACAATGATGACAAAACTCAGAAAACCTGATTGAGTACTCAGCAAATTACGAGTGCACAAAGAATAGTTTCTGGAAAATGAAGTATTTTCCATTTTTTTGTAAGTTAAATAATTTAGAAATGCATTTACAAATGTTGCAGCAATGTTCACGTGATAAAACTACTGTTATAGTAAGATAGAAAAGCACAGAATTTGTTTGTACTTAGATTACCATTTTAGGATATACCTTGCAACTTCAAAAAAGGAATGATGCACAATTAACTACTGATCTGATGATGCCTTAATACAAATTATACAGCTCAATCGCCTGTTATACACAAATTATATTATTATAATATTATTATTAACACAAATTATACACCTCAATTGCTCTATTTCACTTACGAAAACTTCCTACTTTTGTTGCTTCCCATAGATTGTAAAAATATGTAAACTGTTCTGCAAAAAGAATATTGCTAACTTCAAGATTTTAGCCACATACCTACAAAACCTCCACTATTATTAGAATTAAAATATAAACAGAAAGTTTGTAACGTAGTTCCACAACTAAAATATTAAAAATACAAGACTTCAACTTTAGGAAAAACTGACATATAAAACAGCTATTTACCTAGTAATCTTACTAGACAAAAGGGTAATGCAAGCGTGTTTTGAAAGAAGAAAGCCATACAATTTTGAAACAAACCTTGTCCATTAGTTTACTTGCATGAAGACTCAGGCTATTAAAGAATATTTTCTTGCTCAACAAATGCATTTCTTCAATTGTTGTTAACAGTGTGGCAGCATTGTTTCCTACAATACCACTGAAAAAAAATTAAGATTATTTAACAAATCTAAAGTGGGGACAACATGATAGTTAGATATTTAAATATAATTTTAAGAAAGATTATTTTCACAGTTGAAAACTTAGAACAAATAGTTGCAAGGAACACTTCTCCATTACAGCTGAGAGATAAGCTGACTGTAAGAACAAGCATCATCAAGTATGTCACTAAGCAAATATTAAATACAGGTTATCACACTTGCACAAGCTTTTTTGTAGACTACTACAATTTACTGGGTTTTTGCTCTCTTATGCAATAAATCTACTTCTGTTATCAAAAATGAATTACATAACAAAAAGAATTAACTATTCTATCATGCTGCCTATTAGGGATAGCATTACCTCTCCTTTCTTCACTGAGATGCTGGGCTTCTCTAAAAATATAAGAATTCATGCCTTGATATTCTCAGTGCCAAACTACTACACTTAACACAGACACCATGTAACCCTTAAATGGCACTACAGGGCTATGCTCCTCTCAAATATATATACCCTCCCTCTGGCTATAGAAATTGCACTTTTAAGCTACAAACTGGCAGTAAAAATTCACTGGGTCATAATAGGACTAAACCTCTATCTCAATTGTCAGATTGTAATCCTGTGTTTAATAGATCATTTCTCAAACTGCTTCTTCCTTTCTTTAGTGAGGTGTACCTTCCCCATGCAGAGGAAATTATTCAGCTGGTAGAAGGTACATCACTGGTCTTCAAACATTGTGTTGTTAACAAGACAGAAACCAAGACTGCCTATGACTTTCCATTTTAACATCACATTTTCAACAAGCTTTATAACCATGGGGAAACACTAACTTTGGAGACAGAAAAACACCACCAAAATCTTCCAGGATTTTTGGATAATAAAATTAAGAATAGGTCTTACATGTGTTCTACAACAGACTTGCCATCACAATTGAGGATTTTAAATAAGCTGGGAGGTGCCCAAGAGCCACTTATCCCAGTTTGCCCAACATCTGAAGTATTTTCTGACAGAGAAGCTCAGCTAGTAATATTAATGTTTCAAATTCTCAGCAGTTCAGTTCAGGGCTGCGGAGGAATATTTTTCTTCTACTGCTGTTTCTAACCAAAATGAACTATAGCATATGCCACAACATATAAATTATATATAAATTAGCAGCTCTGACTTTTCTCCAGTTTCTGTATGCCTGGTGGCACCTGGATGGTTGGAAGGTGATCAGTGTGTCTTCAACAGTGAGATAAGGAAATATATAATCAGGGAAAAAAAGTTATCAAAACACATTTGTTTAAATTAAAAACCAACCAAGCAAACAAACAGAAAAAAAAAACCTATGAAAAAACCAAACCAAAAAAAACCATGAAAAAGAAGAACAGAAGAAATTTATTTTAATAACATTTTCTCAAAGGGGACTTGACTTTGTCATATTAAATGCTGTGTAGGTTTTTTTTGCATACTATTTGAATTTACACAGAACAATAAAGAAATAGTTATTGTGGCAAATTGATGCTGTATTCCAAAGCAGTTTTGATATAAACTGAGGAATGGCAATAGGTAAATGGTTTCTGCTTGATATCACACGTGGTTCTTCATGGTGTTATAGTGCAGAGCAACAACTAAGCAACAAAAGTACTCTTCCTAGCAGATTTATTCTTATATATACAATTAGGGAAAAAAAGGCATTTTTAACATATTTTGCAATTTTGCATACCTGATCGTATGGTGGTAGAACTTGAGCAAATTAGAAATCTTGTACAGTAAAACTGCTCCTGGCTCGGCAACAATCACCTGCTCAATTCTAACCTGTAGCATGAACAAATACAAACATCCTTCAGGTCATAAATTCCGAAAGCCAGCCTTCTATGACTTTATATGCAGTATATCTATGATTTTTGAAATATAAATTAAACCAAAAATAAATTTTAAAAGAGAATGTCTAGTTAACTTTAATATTCGGCTTGAACTGAAGAGCTTCTGGGCTGCCAAGCATCTCGGAAGAAAGCATAAAGATGTATGCATTCTTAAAAAAAGAAAAACTACAAACCCAAAAAGCCTTCCAAAAATCCTACAGACTGCTGCAGTTACTGGAAATTTAAAAATAATGAGATAATTTGATGGATTAATACCAATATTGAAATCTTCCCCAGCACTGAATAGCAAGAATAGCTGCAATGCTGCAGAATCCTAAACCACAGCAGTACATTTCTAGCATCATGGAGAAATTCAGAACATCAAAGCATTAGGTATTTTGCCTAAGAAACAAATTTCACCTGGATGAATAAATTCTTCCCTTATGGGAGAGTGTTTATATCTCCTGCCAGTACTTAGATGTATTTGTAACTAATAACCAGCTTTGTTGACTGTTTATCTCAACCAGGAGATCCTGGCTACACAACAAAATGGTGCTGGTTGTCTTTACAGTTGGACAGCTGATGTCTTGTCTCCATGGTACACACAGTCCAAATCCACTCATAAAAAGCTGCCGCAGGGTCAATCTTCACGCACTTATGAAGCAGAATAGACAGTGACTTATCACTGCACTGCTCTTCCCGTGCCTGAGTGTGAAAGGGCCACACACAAATCAGCAGCCACCATCCACTCTCCCAAGTTATTTGCTATTCAGTGGAACACGATGAGCTGCAATCTTTTCTTCTCAGAGCCAGCTGCAGGAAGAACCGACTAAGATTATGTTTCCTCAATCCATTCAGTTTGCATCTATTTCACTGACCAAAAACAAATAATACTTTTTAACTCTTATTCACAATACTTAATGCACAAAGTTTATTTCAACACGCAGGTGAACTTTGCTCTTCAATGTGTTTATATATACAAAGGTCTATATACAAATATATGTCTCCAGTGTTACCTAAAAGTCCTGTGGGCATAAATACAAACATATATTCTAGTTGTTCAGTAAAAGAGAATAGGGCAGGCAGGGGAAAAGGAGGGAAAACAAAATATTGACAAAAAAAATGAGAATAACTAAAAGTAAAGAAAATAATTAAAAACTGAAAAAGAACAGGCAGAAGAAGAGTAAAAACTTGAGTTTGATTTTACACTTAATCACTTTGTTGGAATGCACAGAAATACTGAACTCAAACATCAGCATTCAATATTATAAGAACAGATTCAAGAGCACTGAAAGTTTGGAAATAACTACCAAAAACACAAAGCTGTGGCGATTGTGTGTCTCTTAGGACAAGTGTCTTCCAACAGATCAAAAACTAAAAGGTTGTGCAGGATGATCATAATTCTGTGGCAATAGGCACAAAACTGAAATACAAGAGACTCTGTCTGAACATCAGGGAATACTTTTTTTTATTGTGCAGGTGGCTGAGCACTGGAATATGTTGCTCAGTGAGGCTGTGGAGACTCCATCCTTGGAAGTATTTAAAAGTCACCTGGACAGAGTCCTGGGCAACCAGCTCTAGGTGGCCTCAGCCTGAGCTGAGAGATGGTCCTGGACCAAGTGACATCCAGATGTCCTTGCCAACCTCAATTCTTCTTTAATTCTGTGACTTTCTAAATGCCACCTTTCTGAATTTTACCTCTTTCAAGACCTTATCCTTTTCTTACCAGAAACTTAGGTTTAGTATCCAGAAACTAGCTGTTCACATTTGAGACTGAGTATTTGTCAACTGGATACAGTTGTTATAGATACAGAATCCTAAGAGAAATTTATTATAATAGTATTTAGGCACCGTAGATTTTACTTTAAAAACATCTGGATTTAAACACTGCACAGTCAGGCAATAATTGGTATCATCTTCATCATCTTGATTACTTCAGTGCTTATGTGAAGCACATGCAATAGATAAGTCAGTCAATCATCTGATGGATCATCACTAATAACTTCTATCAAATGCATCCCCTAAACTTACTAAGGCTGTAGCTTGAAAAAAAGACAAATATAGAAAGATGTGACAAATATGAAAAACTGAAGTAGCATAAAGATGGTAATTAGGAAACAATTTTTCACAGTGTCTTTAAAATACAAGAGCTGGAGTTATTAAACAAAACAAACCCCAAAAACCAAAACAGAAAACCCAAAAAACCACAAAAGGAACTGGCTTTTCACATAACAGAGTTGAAGGATATGTTGTGAGTATCAACATTTTATATCAGCTTGACATGTTCATGCAAGAAAACATCCATTGAGATCTATTCTATACAAAGAAGTTATGGCTCAGTATGTCCTTAGCAGATTCACAAACAGGCAAGGAAACTATCCTATAGAAGTATGACATAACTGCATAACCTGCACACTCTTCCCTGAGCATAATGATCACTATGAAAAACAGGTTAGTAAATTACTTTGATTTTTCATTTGACCCACTACAGCTATTCCCATACACTTACCACAAAGCTGTATTTTTGTACATCATCACTCCTCAATACAGGAAAAGTAAACCAAAATCAAGACTCAAATTTAGCATCCTAGTATCTCTCACTATATGACTATTATCAACCACACATCTATGAACAAAGCAATCTTTAACTTTAGAAAAAAACCTTCAGAAGTTGACAATCTAATTCTTAACCAAGGGGTATTATCATATGTCATATCATATCATGTATATATAATATACTGATATATATAAAATACAGTGAAGAGATGGGAGTACAAGTTCTGAAAAATCATAACGGAATAGTTTTTGTATTTAGAGTGCTAAGGAAAACAAAAAACTTCACCTTCAGAGGCCTGCAGACACCTTCTGTTATGTGCCCAACCACTTCTTGAATATTTTCTTCCACACCTATAGTTAATGCAAACACATGCTAAGATTATGCAAATGTATTCTCTTTTCTTCAAGCCTATAAAACAAATAAACAAATGTAGGAGGTACTCCCCCATGAAAAAGCATTATGAACTGTGTGTTCTTTTCTCCACACGACTAGTTCACACCTCCACTGTACTTCAAATCTAGCCATTAAGAAATAGCTGCATGTCAAACAGTCCTGGAGTCATTACCTTTTGCTATGCAATTGCTTCCTAGTGCAACACAGCGCGTGGGAACTTGAGGTAGAAGCAGCAAGGGGAAGAATGATTTAGCAAGAAGCTGTCTCAGTAAGGCTCAATATTAGCACTTCATGAAATTAAACTAGAAAAACACCGAAAAACCACCCAGGCCAGTGAGACACTCAAGGAGCAGCAGTACACCCCATTTTGAAAGGCCTGACTGGCAAAACCATGTGTCTGTCAGCGCTGGTTACTGACGAGCTCATGGCATTGTTACAAATGAAATGACATGTGTACCTCCACACTAATGCGTGCTGCAGCGCTGGCAAACGCTTCCTCCCCAGCAGCAATTGAAACTCATCTTCCACAAAACGATGTACAAAAGAGAATATTGCCCTATCTTATCATGAAACACAAATGAATTGTTGCATGGCAACCAGTGCTGTCATAAATCAATCAAACTGAAAGCAACAGATCTTCAAGCTCTCACTTCAGTAACAACTCAGAACAGATTTATGGAGAAAGCAATACTTTAATTCTAATTTAAAACTTGTCAACAGGAGTTCATCTTCAGATGGGACCCATGAAATGAAAGTAAACAAACTGCCTGTGACATGTGACAGAAATCAGGTGACCTGAAGCTATATTTTGCTTCTTTCAGACTAAGACAGATTACCTCAGAGTGTAAAAATAATGAAAGATCAGAGATCTGTGCCAATGCCTCCTTACACCAAGTTAATTGAAAAGCCATATAAGCAGTAACAACTGAATTCAGTGCGGTGGCTGTAAGAATTTCAACATACTGAATTGGTAAGGTAATAAAAATATGGTTATATACTTGAATATTGATATCAAGGCAAAAAGCAAGATTACAAACCACAGCATGCATAGCTCTTTTATGTAATGGCTAGCTCACAGATAGACCTTAGCAATTTACACATTTTTAGTAGGAACAGTTATGCTTGTACTGTTCATCAATGTAACAAGTACCTAGCACATATTTGCAATACTGCATCTAAACCAGATTGACTTAAAAACAAGTTGTTTGGTATGAAAACTTTAGCTCAAAAAATATACAAGTTCCAATACCAAAGGACACAGAATAAAAATTTTGAGATACCACATGCTTGTGCCTTCGCATGTATTTTCATGTCCAATCAGAATATCTGGATTCCAAAAGCAGTGAAATCTTCCAGCAGAATCCATTATATAAGTGGTGCAAGTTTGACATAAGAGAGTTACAGAATAAACAATTCTCAGAGGTCCAAAATAACTTTAAGAATACAGCTCATAACTGAAGATATGCTTCCAACTCCTTGCTACACCATATATATATATTTTTTCTGTGTATCCCTCTATAAAAGGAGAGCTCTTTTTTGGACTTTGTTTAGCTTCTGTTCTCCATCTGGGTTCCTGTAACTGCACAAAAAATGGGCTTCTATTGCATCTCTTAAAATGCCTGCAATTCTCCATTCCTTACAAGTAGAAGATTTCTGTATGACTGGGAGGTTCCAGCTAGCAGAATACCTAAACTCTGAAGAAGAAAACTAGACGCTTTATGCTTTTCCAGTAAAAGAGTTAAAACTTTCCTGAATGTGTTTTCAGCACTTAAAATTTTAATAGCATTTTTGGTCAGATTAATTTGAAACACTTAATTTTTGCAAGGTTAACATTTTAAAGCTTTTTTAAAAGCCATCCTTGCATGTTCTGCTTATGGGCTACATAGTTTGGTCACTTTAAAGTAAAAACTGGGGTGGAAACCTTTCCCTAAACAAGTGTCTCATAAAATTTTTCATCCAGCGGGACCAAATCCACCTGTATCACACCAACAGGTATACATGTGGCTTTTTTTTGTTGTTTCTTGAGAAGGGAAATTTTTTATAGCCGTGATTTACCACACTCTCCACAGTCCTGAAATTACACAGAGCTTAAACAGAAATCTGAACTCAGTACAGACACACCTGAACAAAAATAAGAGAAGTGGTTCCATCTGCAAAAATCTACTGAAGCTGAAACTGAAGTGAAAACATCTGACTGAACTAACTTCAGACCTCCAGGTAGGTGTTTTATCTATGGCAGCTGCTTGGGCTCCCTCTATAGGGGAATGGAAAAAAAAGATCCCAGTTTGTGATGAAAGTCTCCAGAAAATCTTACATTAGATCTCAATTTTTTTTAGGAAGAACTGCACTCTGAAGATGCAAATCTCTGTCTTTATCTCTAACTGCCAATAAAGATGTCCACTTGTTAAATGGCTACATGAAATTAACTTATTTTTTACTGTAGTCTGCACAGCCAGACACCTAAAGACTGCACAACAGCACAGAAAATTCAGCTTGAGCTTTTCAGTACCATAGATCCTGTCCTCACTACCAACTCAGGACTGTATTTATAAGCAACATACAATCTCAGGGTACCTTGGGGTTGCGCTGCCCATAACTGTTCCTTGTTAAATCCAGTGGTATCCTATTAAGTACTGTTTTGTCTTACAGACCTTATCACATCACTATCCTTGTCATCAAAAAAATTTCCCCAGAGACACAGAGGAATAGCTACAGACAGCACATCCCAAGCTCCCAGTTTGTTGCTCCCAGTATGAAAGTAAGAACTCCTTTTTACATTTCTTGAAAACTGTGCAACAGTGATAGCAGACCTACTCCTGGAGAGCTTAGGAAAACATTTTTTCCTTCAGGAATCTCTTGTTTATACCAGTATCTCCAGAAAAAGGTTTTGGCCTGGTGATTTTTTGTTGAAAATTTCTCCATATTATCAAGTATCTTGTCCTGTGGCTGAAATGCTCCAAATATATCTCATTTCATGGTCATATCATCTCAGCCCAACACCCTGTCCGAAGGCCAAAGAACTTCATAGTTAAGCAAAGCACTAGACAAAGAAGTGGGAGAATTTCAGAACAAAGGGCAGCAGCAGAAGTGCAGCCCACAGGAGAACCAGACACATTTACATACTCTATGGGTCCAGCTTTTTCTGAAGGGCTCCCCAGTTACAGCAAAAGCATCAATCAGTCATCTACAAAGAACTGCCATGCCTTTCTCTCTATTATAAAACCATCATGAGGCCTGCTTTCCTGTCTCCCTGAAATACTGTCAGCAAACAGTATTAAATGCACTTTTATAGTACATTAACTGTAGTTAAAAAATAGCATTCCTCTAGTTTGATTCACAACAGGTCCTAAACAGCCTCATTTCCCATATACCATAAATTAGAAAAGCCAATTAATACTTACAGCAGTAAGGAAAATCAGATTACATATTCACTTTAAAACCCAGAGTAAGATTGAGACGCAACATGAAGAGCTCACCAGATACAGATCAAGTGTAAGCTCTCACAGAGAGTTTGTTACAATTGAGTACACATGCTTAATTTATAAAATATATCTTTCTCTGAAACTATAGTGGCAAATCATACTCTTCTACAGGATAAAAGTCTTTAAAGTATAGGTTCAATCTACTGAAAAGAAAGCAAAGGGGCTGAAGACTAAGCATGAACATCTGCATCTCTGAAATGAAGGACAGTTTTGATATTAAAAGGCTTCACCTATCTGTGAGCAGCCTACTTCAACCTCCATAAACCTGAAATGATGTTAAATGACAGATGAAAATTCCAATTTCCTTCTAGCACAGAATGAAGAGACTTAAAGAAACAAATAATTATATTTTAAAAAAATTACTAAACAAAAGAGCAAAAGCATAATAAAAATCCTCAACATAATATGCAATGTATTCAAGGAGATATGTATTCATATATATTACAATTTCTGAACTCTCAACTATGCTCTAAAATGTCTCTTTCTAAATTTAATGTAAACCTGTTGTAAGTACAGTAAAATAAATTGAGTGCATTTTGAAATACTCTTCTTTTGTTATGGGCCTTCTTTTGGCAGAATGCAACCACCAGCTATTCTGATATTATTTTTAGGAAAATTTAAACTCAGACTTGTAACTGAAGCCCAACCTAAGAAATTAATTGCACTTTTTAACTTATCACAGACTTACTATCACTTCACAATTTACGTTTTAAAACCACTACTACCTTGAATAGTCACAAGCTTTAACATAGCTTCTAAGTGCTCTTTTTCAGAAGCTGTAGCTTGATGCAACCAGGCCAGCATGTCTCCTACATACCTAAACAAAGACAGAAATTTTGGTGTAAATTAGTGGTTTATGGCGTCAGGAATTCAAAATGCCAACAAAAAAAAAAAAAGATTATTTCATATACATTCTTGTTAGTACTGTACCTCAGAGGATCATGAGAGTGCATTTCAATAGGGCGGGGAGTACCTCCCAGACCTCCTCTAGTAAGAGCATCTATAAAGCCACGGACCACAGCACTCCTTCTAGCTGTTCCAAACTCATCCAGCGTGTATCTGTTATTGAAACATGAAAACAGGTTAAGAAAATCCAGTTTGTCTCATCACTGTTGATTAGTTCAGCCTCACAGCTAATACAAGCAAACATTTTTATAGTTCCAGAAAGCTTGCAACAATGTGTTTATTATAAAACATTCAAAACCATCTGATGATGTCAGAATTTCTATCATCCTGCTCTGCCTACACTGCATCTGACAAACAGGAGAAAAGAAGACAAATTTCATGTTGTCACCTGTCTACTCTAGAGCAAATGTGTAGGATAAGACAAGACTTTGGATATTGCAGACAAGTGCTACAATATATAGTCTTATATATATACACGCGCAGACACTGTCCTTTTCTTCTTTCTTGGTTGGATACTCTTAGTTTCCAGACTAAGACTGTCAGATTATTTTTTATGGGGGCTTTCTACTGAATTTGAACAGTTTTTCTAATGTGCCTCCTCTGATACCATTGCAAAATAGACTGAAAGAAGTACTTGGCACTGTGTTTCCTACACAGGAGCATTGGCAAAGGCTGTAGTCTTGCCAGGATCAGGTTACTATTACTGAAAAAAGAAAAGGGGCTGAGGGAAGAAAATGAAGTGACTGCTTCTGCAGTGTCCTGGGGTGCATCAGGCACAGCATGGCCAGCTGGGCAAGGAAGGGGATTGTCCCACTGTGCTCTGAGCTGGGGTGGCCCCACCTCGAGTCTTGTGTGTGGTTTTGGATGCCACAAGACATTGAGAGAGTGTTCAAAAGAGGACCACAAGGATGGTGAAGGGCCTTGAGGGGAAGCCGTATGAGGAGTGGCTGAGGTCACTCAGTCTATTCAGTCTGGAGGAGACTGAGGGGAGATCTCACTGCAGTTACAACTTCCTCAGGAGGGGAAGGGGAGGGCAGGCACTGACCTCTTCTCTGTGGTGACCTGTGAGAGGGCCCAAGGGAGAGGCCTGAAGTTGTCAGGAGAGGTTTAGGTTGGAGATTTAAAAAAAAGTTCTTCACCCAGAGTGTGGCTGGGCACTGGAAGGGGCTCCCCAGGGAACTGATCACAGCACCAGCCTGACAGAGCCCAGGAAGTGTTTGGACAATGCTCTCAGGCACACGGTGTGACTCTTGAGGATGGTGCTTTGCAGGACCAGGAGCTGGACTTCATGATCCTTGTGGGTCTCCTACAACTCAGCATATTCTGTGCTTTTCTTGACCCCACTGAACAGATACTAAAGAGAACTTTTCCTTGACCCTCCCATTACCTTACCCACAGAAACAAATAAATGAAAACTGAGCTTTTCAATTTTTGTTCACATAAGCATCTTTGACAGGTTTGGGACTCCTGTTTGCATATGGTCCAGCTGACTGACAGAAGAAGGAATTTATTGCACTGCAACACAAGGCTTCTTCCTTCTAGGCTACCACACAACTAGTAGTAGTAGGAACAGACATTCATTTGATAGTTGTTCACTGATTTTATTCAAAGCTAGCTAACCCAATCTAGCTAACCCAACCTTAGCTAGATATTTAATGGATGAACAATTACATCCCAAAATGCACTATCTCAAATGGCTTACTGGTGGTAAAGAAGGTGACAATAACTTATACACGGCTCATTTCTGGAGCAGGCTATCTTTCTGTTGGCATTGAAGCATGAAAGCAAGTGAAGGATGGGAAATGAAACACTGGTAATATCCCAGTTATATTTGCAAGCCACAGAACATACTTATTTTTTAAAAAAAACAACCATTTTGAACAACCCACAAACTACAGGGGAGAGAATACACATTACAGTTTATTTTTCCAATATAACTGAAAATTGTCAAAGAGTAAGCATGGTGTCACTTTGTCAATGACAGCCACCAGAAGAATATATGTGAAATAATATTAATAAAAACAATGTTCTTCACTGACTTACTTAAGTCTGCATTTAATAAGCACTGCATTCACATTTAATAGAGGCAGAGAACGAAATTTAAAAGAAAATAATATATGATTTAAAAAATGTTTGACATTAAGTTCAATTAGATTTCTACTCTGCTATAAAAAGTCAAAGGGAACTTTTAGTTTTGTTCTTTTTAATGCTAATTATTATTTGAAAGAGGTGGAGAAAGAGTGCACTGAAGAATCTGGAAATTTCTTTTGAAGGATTTTTCTTTATACACTGTATTTGTAAAGTTGAAGAGTAAATATCTGCAATTGATAAAAGTATAACAAAAAATTCTAATAAATTATTTTTTACAAAAAATTGCAATTAAAAGTGGAAGAGATCTAGAATCTGCCAAGTGTCCACTGTCTAGAAGGAGCAGTATTGGAGTGAAAAATCTCAAGCATCTATAGAAACCAGTAAGCTTTTTCTTTTCCTCTCCAATATACAGCTATACAATAGACCATTAAATATACAGCAGTAGAACAGATCTTGTGATTGTTATTAGTTCTGAAAACAGCATTCAATAATGATAATTTTGTTTTATAAAGGAAACTACTAATTTTCCTTTTGCTCACAGTAGAGCAGGGTATAACCATTACAAAATCCTGCACGTTAAAAAATTCAGCAGTAACTATTATTTACACTAGAACACACTATTTACTACTATGTTATTACACATACTCATGTTTGGAGAAGAAAACAACATTTGGATTTTTTTCAACCCAGCTTTAATGTTTAAAATATACAGTAATGATCACTGGGGAAAGAGGAAGGAAAAAAAACCTTTGTAAACCTGGGTGGATGATGGAACACTGCTTTCAGCTATGTCTCCATGCATTTTCTAGGAAACAGTTCTCAATTTTTCTGTAAGAGCCAGGGAGTGAAATCCAATCTGAAATGTTTATTTTACATCCCTACTGACTGCAGTTCCAAAAAGTCCATCCAAGGTGCAATCCTTCTGACACTTTTAGTTGACAAGATGTAAGTCTATGTAAGGAAACAAGAATTTGTAGATTTGTTTCTAAACTCCTGCCCTCTCCATCTTACTCACTTTTACCCAATTGAATCACGATCTTTATCAGATGCAAGGATAGTGATTTGGAAGGAAAGTGTTTAGTTCACACAGAACTGCTAATACACAAAAAAACAATTCAAAATTATTTTCTTCTGTGACTTAACTTCTACATTATGAACTTAGCAATTTGTTACTTAAAGATATACAAAAAATTTTGGAAGGGAATAAACTAAATCTTGAGATTTAAAATGTAAAGCCTCAGTACTGCAATTTTGATAATATGCTGTAGTAAGTAATTAAGCTTGATAATCTATGATGGGAGACACGTGGCTGCATCATCTACAGTAATGTTTGTTTTTGCCCTTTTGGCAGAGGAAAGGTCTTACCTTTCAAGTCCTGTCTTTGCTAATACTATTACTATTGTTTGTGACAGAAGTGTCAGAGAAAAAAAAAATTCATGTTTGCAGATTCATTTTAAACTGGCCAGTAGTGGATTTATACAGAAGATGGGGTTTTCTTGCCTTAAACTAAGACACTAAAACAATGATTTTATGAAGCTACAAAGTATCATCATTCAACAAAGTATTTATTACAGAAAATAAAACTGTATCTAAAAAGAATCCTATAAAATATTGTTGCCAGTGTAGTGACTGATCTTTTGCAGCTGTAAAAATAGGTGAGGTGAGAATGCAAGAAAGGACTGCAATTCCCAGCTATGGCAAGAAGTACTGCAACTCACCACATCCAACAGCTGGGGAGGTCAAGTGACACCACTTCTCCCTCACATTAACCAGCAGAGCTGACTGAGCATGTGTACACCTCAGCTTTCTCTCACATTGACAGCATTTTTCAGGTCCACATGCCCTATGCATTTTTCCTGTGAAGGGCTCCATGGAGCTTTACGGTATCATGTACCTTCACACTGACACTCTTAAATACAAGAATAGCCTTTGAAAGGCTGCCTGTTACTCTGCTGTCCTGGATACTTGTGGCTGAAAGTAATTTTGAATGGTTGCAAAATGTCATGAATGTATTAAAAAAAAAATAAAAAAATACCCAACAAAAATCAAAAGCCCAAAACCCAAAGCAGTGTAAATAACCACTTCAGGGATGGTCACCTCAATAAACAGTTCTTACAGTGCCACCTGGTGGTTCACTCTCCTAAGTACCATTTCATTTATTTCAACAACACTTCAGCAATTCAGAACACCAGTATTTTACACAGATATAAATATATAAATTCCTCTACACTTTACAGGCTTATATGTAGAATTTTTTAATAGTTTACTGTATAACTCATAATGGAAGACATTCTTACTACTACAAGCACTTCAGTAAACACTAATTAGCCTTTACCAATTTTTATTTTGGAGATTTAAATGATACAATCACATGTTCTGAACAGGATATTTTACTTCAGAAAAATCCTAGAATGAGAGTGCAGAAATTCACAATTAATTTAAATTAAAACAGTCTGACATTTTAATTTGAAACTTGTAAGTTAGAAAAAGTCCAATTTCCTGTATCATAATTATGCGAAAAAGACTTCTGAAATTCAAAGCAGTTAAAATACGATTTTTTATAACTTAAGTTTCTGGGTAGTTTTGAATTTGGCACAGGACCAAAGTGCTACCAGCCCTGGCATTGTAATTCCTGCCCACCTTGAAGTTTTATAAGCTCCAAATACTAGCTTCTGTTAGAGATAATAGCAAACATTTACTTACTTGTACAAGACAGGTCTGTCTTGTAAGGCTTCCATGGCTTGAGCGAGAACTGGAGAAATGTCACATGATTCTTGTGTCAATGTCCTGCATTCATCTATAAAATACCAACACAAATAAAAGCACATTCTTCACACTGTAATACATTTTATACAAGCTGTCAAACAAGAAAATGAGTTAAAAACTCAAAGGCTTTTAATTTTGAAGGCTTCAGAATATGCTACCTGGGCTACTTATGTTAATACAATTAAGTTCCCCTGCAAGCAGTACTGTAAAATGCATGTCCATCACAAATTTCAACAATAAAAAGATTAAAGGAATCTTACTATTTGATCATGCCCACAAACAAATGTTGACTCATTCAACCTTCAGAATTTTACTGGGCTCCTTTATAACTGTTTACCACATTTCAGGTAAACTATTAAGAAAAAAATGGAGCAAGTAGTTAAGCAACCTATTTGTTTTGTCATCTAGTTCTGTTATTTTTTTCTTTCATGAAAATAACTATATAATCTTGTATGTTCCAGGCAAGAATGTGGAAATAATATAAACAAAATCAAACATTGACAGAAAAACGGTAACTTTTCATAAGGGCGAAACCTCAACTATTATTTGAGGTTTCAGCATCCACTGATGAAGAGCTAATGAACCTAAAAATCACATTACACCATTTTTTCCCCGCATGAATCTTACTGTGAGACAGTCTTTGGCTCCAGAGAAGAGGGAAGTAATAAAACAAGAAAAAAAAATATTTGACAATATCGAGGTGTTACACTGAGTATGAATGGCTACATGCAGAGTACATATGCAAAAAAAACCAAAACAAAACAAACTTGCTGTCTTTCAACAGAGCATCCTGACAAAAGAAGGTGTCTTCTTTTTTTTTCTTTTTTGAAAGTAATCCACCATTTCTCCCACTAAACAAGAACTTACTACCAATCAGTAAAACCAACAACTTCCCTCTAACTCATAAGGAAATGGAATTCAATACAATTAAAAATTTGTCTGGATTACCAAACTGTAATAGTTGCCCTTTGTGGAAAGTGATCTCCTAAAAACACAAACAAATAATCCACTTTTATAATAATGAAATTGGCCCAAAAAAAAGGAGAAAGTTGCCAATTAACTGTTTGGTTCAAAACACATCTTTCCCTAACAAGGAAACCAAAATGTTACGGTATCTTGGAAAGGGTTTGTGCTAAGTTCAATCCACATGAAGGAATTAAAGGAATCATCATAATAATATTCATAAACATAAAAACATTCTTAGTCCTACTTTGAGTCCATCTGTAAAGTCGTTCATAAGATGTCTCTTGCAGTAAAGCCATCTGTTCCATAATTTCCAAGCTACAAGACAAAAAAAAAGTTTATTTGCAAATACTATTTTAGGCAGCACTAGCAAAGGCATGTGCAAGTCAAATTAAACATACCATTATTAAAATTTTGAGTATTTTAATTTTTTTTTTGTGAAAAATTCTATATATTTCTGTATATATTCTGTCATATGAAGCAAAGAATGAGACCTTCTTTAACTTCTGCTTTTAACTGTAAATGGTTCTCTTGCATTCATTTAAGTAGGACTCACCCCGCCCTTTGCTGATTTGTTCGAAGGAGAATCTTGACATCATCATGGATTTGTTTTACTCGTCTCAAAGCTTTAAAAAAATCCTAAATCAATTTAAAAACAAAATACAAGCACCATGTAAAAGCAGTAATTTCTATTCAAATCTCTAGCACTCTATACTCCCTCTCTCAATTCCATTCCTAAATTTCTTGCAGGTCTATGTTCCAAATGTTGCTTTTAAAATTCACACCTTGCCTTGTTTCCCATTGTATCAAACTTTCCTTAAAAAAAACCAAAAAAGCACTAAAGATCTGTTTTCAACCTGTCTCGTGAAGTATGCGTGCTTCATGTCCATTAGGTAACTGTAGGGAGATTTTGAGGACACTGCTATGCATTATATCACTGTCTTCCATTACTGTTAGCAACTACGGAGCAAAATGCAACAATGCAAAGTACAATGATTACAGTGTTATATTTTTTGTATCCATAAAATGGGGTAACTATTTCTTAAAAAACAATTTAAAAACATATTTAAAATAGACTAGACTAAGGTTTTCCAGAACAACCTTTCCCTGTGGAGTAATTCAACAGCAGCAGTGAAAAAAAACCAACCAAACCCTAGGAGACAAGGACACATGGCTAAGAAGGTTACTTTGTTAGTTTCAGAGTGCAAATGGAAAGCCAGTAACATTTTCAAACACGCCTTCTCATAAAGACATATTTCAAATTACTTGGAGGAGACCATCTATTTCAGATACAACTGGTCCATCTTTGGTGATTTGACCACAATGAGTTTGCTTAGGAAAGCAGTTCCATTCTGGCTCAGGTCACATAAAAATAAACATATTCTACGTAAAACAGGTCAGCAATTTAATCTACTGCCTTGCATTAATTGTGTTAGAGACCATGTTTATAAAAATCCAAAGCACTCTTCCTTTGGGAAATCAGAAAATTTTGTCAGAAATATGACTAAAGGTGTTTTAAGCACACTGGTTGACTCTGTCACAGGGGAAATGCATACACATTGTATTACTGAAGCCTGCCAACTAAAGCAGAACAACTGTTTTATCTCAGTTGCTTCTGCACATTTTTTAGACAAAGTATCAAAAAGACCAGCCCTCACTGGCTCCAAAACAATCACGCAGTAACCGGCACAGCGTTACTGTCATTCTTCCCTGCAACAGGCACTTTCTAGAAACTTGAATGTTCTTTCATGGCCATAGTAGTACAAAAGCATACAGCAATTACTCAAGTGCACAATTATTTAGCACATCCCATTTATGCTTTCATTAGCACTGTTTATGGTTATCAGCTCCATGTTTTTAATAGTGCTTTAACTGCAAACAGGATGCCTGTGGAAATGAGACAAATCTGGACTACCTGCTGAGACACTACGTGAAGCTTTCCATGCAACTACAGTAATAAAACAGCCCATTCAGTTAACTAAATTCTTTCGTTATTCAGTTTGCTTTTAATGTAGAACAAGTTTCCTTATATTGTGTCTTCTTATTCAAACCATAACATATTCCAAAACTCCTTTTGGCAGGCGGCTAAAGTGAATAAGCACCTAGTATCTTTAGCAACCAAGTATCATTGAGGGAAAGTCTCAGCTTCTGTTGTCTCAAGTCACTGAATACCAATACACATTAATATGCAAAATTTACACACACATGCACAGTGGCAGTATTAGAGAGCTGCAAGCTTCTCATTTGCTTTGAGTGTCATGAAGTTTTAAGATGTTTTCACTGAAAGTTCAGACTTCATAAAGGTCTTTTTGAAGCATAGAACCATATGAGAACTCCTTTGCCTCAAACTGATTACATGAGAGCTCATTTGCCTCAAACTCATTACATCGTTACAAAAACTATAATTTAATGTTGATTTTCTGTCTCTTTACTTGAATCTCTCATCATGCATTTCAAACTCAATGGAAATTCACAATTCTGTTAAAAGGTACATTCCTCCATAAAAAAAATTAAATCTCAAACTGAAAATAGTATCTTGTGTACAATTCAGTTAGGGTATTTCTACATTTTAGTTCAGGGCAAAGACTTAAATGTTCATTGAGCTACCTCAGTAATTGGCTCATCTTTAGTGCCTCGAAGCAGATTCATTTCATCCGGTGTCAGCTGGAATTTTGCTATGAATGCATCTGCAACTTGTGCTTTCATTTCTAATCTCTGACTGTAATAAAACAAAGTGAAGAGGATATTAGCTTTTTATGCTTATCTCAAAGACTTATTTTTCATATTCATACTTTTGAAAATATAACCAGCATCCGAAATTGGTATTATTAAATCATAATAGCACATTCTTGCCATCAAACACTTGAGTTGCTTTTTCGCATTCAACTTTCTATTAAGCTGACGCAGATTATTCAGTAAAGACAATATAGAGGTATGTTAACACATTTGAAAATTACTAAATTCTTTAAAATTACATTCCTTTAGCATTTGTATCATAAATTGTCAAATCCAGATATATATCTGTATATGTCTATATATTGATATATATACATGTGTATAACACCTGCTAAGTTGATACAAACTGCAAGTTGTAACACTTCCTGTTATTTCCTTTCAAATTCACTGAGGAAAGAAAAAGCCTATAGCATCCAAAATTACTAAATTAACCATAGATTAATCTCCTTTTCTGCAGACTACATCCATTTCTTTGTAACACCGTACAGCTGGAATGCTGATTTACTAATGTCACAAGCAACCAAAGTGCAATGGCTAAATCTCTTGTTCCTGAAATAAGCACAGCCAGGATGCAATATGCAAACACCATCTCTAGGGCAGCATTTTCCTGCACGCCTTACAACCACAGAAGGACCCAAATGGAATGGACTGGGACTCCTGTAGCAACAGAAAGTTTGCTTGAACTGTGGTTTGAGCGCTCAGTATTCCAGGAAATAAAGACTACCTTTTTCAGGACATTGAGAAGGCACTATTTAGTTATTTGCAGAAGAATAAAGCTCAATTCCTTTAGGACCATTTCATCCTTCAATGTGATATAATTACTACAAGATAAATACATTGTTATCACAGGGTGGTGAGACAGGCAAGTGTACTTCTATATACTGTATAATTAAATTTCCTTGCAAGATCAAAGCTTGAAAAGTAACCTTTCACTCATTTACCCCTTCCCTACTATCCATCTAGTGTCTGAACTTCATTCAGCTACTAAGTACGGAAAACTGGCTTCACTTCAGTAGACATGGATGACTTTCCCACCCTGAAGTTGCACGAACTCTTTTAGAGATCAGATTCAATGTTTGGCAATTGTCAATGCTCTAGCACACTGAACAGTGAGAGGGACAGAAATACAAAATCCAACAGCATTTCAACAGTAAAATCTATGAAAATCAAAAGGGTAAAAGCAAGCTGATACTTCTAAGTTACACAGAAGAGACCTAATCAAAAAGGAGAACAAAAAACTCATACCACATCTTGAATTGATAATTCAGTTTTCACTGGGGTTCTAGGCAAATATGATTTTATCTTTACATTGACAGTTTTGCAATGCTTAAAATCAACCTATTTAATTTTCTCTAAGTAAATTCTACAATTCCAAATTTTGGGTTCCCATGAAGCCAAATGTTTCTCAGGCAAGGAATAAGAGTGATGGAGGATGATTTTAACCAACTATACAGGCAGATGCATCCATGAAAATTCCTGGCACTTTCCAACACAGCAGAAGGGGAATGAACAACACCATTTTGAACAAATTCAATAAATTTTCTGCAGGAAGATTTATGTGGTGAAATCTGAAGAGAGCAAGTCATACTGTAAGAGGCAAAAAGACAAGTGGTCTACAAAACATGCAAGAAACAGACAAGAAGATATTAACAGGAGTATTTCAAAATCAGTACTAGGCCTGTGAGAGATGTTCTGAGGATAACTATGAAACTCTCTCAACACAGATGAAAGATAGGGCAGGTCTGCTCTGCACTAACATACTCAATGCAATGATGTGTAAGCCATGCTACTCAGGCTGCCTCAGCCTTCCCTGCTCATCCCTGCCCTGTATGGACCTTCCCACTGTGCCTGGACCACTGTTTACTGCATCATGTAGTGAATCAGATCAAGGAACAAATCTGGCAGGAAAAAAATCCAGAAGTTCTTACTTCTTGGGGGTGGAGATTACGTGTATTTTCTAATTCAGTTTACCACAGCCTGTGCTAAGGGACTGGGGTGTGCTAGCGCCAGGAGCCATCAGAGGCAAGAAGGCATTGACTTCACTGCTGCTATAAAACTCTTACAAAGACTACACTTCAGAACTCCTCTAGGGTATAAGAAGAACTCATTTCAATTGTGAGTTACAATTACTACTGCTAACCAAAATCATAAATATTAAGACTCAAGAAAACCCTAGAGGCATCAAGATGGGTACTCAAATTGAAAATCAGCCAAGGACACTTAAAATTTAACATGATGATGATGCTTTTAACAAAGCATTCCTATTTCACACTGTTTGCTGAACAAGTCTAATGCCTCAACATCACCATCACTGTATTTGGCTGAAAGAACAGAAAATGTAAATTAGTGAATTAACTTCAGTAGTTGCTCCAAGTCTCTCTTGGAATGAAAGTATCAATTTAATATAAATCCACAAAGCTGAAAATAGACTGGATTACCCGTCCCTTTAGGTAAGAGAATGAAGGGAGCAAAGAAATGAGAAAAAGCAAATGAAAGGCCTTCTTTTGATTCAATTGAAACAAATCTTCCACAAAGAGGGGAGCAGATGGGGTGCTGAGAAACTTTTCTGTTATTTGAGTCTGTGCACTCTTGAGTGCATAGACTTTTAGGTGCTCTTAGAGAAGATCTCCAAATATTTACTATTGTCTTCTGTTCTTCAGATTTTTTGAATGTATACTTCCACCAAACTGGGGGTAGGAGGAAGTCTGATTTTAAGAAGTGTAGTATACTGGTCATAATGGTTTTCTCAGTTTTCAGGTGGAATTAGGGTTGTGGTAGAAGGCACAGAGTCAGGAACTGTACAAACAGCATGCTTGCCAGTCCACCTGGGAACTCTCTGCCCTGTTTTACTCCTCCATTATAAAAAAAAAACAAACAGTCTTGCTAATCAATATCTCTCCTTCTGCAAGTCCTCACTCTTCACACTCTTCCACTTTTGCTGCTAGGCTTGATCAAACACCACGGTTTAAAACCATTCCCATCCCTGGCTGTGTCTTGGGCTAAGGCCTGGCCTAACCACACACTGATGGACTCCATGCACTCCCAATAATTAACTTTTATAAAATACAGTCAATACATTAAACTCAAGCACACTGGGCAAGCTAAGCTTCAGAATGCACTCACAAGATAACAACCTCAAGGTGGCAGCAATGTTTCATTCACTTTTCTCAAGATAGTGACTGGGAAGTGGTGACAAATATCTCTCCTAAACAAAAACATATGTCTGAGTTTTGATAAAGCTGTTTCTGTTGGGATCTTTACAAAATACCCAGGATGTCAAAGAGCTTTAAAAAAAAAAAATTCAGTTTCAGAATCCAGGTCAGCCAGTTCTGCTTGAGATGACTGTTAAAGGTCCTATGATTATCCATCTGCACCAGAAAGAGACCCTATATCCTAGATGATTGATTAGGAAAAAAATATGTATATTGTACATATCTTCAATTTTTGCCTGGCAGTGTACAGTAATACTGAGACAAATACACTCAAATCTGTATTATATATATATATATTTCCTCACACCCAAGCTAACATATTTAACTAGAATTGAATCTATCTTACTAAGGCAGGGCAATGGATTAAAGTGTCACTCGAGGTTGCTGTAATCATTTCACTACAGTAAGTGCTTTACAAAACACAATGCAGGTAACAACAAAGGCCAGTGTAAGGCTGTCTTACATATAACCCACAGCAGACAGTACCTGTGTGCAGAAAATTGGACATTTCAAGATGCACTGGCCTTTCTGTAGACAAAATAATTTCTAAATTTTAAGCAGTGCAGTACAGCTGGGAAAGGCCATACAATGTTGTTACCCCAAATTTTATATATATTTTTTTTTAACAAAGTTAATCCTGTATGAAGGACCAAAACTAATAGCTTATGGGAACCCTGCATTGCTGCAAAAGGGAAGTGCCAAGTGTTGGTAGCATTTAGAACTTGGGAAAAGGACAGGATTCCAACGAAGAACAATTTTCCCCATTTTAATCGTTACCAGGGAAACAGAATTCTTTTGCAAGAGAACTCAAAAGGCTGGGAAAACTGCACTTCATGCACTTTTCCCTTGAATGAAATACAAATGTGCACAGTTTGTTAGGATTATCACCTAGACAGCTCAAAAATGAGGTGGAGAATAAGCAGACTTTTCCAAAGCTTAATTTTATCTTGCCACCACATGCAGCATAAAAATCTGATAGTTTCTTCTACCTAGGATGAATCAGAGCATTCTGCTGTTGATTTGTTATTTCAAAACTTACAGTGTTTTGGAAGGACATTTGTACTTTCAATTTGTGGTACTGAGGATTTAACATATTTTTAAAGCCTCAGGATAATGGAGTATTTCTAACTCATACGTAAATAACAATCATTTTTAACAGACTTGTATAAAGCTGCACAATTATTTTTCTGTCATATGAAAAGCAAATATACAAGATTCTGTAAAAAATCATTTACACACAAGCATTAGAAAACTGTTCTTAAGAGTAAGTACAGGTGCAAAGGTGCATTTGTAAATGCTAAGAACAAATGTTTTATTCTGTATTTTATCTGTCAAACACATCTCTTATTGAAATAGAACTGAAATACTGTAAGGAGGTATTCAGTGATGCACTCCATCATAAAATCAAATTATGAAATAGTCTCCTTAATTAAAAAATAGGAAGACATAAAAAAACCAGTGAATTGTCTAATGTTTCCAGGATACAAGAAAATAGCAGTAATAGTAAAGAAGGCTTTACTGAGACCTCATCTGGAAAAAAGATCACAATCCTGATCATCTGTGTCCAAGAACAATGGATACTCATCAGACCACAGCTAGCAGGGTGATCATGGGAATGGAAGAACTAATTTATCACAGGAGATGAAGGCAGCTCTTAAGACAAAGCACAAGATGAGAAAACAGTCAATTTATATCCAACAGTTAGGCTGGAAATCAGGGAAAGGCTTTTACTGGAAAGAATGAGCTTTTAGGAAAAGTGTTCCACAAACAGTAACACACACAACATGCAAAAATAATGCACTAGTTATGTGTTGAACAGCTGATGAGTTTACCAAAGTCATCGTGCAAATAATAGGTGGCAGCAGGAGAGTGGACTTGAACTTAGAAGGTTTCTCCCATCTGTAACATCTATCTGAAGACAGATAGCCTGCAATGCTGCAGCCCTGCCATCCCATACTTTCTGTGATAAAAATAAATGGGGAAAAATTGAAAAGGCGAAATCAAAAGTTAAGCAATACATCAGCACTGATTAAAATGATTAAAATCTTACCAAACAGATTACCAAACTAGAATAAAAAAGCTTAAATGTTGTAAATAAATTTGAGAAATTCAATAGTTTTCTATTTTTATACTGATAAAGCTTCTTCTAAATATGATGGATAAGCATCTACAGAATTTTTTTGGACAAAATTTTCATATGCAGAGTTTTGCAGCAATCACATGATATATACAGATACAGATATACAAGCACACACCGTAAATCAGTGTTTGACAATGGTTAAGATCCATGATCCATGGTTTAATGGTTTCTTAGTTGTGCACAGAGATTAAGTTTAAAAGTCTGTTTCCAATGAACACATTCTGTTCCGTCTTGTGGAAATGAGCTATTTGGTATTTCCATACCAAACAGACTGGCTTCTTCAGTTTATCTTTTATAAAATCTGATATTAAGCCACTTGAAAGGGGCCTGCTTAGTCTAGCTTCAAATTTGCCATTAAATTCAAAAATGTTGCCAAAGGCATGAAAATTACACACTGTTCTCTACATCCACTTGGAATAAGATCAAATGAGCTTAAGCTGCAGCAAAAGAACTAAATCAGATAGCAGGAAAACAATAAAACCAAAATCAATTTCCAATGAAGACCACAGACTCTCTGTTCCTTCTGTTCCTGGGCTTTTCTTCTCAAAGCACATCAGACAAACATCAGTCAGGAATGGTACCATATAAGTGATTCTGCATTTCTCACGAAAGTTTCTCGACCTGTAAAACCATGTCTCATGTCATACTGACCAAGAGTACTTCATGGCTCAACAGAGCTGCCAGGAAGAAAAGCTGGCAAGAAAATAAGGCTCTGCAAATTCTCTGCTGGTCATGGCTAGAATGTGACAAGTTTTGTTTCTTTTTTTCTTTCAGACCCATTTTATTCCTCTGCTATACCTTGTCACCTATGCTTTACTTTGGTACAAATCAGAATAGAAAATGGGCCTCAGAATTTCAAATCTTCACCCTCTCCCACACAGAATTATAATTAAGTTTAGGCAATAACTGTTTTTTCTCATGAAGCACATTTAAAGGAATAAGTGTAAATACAAGTTTCAAAAAGTCAACATATGAAATACATCTCATCAATGCAGACTACCAGATCACCACTTTTCTTAGCACAGGGTGATAAAAGCAAAAAAAACTCTGTAACCTGCTACAAATAGTGCTGAATTTCCTGCATAATTTCCAAATTGATTAGACAAAAAAGGTATTTGTTAGGAAAGAAAAAAGTCTTTTTCCTTTCACCACCAAGAGACAAGGATGAGAGATCAGTAGTGTAGCACTTCCAAAGCAGATGTTCACTTAGAAACATTTTTCCCAAGACTTCTGAGCTTGTATTGAGCACAGAGGTGACAGTCAAATAATTGACTAAATTCCAAGAATTGTGTTTGTTATTTTTTAAATAAAGATCAAGCCTGAATGTAATGTAATCCAATTAAAACAAACTGAAGTACACACATTCCTGACTGGAAATCATATTTAATTGTATGTTAAAAAGTAAAACAATCCCAAGCTATGTAAATGGCTTTTTTTCAATCAATATAATTAACAATGATTCTGACCCCAAAACACAAATTAAGAGAGTAGTAAAATAAGATAGTTTGTAAAGGTGTTCAAGTGCATAATCTCCACAAAAGGTCTGAATCAGTAGCCTGACTCAAGAAATATCTGTCTGAGCCATTATTTTGTAACAGTTTTCAGAGTATTGTGGCTTTTACTTCTAGAACACTAATTCTAACCCTCAACAACTTCTGTTTTTCTGCAAACTTACTGTCAGTGAAGCTCCTGAGCATATCCATTCACTTACATAACTGCTCCTATTTAATTTTATAAGAATTAATATTGCAAGTGTTACCTTCTAGTCTCTCTTCTCAATTGTTACATTGATGACTGTAACTTATGGCTAACCTCAAAAACACCACATCATCTTGCACAACATCTTATTATTAAATGACTGGTATAATTACTATAAAGTCAGGCTTCTGGAATTCTGCATAGAGTATTTGGAACTAAAGTTATTTCTCTGGTGGGAAATTACTGAACTCTGGGACACTTGTTTTTTATGCAAAGTGAAGTAGTTCAGTATTGCACGTTTTCAGCCTCACACCATAAAAATATCCAAAAACCAACCAAACAAAAAAAACAACAAAAAAACCCCATAAAACACCCACACAAATAACAAAAACGAACAGATAACAAACAAACAAACCCCAAAAAAACTGGAGTGAAGTATAACAAGAGAACCAGAGAACCAAGCCAGAGGAAGCTATTATTAAAATCTCACTTCAAGAAGCAAGATCCTTTTCCTGGATCCTGCTAGAAATAGCAATTAAACAAACCCACATCTTTTAAAGCACAACAGATGTTCATTGTTTAAAAACAAAGTAATCTCCTCATTACTATACATAAAAAACCTAATGCAACCTGAAAGCAATATTAATGTGCTCAAGTAGAAGTAGACAAATCTACTGAAGATACTGAAATGGATTTTTAATAATAACCAGAAATTGCACACATTAACTTAGTTTTTCTTTATAATAGAAGTTGTTATGAAATACATTAAAATGAACATTCTATTCAAAACTCCATGTTACTCAGAAGTGATAACAACCTTTTGTTATGAAGAGATGAGTTGGACTTCTGGACTACTTTATTTCACAATACATGGTTCTATTAAGTCATGGTAAGTCTCAATTTTAAAGAAAAAAGGAAGAAAATTCCATCCCAATTCCCTATATGCTAAGCAGATACCATAATTTAAATAGTATGAAGGAAAACTGTTTCTAATGCACAGCAGTTTTAACTAGACTTCACAGAAGAAATAAATTCAGCATAAGCAACCTAACTGACCAAAGGAATGCACCAACTCTGACATATTCATAAACATAAATATGCAATTGTATTAATTACTTTTAAAATTTGTTATCTAAGTAAGACCCCGTATTTAGCACTTATGCCAAAGCAGGTCTAAAGCTAACAAACTAAGTAACAAGAAAAAAAAAAATGCTGCAACGCAAAAACCCAAGA
Organism: Pseudopodoces humilis; assembly: GCF_049639895.1. Classification (NCBI taxonomy): domain Eukaryota; kingdom Metazoa; phylum Chordata; class Aves; order Passeriformes; family Paridae; genus Pseudopodoces; species Pseudopodoces humilis. The sequence goes on from NC_142201.1 coordinate 63,683,001, forward strand.
ATGCAGAAGTCTTAACCTAAATCTGAGACAAATACCTAATTTTCTATCCCAAATATTTACCTACATGCCATAAATTCATGCATTTCACCAATACAGGAAGTTCCAAAGTGCTCATCAGGACAACCTACAGGAAACTCCAGGTGGGCAGCTCTACCTTCAAACTGCAAATCTGAGAGACTAGGATAACCAACAAGAGCTCAGGTAAGAAGCTTTGGAAACTGAAAACCATCTTGAACTACAACTAATTACATAGATGATAATACAATGCCAAAACTACTTAGTATAAAAACCTAGTACCTGCATGGAGCCACTCCTTTTCAAGTACTGCAAAAAAGGAAAATAATCTAAATTTCTAGTTAGCGTAACTGCATGGAATGCATCTGGAAGTTAACAGTCCCCCTTCAGTTTCAGATCATTGAATAAAATCATAACATTTTTCCAGCTACAAAAACACGGTCACTTTTAGCAGAAAGTTTTTTAAGTAAACTATAGTGCAAGTAAGGACTATAGTGCAGAGGTACTGATGTACAGTCTACATAATCTCCTTTAATGGAATTTCAGGCAAATTAGACAGACTCCACTTGGGACTGGTCTTGGTATATCCCATTCTGCTTCAGGACAAGGAATCAAAGCAGCCTTCCTTTTCTTGAGACTACAAAATATATGACCATTTCTCTGTCCTACTATTTCACATACTCATATTCAAAATTACATACTTTCTAAGACTTCTAAAGTGTCTTTAACAAATCCTTCACTTTATATGAACCAGCATTTCATTTTATGCCGTTATTTTACAATCAAAGTTTAAAGCACGTACAAATTAGACTCCAACTTCATATTCAGACATAATCCATTTCCTACTGAAGCTCGTATCATAAACCTACTGATTTTGAAAGCTCACTGAGAGCTATCCAAAACCGTAATTTCTACTAGAAACTTACTACTGCAAAATTATTTCTAACCTCCAGTGAACTGTATATAATTTTCCAAAGAAAAAGCAAGGAGATTCATTCTTCTACACTAAGAAAACTTGAAGCTATAAAACCATATACCCTAGCCATAGAAACAATAAAGACTGCTTGAATCCATCATTGGCTATTATATACTTCTCAGGAATAAAAACACTGAAAAGAGAAAAATACAAATCTTTTCCTCCACAGGAGGTTGAAGAACCAATGGAAAAAGTGGTCTGTGCTAGGCTCATTGAATAGCACTCCTGTATTTTACAGTCAGCTTTAAATATGGCAGAATAGGTTAGAATCCAGCTTTGCATTCCCTCATACAGTCCCTGAAAAAGAGAGAGCTTTCCACTGGATATGAAGCATTAATAACAAGAAGCCTGTCAAACTGATGAGAAATTGAGTTGGTCCATATCTGTTATGACACAATATAATTTACATTATCAACAGACTTTAGGCAAAGCACATCCCTATTTAGCATGTGCTACCACTGTAACTGATTGTGTTTCCTAAAAAGCCAATTTTTATTGAAACAAATGCTAACAGACATTCTTACCATTTTGGATCATTTAGCAATAAGCTAAGATGACAACTGAGCTAAAAACACATATAGTATTGAAAAAAAACCTCAAAGTCATAAATCAAACAGTCAGAGTCACATCTAAAATAAAATTCCATGAAATAAGGTGGTATACGTACTTTTCTGCCTGGAGTTTTGTGGTTTTTACAATCAAGTCCTGGGTTTGTTCCTTTGCTGCCTAGAATACAATTAGAATTGTTAAGCAGGTGAAAACCACAAACATATCAACTGTATTAAACAATCTTTAAAATAGGTAGTACTTTTTAAGCTTTCTGAGTACAAGGCATTTAAAGAGTATACTCTTTGAAACAAAAGGCCTTCTTGAAACAAGTATTCATTAACTCTCCCCATGTCCAGGCTGTAAAAAAATAAATTTTTATCCTTATCCGTATATATTTTCACATTTATATACATTTATATTCACACAGTTTGTTTTTAGTTTATATTTAATAAAGAAATACTATAAATATTAGAAATAATTCTGATTATTTTGTTTGCCCATCAACTGTAAATTGCTGTCACAAAATAAAAAAAATGAAACAAATTCCTTTGGATGCTAAATTTCCCAGTACCAGTGTCCACCCAGACCTTTTAGAAAAGATGACGAACACAGCCCTGTTAGTCTGAACAAGCCTAGCTCTACAGTCCAACAGCTTTCAGAGCTGCATGGACCAAGGATAATTATTAGTAAAAATTTCTTCACTGAAAAAGTGGTCAGGCATTGGAACAGGCTGCCCAGGGAAGTGGTTGAGTCACCATCCTTGAGGGTATTTAAAAGATGCGTAGGTGTAGCACTGGGGGACATGGGATAGCGGTGGACTTGGCAGTGCTGGGTTGGACTCAATGATCTCAGAAGTCTTTCCCAATCTAAATGATTCTACCATTCTAAGAGCAATTCACTTAGGAAGTTCATCACAGCCTTTAATATTAAAAGATGGCAGTGCAAGGAAATCCATGCAGAAACAATTCTGCATCAGACAGCAACTACATAACTAAAAGGATTGTTGCTCTGAAACTTTTTGCTCTGTGAAAAGCTGTAAGATACACGGAATTTCTGGCTTCACACTGGATGCCGCCAGAGATCCCTCATGCAGAAAAATTGAGATGATTTAACAAAAAAAAAATTCTAAAATCAAAATGCATTCAATACTGAATAATACTCCAAGTGAAGAGGTGGAAATGGCAATAATGACATTCTGTGTGAATAATTTCAATACTGTATTACAGCCAAATTACAGCTTGCAAATTGAAGATGCCAGTCTTGAGACCCCTGAGAGGTTTAACAAAATTATCTGATTCATTTCAGCCTTTCTATCTGCCACTACATTAGTTACAACAGAAAAGCAGTCAAGGTACAGGAATGATTTGAAAGGTGAAAGTAGGACTGTAACAATTCATGTCCAATTTAACTGCAAATTTTAATAAACAAAAAAGAAGAAATTTGCTTCCTTTCCAGTACTTTCTGTGCAGAAGTACTGATTACCACAAACAATTCTAACAGTAGGACAGCAGAAAAGAAGGAACAACATTTTTTTCTGAATCTAGCTAGATATACCAGGAAGCCAGTTTTTACATATGTGCATTCAAATACACACCAGATATTGTCATTATTTTATGTATGAAATGTAAGAGCTTCCATCTAACCAAAGTAACTGTCAGAAATGAGCCAAATATGCTAGAAAAATCATAAAGTTGGTATTTGACATTTCTTGTATATCCAAACAGAAATATTTTTCTCTTCCTGCCCACTTCAGTATATTAATTAACGATTTCATTATACTTCAGCCCCACTGAATTCCATTTCAGCACTTGCTCTTTCTCTCCCTTTCAGTCACTATATTTATCAAGTCACTGTCCTAAAATCAGATGTGAAAATATACGGTTATTTGGATCAGATGGTATTATAAATTTACAAAATAAACTCAGAAAAACTTACTTAGATAAGCTTACAAAATAATGAAGCCAAAAAGCTTTTTGGCTTATCCAAATATACTTCCTTTCATGTCCTGCATTTGTTCTGCTTTCTTAATATACTGCTCTCTTTGCACATTTTCCTGTGTTATATGCCCCAAATCCTCCTCTTTGTATCTTCTATTTGCTCTACCTAGCTAATTTTTGTCTTCTTACTCAGTTTGAGCACATGCCTGCAAGTCTTCCTGTCCTATTACAGAGAAAGTACCGGAGTATTTCACAACTGAGTGCTAGTTCATGAGCTTATTAACTTTACATTCATACAAAGAAAATACGGATTGAATCAAGACAAGTTATGAGTTCTACAGAGCTCTAGAGGAAACCTCCTGTGGGGCATGGAACAAAACTACCTACCGACTTTAACAGAAAAAGGAATTTCTGCAGGGTGGCTCTACTCTGGGAAATGACAAAAAAAAAAAAAAAAAAAAATCACAGACTATAGTCACACTTCATGATCTAAAGACAGAAAAGAGCAAAAATCTGCATGGACACTTGACTCATTTCCACATCTAAGAGCTTAGTCTAACAGTTCCTGAACTGCACTAGGGAATATATCCACATTAACAATGTTCAAAGAGATCTGAGACCTCTGAGGCACATTACCCAGTTCCTTCCAAAACTGAAAATTAAGTACTGCAGTTGGCTACACTGTACTCTCACATTTTTTGGTACAAGTTCATCAAGCTACAAGCATTTGTACAATGACCACAAAACCTATTTATCAAAGAAGACATCTAATATCCACAAACACATATCTGGAGAGGGAAAAAAATGTTTTCACAGGATTTTTTTGGTGAAGGATTCTTATTCACATACTATAACTTATGTGCTGTATTGGAAACAGGATTGGTTTGTCAGAACTTCTACATTTCAGCATCCATAAACCGTTTATATTCATCACTGCATTGAATTTTGAACTTGTACCCTAAAACCAAGCCAGGTTTAGTAATGCACCATAAACCACAAATTTCCTACACTCCCCAGTGTCCTGGGTTGATTATGATGTTAAATTGTATCCCCATTCATCCACCTAACCCAGACACAGGTTTTGTATTCTTAAAATTCCATCTAAGAGTAAAAGTGAGTGGAAAAGAAGCACCGAGTCTGTTATCAGAGACTGTACTTGCTCCCCCCCATCAGGAGTTTTGACTACAGCACAGACAGACAACAAGACACAGATCGCCTTGGCTTTCCAACTAGCCGGAGCAGAGAGGTCTTCCTGGACTGTTTTCTTTCCCTTTTTCTGAAACGAATCGAACCTGCTCTGGACTGGGGACTCGGGGGAGCACCGGGAGCTTGCACCCGTGGACTACCGGGAGCCCAGCCTGGGCAGCGGCATTTTCCAGCGCCAGAGGGACTGATAACAGAGCGAACACCTACAGGAAAGAGACCCTCTGAAGTTTGTCATCTCTTCTGAAGGGCGAGAGGTTTTGTAATGTGATATCATTCATTTTTGTGCTGGGTAGTGCTGTGCCTGTGAAATAAACAGGTTTTTTCCACTTCTCTCAGAGAAATCTCTTCCCGAACCGGTTGGGGGGTGGGAAAAAACAGGCCACGTGGGTTTGCTTCCCGGGGGGAGCCCCACTGGAGGTTTTCTCCCAAATTTTGCCCTAAACCAGGACACCCAGCCAGGAACATTACAGATTCAGGATTAAGGTGAAACAGAATTGGTTTTGTTGCATATCAGCATTCTGAGACAATGTTAAGAAACAAGACCAAAAAAACCTGAAGATGCACACCGGAGTTGTCTCCCTCTTTGAATTACCAGATACTTTCATATGAATATACTGGATATACTGAGGTATTTATATGAACACATAACAGACACAGTCAGTACAAAAGCCATTTTAAATGGGAATATGCAAATCTAAGTTTAAATTTAAAATTAAAATTAAAATTTAAATCTGACACACATCCAATCTAATATTTTCTCTCTGCTGATGTACACATGGATATCACATTGCTATTCTCAAAATAACTATATGGCTGCATTTTGAAAGAAATTAAAATTACTTCCTTGACACATTTTCTAAACAAACAAAAAGAAGCATATTAATATTCCAAAGTAACATAATATGCATACCATGGAAACATCTTGGTGTTGCTGTTAAGACACAAAAATAACTCTTGGTCCTTTTAAAAGCAGTCACATCTCAAAAGGAAAAATATTCAAAGTACTCCATTTATATATTACCTTCAAACGACTGGACATGTCTTCACAGCAGCTGCTCATTGCTTGCACATCTTCATTTATACTCTCAAGTTCCTAAATAAGTTCAAATAATGTTTTTCATCAGAAATGCTGTGTCCAGGCCCAGCTTACCACCACCACTAGATGCCCCAGGTACAAGGAACATTGCTTCTCTAGGCTCCCTGTTAGTCAGTGCAGAGTAATGCACCTCTAAATATCAACATTCACTCAGGACTTGGATCTGTTTGACACATCCAATGCAACACTTCCAACAAATGAAACAATTCTAGTGTAAAAGTATATCTGTTCTGAAAAGTTAAAATATCTCTTAATCCTTTTTTCTTTTTTTAAACTTCAAATCACATGGCAGTACTCCTGGAAAATAGCTATTCACACTGCAAAAGCATTACCTCTTTAACTTGCTTGAATATGTGCACAAATTCTTCATTTATGGCCAAGCTTCGTCGTTCAATGTCTCCACGCAGGTTCCTTCGGGTGCGCAAACTGTTTTCCACAAAAAAGGTTGAGAGAGCCTTGAGTGCTTCCAGCATTTCCTAGAAAACAAAAAAGGACCTTCAGTTTGCATGCAGTTACAAAGAAGCAGGTTAAATAGTCTGTACCCACCCCAAGTTCATGGTCTTATTAAAAATGAAGCAAAGCAGCTAAATGCTTTTAGAGAAAAATCTTAACATACTCCACATCACTTGGAAATCAGCTAAAGTAAGTGCTTAGTCTTTCTTCTTCTCTCATAACAGAAAACTTAGTCCACAATTTTACAGTAGCTTTAACCAATAAGACTACTTTCTGTAAATGAATGACCTATCCAGAGCAAGAAAACACCTAAATTACAAAAAGCTGGAGAACTGCCCTCCGAGGCAAGTAATACAAACCTCCCTACGATCTGAAGGGATAAAACAGGAGCGTGGCATGTTGGTGGAGAAGCGGAAACTAATTTTATCTGTAATTAATGCTGCAAAGGGCCGCCCGCAGCTCCGCAGCGGAACTGAGGGTACGGCAGGACTCGCCTCCCCGCCGCGAAGCCTGTCGGGGCCCGCGGCCCCTGACGGCTCATCCGGCCCCCACCGCGTCCCTCCGCCGCCGCCCGACCCACCTTGTCATTGTCCAGGCGCGTCTCCAGGATCTTGTTGAGCTTGCGGGACAGCGGGTTGGTGCCGGGAGCAGCCGGGAGTCCCGGGGCGGGGGCGGCGGGCGGCGGCGGCGGCGCGGCAGTGTCGGCCATGGCTGCGGCCCTCCCCGGCCCCTGCGCTGCCACGCGGAGCGGCTCCGGCGGAAACGCGCTCCGAGCATTTGGTTCCGGCCTAAGGCAGGCCGGCTGTAGAGCCAGGCCTCACCCGGAGCCAGGCGACACTCGGGGTTTTTCTCTTTACTCCTTTGTTTTTATTGATAAAATAAAAATACATAGAAATTTAAATATTAATAATTAAAAAATAAATGAAATCTCTGTTGTATTAGCTAACAGCAGTGGATGTAATATGTGTCAAAACGAGGAGGCTGTCTTGTTTCTGCTGTGCATTTACTGACACAGAGGTGAACTCCCAAGGTCTCCTCATAGCTCCAGAGCACAAAATCACTGTCAGTCAAGTTGAAAAAGATCTCTGAGATCATCGAGTCTAGCCTATGACCTAACATCCCCATGTCAACCAGACCATGGCACTGAGTGCCATGTCCAGTGTTTCCTTAAACAGCTCCGGCAACGGGGACTCCACCATCTCCCTGGGCACTCCATTCCAATGCCCAATGACCCTCTGCCAAGAAATTCCTCCTACCATCCAACCTAAACTTCCCCTGGTCCAGCTTAAGACCGTGACCTCTCATATTGTCCCTTGTCCCATCTGGAATGCTGAGGCGCAGCGGAAGGATTTCTGTGGGCTTTTCCAAAGGACAGAAAGCAGGTACACAGATAAAGGTAAGATGCTATGGAAAGAAGATGACTTACCCATGCACAGCTATTATATAAGAAGACACAGGTTCCACCAGGGTATTAGCTGTGAAAACAACATTACCTTTCCATTTTTCTGATGGTGTGTAGTAAAAACCCAAATATTCAAGCAGTAGCTTAATTCTTTGGGAGTTTGGGGATTTCACGTTGTTCTTCTGAAGACCCTTCCTGAAAATAACTGCAACCAGGTCAAGTAGACATTGCCTTTATGCCCAAGGTGGAGCACTGAGCTTCTGAATGGTTTTATTCATTAATTATTTGTTCTTTTAGTTTGAGTCATTCACCTCAAAGAAAAACTGTACGACCAGAGCGCTTGAAAACTTAGCATGATGGAGACAGTGATAGGATATTTTTCTATTTAGTTTTTGTTTGTTTGTTTGCTTCCTCATACGGATCCTCTACATAAAAAGCCAGCTTTTCCAAACAGTCTGTGTAGTGCCTTGTTTCTACTCTTGGCTAGTCAGCAAGGAGGCTTTAAAGCATTTTCAGACACCTTGTTTTCCTTAGATTCTGTTTCTCATCCACCCTATTACACTGATGTTATCTCCTTCTAGCTGTCCTTCTGACTAAGCTTCCAGGAGCCAGGATCTCACTTCTCCGTGTCAGAAGAAATGAAACAGCCTGTAGTCATCACAGGTGTAAGCAATTAATACTTAAGCATGTCAAGAAAATCCTATTATTAGAAAGATTCCCTCCCACCTATAAGCTGGATGTTGTTAGTTGTTTGAACAACACTTCAAATGTTGTTAACCTGATGGATGAGTTGACTGAGTGAAGGCACACCTTGAGGTCAGAAAGGCTCCAACATCTGAAACACAAGTGTCAGATAAATTACAACCATTGCCAAGTCTTGTCCAACAAGTTATACCACAAATATACAAGAAGCCAGAAAGAATTCCCTCTATTAGTTGGTACATGCATTTTCTTTTGAAGCAACCAGGTCTGTTTTCAGGTGCTTCTCAATGGGTGTGCATTTCTTCAAGAATGTGTTTTGTGAGCCAGAATACTTCTAGCTAATGTAAAACATTGGGCTAACAGGAACCAATGGAGTTTTGAAACAGCATGTGTTTATCTATGCATGTGTTCTTTTGAAAAAAAATATGAGAAGAAATAACCAAGGGATCACTTTTTACCTCTCACAAGTCTAAAAGGTGTACGAGGATACCAGTGCTTGTATCTTGTTCATATTTTGGGAGTATTAGATGCAGCTGTGAAAAGAAATCCTCTCTTTTTCTGATACAAATAATATTTGCAGGGTATATTTTTCCTCAAAACAGATTTTTTAAAACCTGTTTTAAAATGCAAATGTGACTGCAATGAAGTCACCATCTAGAACTCAGCTGGCATACCATGTCTTGTATGCTTCACAAAGGTGATTTTGGCTTGACATTCTTACCAGTCTGCTTGCCCACCAGCAAATGTCCTGTAAAATCAATTGGATGTACACTGTGGGATAAAATGCTTGGGATTTTGTGATCTGTAACTGCCAGAAGATACTTTGATTTCAGTTATCAGTTTCTGTGTGTCAATGGTAGACTGTGTAGTGTGTGTAATTTACTCCACTGCAAGTTCCCTTACCAAAGCTTGACAGAGCAGCAGAACTACAGGTGTCAGTAAAGAAATGTCTGGCACAGGGTGTTTTCTGTTATTTTTCTTATCTTAGTTCCTTACTATGGTGGTTTCTGGTTTTGTGGGCTTTCCCTCTCAGACAGCAAAACTGTTTGACAACTGTTACTGCTGTGTAGCTGGTGAAAGTGTTCACAAACCACTCATTTGGTGCTGACAGGAGCACAGTTCAGCCTGCAGAACAAGGTGTGGTCGGGAATGTCACCTGTTGTCCATGTAGCCAAAGCTAGTAAATGCTGCTTTCAAATGCTTGGGAGTACATGCACTTTCTGAAGACAAAGAAAGGTTTGTAGTAGTAACCTGAATTTGTTCCACAAAAGGCTAAGTAGTAATAAAACTTCAGTGGATGAATAGGTTGAGTGGGGTCAAAGACATAGCTGGATGAATTTCCCGACCCTGTGGCAAATGAGGAGTGACAGAGCAGGATGTAAAGAAAATATTTTCTTAAAGAAGAAGGAATAGCCCTGTTTTTGGGTGTGGTCACAGGCAAATGAGAGTGAGAAAGGAAGATTTCTGTGATGAAGGAAAAAGAAAATGTGCAAATGCACTAAAAGAAGGGAGGGAGGGAGGGAGGGAGGGAGGCAGGAAGGAAGGAAGGAAGGAAGGAAGGAAGGAAGGAAGGAAGGAAGGAAGGAAGGAAGGAAGGAAGGAAGGAAGGAAGGAAGGAAGGAAGGAAGGAAGGAAGGAAGGAAGGAGGGAAGGAAGGAAGGAAGGCAGGCAGGAAGGCAGGAAGGAAGGAAGGCAGGCAGGCAGGCAGGAAGGAAGGAAGGAAGGAAGGAAGGAAGGCAGGAAGGAAGGCAGGAAGGCAGGAAGGAAGGAAGGAAGGAAGGAAGGAAGGAAGGAAGGCAGGAAGGAAGGCAGGAAGGAAGGCAGGAAGGAAGGAAGGAAGGCAGGAAGGAAGGAAGGCAGGAAGGAAGGAAGGAAGGAAGGAAGGCAGGCAGGCAGGCAGGCAGGAAGGAAGGAAGGCAGGAAGGAAGGCAGGAAGGAAGGAAGGAAGGAAGGCAGTGTTATAAATGCAAAGGCAGATTTGGGTTAAATAAAAACAATTTATTATAAAACAATTTCTATAAAAAAATAAACAATGAGGAAAAACCACAATAAAACAAACAGCGCAGCGCTGGGTGGACAGGGGTCTATACCCAAAGGTATAGGTGTTCCCAAATCCACGAAGGAGGGTAGACTGTCTGGGGTTTTTATAGGGATTTTTAGCCTTGAGGCTAAATTCCAGGCAGGCACCATTCATCAACGGTCCTTGATTGTTGTATGAATTGATTTCCTGGCGTTGGAGAATAGAGTCAAATGGACGTCCGGACCGAGTCTCCTCATATGTAAAGAAGTTCTGGGTGGTTCTTGATTTCATTGTGGTTCAGGCCATCTGGATGGGATGGTTGGATCCAGGTTGGAGCTGATGGATATCTCGGCTGGATTTTTCCTTTTGTCTACCTGATGGCTTCCCCCAACGGTAGCCTGCAAGGCGGGGTGTTCAGGTCCGGTGATGAGTATCTCTTCGGAGCCTCTCCTTGTTGGCTTGATGATTCGTGTCCTGTCTATTCTTTCCCGTTGATGGGCACCGAGCCTGTCCCTGTCAGCTTGATGAGCCTTGTCCTGTCTATTCTTTTTCATTGATGGGCGCCGGCTAGGATCGTTATCCTTTGAGTGGGAATTCGTGGCTAGATCTGGGAAGGGCTTGTGTGCCATACTGTACTTTATATTTTATATTATATACATTTATTTAGATTTCTACGAATTTTTACAAGTTCATTTCTCACAGCAGGAAGGAAGGCAGGAAGGAAGGCAGGAAGGAAGGAAGGAAGGAAGGCAGGAAGGAAGGAAGGCAGGAAGGAAGGAAGGAAGGCAGGAAGGAAGGAAGGCAGGCAGGAAGGAAGGAAGGAAGGCAGGAAGGAAGGCAGGAAGGAAGGCAGGAAGGAAGGCAGGAAGGCAGGAAGGCAGGAAGGAAGGCAGGAAGGAAGGCAGGAAGGAAGGCAGGAAGGAAGGAAGGAAGGAAGGCAGGAAGGCAGGCAGGCAGGAAGGAAGGAAGGAAGGAAGGAAGGAAGGAAGGAAGGAAGGCAGGAAGGCAGGAAGGAAGGAAGGAAGGAAGGAAGGAAGGAAGGAAGGAAGGAAGGAAGGAAGGAAGGGACTAATGCAGAGCTTGCCTCAATATGATGCACAGAGCACATAGGAATGGGAAGCATTATGAAGCCAGGGATGTGAAAAGTCATACAACAAATGCCCATAATTAGTTGTATTTTTCTTACAGTATAATAGATAAAAATAATTTGACAATGCTATTTTTGCATACAATTTACAGGTCCTGCAGTGAAGAAGAGTATCTGAAGGAATATGATATATTGCTGCTCAGCTATGCTATCCCTGTGAAAAGGTTTACAGCCCTTTATGCTGATGTCCCTGTAGATGATCGGGTGAGTGGAACTTGGCTCTGCCAGGCTCTCCACTGCACACAGCATACCCCAAAAGAAATCCACCACTGCCTTATAATCTTCACTAGTTCTCTGCCCTGAAATTATTCCTTGGCTTTCTCCAGTATTTTGATGCTTTTTTGTGCTAAGGTTGGACTAGAAAATCCAACCATTAGGCAGCAGCACAGGAAAATATTCCATATCTTTAAGTCAATTAGAGCTGGATTTTTTAATGGTCTTTTTTCTTAGAGATTAATATTGTATAATCTTTTCACCAGACCAAATTGATCCTATTTTATTTAAAAAAAACAACTCAGACAATGTTGTCATCATCTGGAAATTGGAAATATGCCTGTGTGAATGATTTGGCCAAAGGTCACCCTGACAGCAGCATGTAGTCATGTAGTGAAACCTGTGTCCCTTGAAGGTCCAGGAGAATGCACCGTTCTGAAGTTTTATATTAGCTCATGCTATCTCACTTGAGGATTTATTGTCGTGCCTCACAGTCAGCAGTAGTGCCTCTAATATATGTGATGCTGGATCAACTACCTGGCTGAGGAGCTATAAAACTTCTGTTTGTTATAAAAGATAACTGCAAAGATAACACTAGCAGTACAGTGTGCACTTTAATATATACTAAACCCATGAAATCTTCCTGTTCATCTGCTAAAAAAACCCCAATCATTGATTTCAAGGGAAGTACTGTATCAGCAAAACTAATAGGGTTTAGTCTAAATTTATCTGATTCTAGAATACTACAGAATAAAGGACTTGCCTAAGGAAGTGATTGTCTGAACTATGTGGCCACATCCCTGGCAAGGTCAATTACATTGGTCATGGCACTACCACTCGCTTCAGTGAGGGCCCAAATTTCAGCTAAGAAAAAAAAGAAACAAATGGTTTAGATCATGGAGCCATGAGAACAAATATCTGTTTGTGGCTGCCTAACTGCATCACCTTAGTGACACCATGTCCCTATGGCTGAAGTATAAAGCTTATCTTCCTTTGTATATGCTCACTAGTATGCTGATAAGATATCTAATATAGATGATTACTCTTGCCATTATAACAATATAGCAATAAAGAGGAATATTTTTGCCTAAAATAAAAATAGAAGGACACATAACATGATAATGATGTGTGCTAGACCTGCTGACTTATCTCTTCAAGCAATGACTGTCCACGTCCTGCTGGCCAAAAGTCTCTGGAATGTGTTATGTTTTATAGGTGAAATAAAAATAACCCAAACAACTGAACAGAAATTACAGCTATTCACCATCAGACAAAGAAACAGTACCCTTTATTATGTCCTGATCTCAGCTGAAGTCAATGTCTAGCAAAGAAAATCTAGAGAATGATGCCTAAATTACTGGACAGTGCCCAGATCAGCTGATCTACAAAAGGCCTTCTATGAGATCATGACAGGGGCATGACATGGATCATGACAAGCCAAAGGTAGATCTAATAAATTGCAAGAATGGTGACATTAGAAAAATACCTTTTGAGTCAGTACATCAGCAATACAAGTTTTAACAAAGACCGTAACTACTGCAAACTTTGACTCCAACTACTGTATTTTAATCCAGACCTGTGGGTCAAATGTCCATGTTTCATGGATCTCTGTCAAATCTCTTAATTTTTTCCTCCTTTGACTTTGCTGGTATGTTTCTTGTGAACAGGCTCTTCTTGTGATCCCTTAGTGGAAAGTCAGGCATTGCCTTAAGTTCCCCCAGCTAGTGATTAACTATGACTATTCTTCACTGAACCATTTTTGTTACTCACAGAAACCAACCATTATGGTGACTTTGTTTTTACAGTTCAAGATACTGAAGATGTGTGAAAATGTATGTTGTGGTTTTAAAGCAGTAACTAAAAAATTACTAGAAAACTTACTTATTTCTTGATGTGAGATATGGATTAGAACAAGAGCAAAACAGGCTTAAAACTTAAAAGGAATAAAGAAAGTTTATTAGCAAAACGACAAGAATAAGAACACCAGAATAAACCTCCAGAAAACCCCTTTATCCCCCACTACCCAACCTTTCTTTTGTTCACATGACAACACAGAGACAACAAACTTCAGAACTTTGGTGTTTAAACAGTCCCCAATTCCTGCTAGAGTATTTTCATCAGTCTTTGTAGAGAAACAGAAGTTTTCTTCTGCTAATCTATGGAGTTTCTCACAAGAAAACTATTTCGGTTATAGCTTTCTATTTTTCTGATGCCAGCTGCCCAGAAATTCAGTCATCAGATTTTCTCCTCCCATTTCACATCACTCTGAGGTGTGTTATGGGCCATGAGTCTAGGGATGTCATTTTTAAGGATGAGTTGTTCAAAGGCAAAAGTTCTCTTCATCTGTCTCTGTGAGCTTCCCTGGAAACAGAAGTTTTCTCTTTGCCTCTCAAGGCCACAAATCTTCAACTATTACTTTGCCTCCCTCTGTTCCAGCAACTCACTGTATCACAATTACTTTCTCTTTTGCTCAAAATCCAAACTTTGAACACTCCATTCCTCCCCATATACTCTGTCATGAATTAAAGGAGTTTTTCAGAACATTATTGTCCATCTCCATAGCTTTAACAGAAAAATATTTCAGCTTAATTAAAGCATCTCCTTATTCTCTACCTCTTCTGAAGCTTAATTCTTTTCTTTACTGTCTCTGATAGTTTATAAAGTCTCTTTACATGTTGATTACTCTCTTTTTCTTTCTCTGGAAAAAAAGGATTAATCTGCAAGTCTCATCTGGGTAATGAAAAGGTTAAAACCTTGCCCAGGCTTTGTGGATGGTTCTGTGACCTCTGCTGGAGCAGCAGCTGGAGCTGTCTGTGATGGAAGATTCTTCATGGCTGCTCTGGAGAGTGTGGTCACTGTCTCAGCCCGCCGCAGGTCAAGAGCTTTTTTTCTCTCTTTACTCAGCAATCTCTGGTGATTTCAGTCACAGCAAAACCTGCAGCCGAGCCAGGGACCGGCCTGGCCCGGCCAGAGCCCAGGACAAGCCGCGCAGGCCCCATCTCCCGGCCGGGAGCCGCTGGGCCCAGCCCAGCCCCTGCCCCACGGGGCCGCATGGCCTGGGCAGGGAACGGGAGGCCAGCTGGAGCTCTGTCACCTTTCATAGCCAGGGAACAAAGAGACAAAGAAATTCCCAGGATTAGGTCTTAGGGCTGTGTTCACAGGTTGATCTCACTTTTCAATGGTTAAAACTGCTGTCAATTCTTAGAAATGGCCAGCTGTTGGCTAGGAGAAAAACTCCCATCAGCCTCCAGCGGTTTTAACTTCTTTAGATGCTTCTCTTTGTTTTCTTAAATGCCAATCTATCACAAACTGGCAGCCTGATGGTGACCTAGTGTGTCCTGGGATCACCAGTGGGCTGCAGTACATCAGCGGGGAGCATGGTGATGGGCTGGGTAGTACTGGTGTTGCTCTGTGGTTGCACTGGAAGGAAAAAGCGTTGTGTGTTTTCTGCTTAGATGAAAGTTTTGACAAAGCAGGAGTTCTGTGTTGGTATCTACTGCAGCTGACTAGGTTGGTGAGGCTGGGTGTACAGAACAGTGTCAACAGCTTTGTGAAGCACTCACATTCCCTGGCAGGAATTTCTAGCAACCTCTAATTCCAGTACTAAGTACAAGAGATTATCAAGTTCCCCAGAATAGACCCCAAGCTTCTTTTTGCATGCAAACTAGCAACGACTTTCTTGTCCACGCAGGTAAAGCTCACTTCAGAGTATCATCAATCTGAATAAACATCAACCATCACTGTCAACTTTCTTTAAACAATGCCATCTTAAAATATTGTTGTGCGTGCACAGCACATTCCGGTCAAAAAGCAAATGTGATGTTGAGTGAGCTGCCAGTCTAGAGGTTTTGAAAGGATATTTTTACATTAATTCTGATGATTAGAGGATTCTTTCTGCTTCAGTCCCATACCTGTTCTTTTATGTGATAAAGTCTAGAGTACTAATAATATAGGCATGGTAATATCTCAAAGAAAAGCATCAGGTGCTTTAACCAGATTACAGCGCTAACTGGCAAAATTAACATATTTGTGCCTCACTGAACAAAGCTTATGACAAGAAATGCCCATGCTGGCCTGAAGCTAAACTTTCCTTTTACTAGTCAAAAAGCGGATTATTTTGCTGTGGTGTAATTGCTGATCCATTGCTTATATAGGGAGCCCTTAAGTGGCCTGAATCTATCTTGCTCTCTTCAATTTGAATATCTGAACACTTGAAGACAGTTAAGAACTTTTAGAGGGATACATATCAACAATCTTCTAAGAATCAGAAGTAAAATCCATAGCTAACCGTATCAGAGCATGGAAAGAAAGGCATTTTCAGAAGGCAATTCATCCTCAGATTCCTACCCAGTCCTCTCCTCTGATTGCATAGAAAACTTGTGCGCTGGACTGTTGAGTAGACAATTTTTTTACCCCTATTTGTCTAACAGTGACTTTTGACTTCTTTGCAAATAATTCTAGGAGTATGCCCCAGCTTCAGTACTGTGGAAATTAAATACCATGTTTGAATCCTGGTGTAATCCCAGGTTCTCCTTATACTCATGGGGAAAGGGGTAAGAAATCCAGGAGGTTTGATTTTATAATTAAAAAATAAAATGTCTTGTTTTCTCAGCAAAATTATCTAGTTGGTGCCTGTAGGCGTGTGACATATCATGCAGATGTATATAATTTTGGATGACACATCGTGGACTTGCCAGTTGAAAAGGTAGAACTGCCCAAGGGCTAGTTTAGTTTATGCACCTGAATCAGAAAAAATGTTTACATTTTCATTCATAAATCAATGCTGCAGTCTAGTTCATACGTGCTTCTTCTGTTCCCTCTTCTCCTGTGCCTCTTCATTAATTTTGTCACCTTCCCTCTGCCTTCCCATACAAATCTCTGTCTCAGGACTATGTGTTTCCCTTTATCACAGACATGTCCACTTGGAATGCATTATTCACCTTCTCAGATACCAATATTTATCTAAATTTCTTTTAGTGTGATGGGATTTGAACACAATTTCTACTGTCAGTAGTGGAGATATGCCAGCATACTACCACAGGGATACTGTCTTATGTCTGGTCCATTGAGTAGTTGTTTTGCAAGAGACTTGAGTGTGAGCAGGAATACATATGTTAAGCTCCACTCTCCAAGTGTCAGACACATTCTTGAGGATATACCTAAGCTCTTGGTGATTTACAGACAGAATTTCTGTGTTTTACGAGGTTGAGCCAAAGCTCCTTTATTTTTTTTCCGTCACTGAAGTTAACAGAAGCCCTCATGGATGGGTATTGCAGCATAAATTTAGTTGAAGAAACAAGATGGTTGCAAAGAAAGAAAGTAAATTCTCACGGCATCAGTAAGAGAGGAAGGATTCATTGCCTTTGAGAATTTGAAGGAAGATGATAAGAATTATTTCCCTTTTTGTCACTGCCTCAGCCCCATTAATTTTTCTTCAGATGTCTAAAGACTCAAGCAATGGGCAATTCTTTAATATGCAGAACTAGCACAGAGTCCTCTCTACTCAAACATGAAAATAGCTTAGCAAATATCTGGTTTCTCTAAGGTCAGCTTATGGTGTATACTTGAGTAAAGAATTTTTTCCTTAAAAAAAAAAAAGTCCTTGTTTTAATGGGTAATTTCCCTTGAAAATGGTAAACTGCAAATTAAATGGCAAAAAGCAATTAATTATTGAAATTGTAATATCCTTGTAAAGGTTAAGAGGTAATATAAATGAAGTTCCTGTGAGCACATTAATGGAATTACTATCTTCCCCCTTACAAGTGGTAACTGTAATGACCTTGCTAATTAGCTTTTTCATCAGGAAAAGGAATATTGAAATATGTAGTTATATTGCAAAAGCACAATCTATGAGTAGGTTATTTTGTTACAATATAATATGGAGATAACACTCTTGCTGCTGAACCTTCCCAGAGAGGGTTAAGAGGTCTTCCCAGAGCATGTATGGGAGATCTGTGAAGCCCTCATAAACCAAGAGGAGATGATTAGTGACCTGCTATGGCAATTAGACATACCCAATCTATGGGTCCTGATGATCCACCCCAGAGTGGTGAGGGGATTTGTGAAAACAGCTTGCCAAACCACTGTCAAACACCCAGCAGTCCTGGTTAACTTCCTGTAGAAGTTCCAGCTGACTGAAAATTAGCAAATGTTACACCCATCTACAAGAAGGGTTGGAAGGACGATCTGGGGAACTACAGGTCTGACCTCGGCACCAGGCAAGGTTATGGAAGAGATATCCTGTGTGCCATTGAATGGTCCATGCAGGATAACCAGAGGATCAAGCCCAGCCTATGTGATTTACAAAAGACAGGTCCTGCTTGACCAACCTGGTCTCCTATATCTATACCTATGTATTTATTATAGAGTTATGTATATATTTCATATATCTGTATTATAAATACACATATATCTAAGAAATGCATAGCAATGTAGGTATATGAATGCTATATACATACTGGATTTACTAATGACAAGCCTTTTGGAGAGCTGTAAAAAAATGAGCTTGGTTCTTCCCCCACTGAGAACATGTTTCAGACATGAAAGTGAGTTCTGTTTGGGTTTCAGCTGACAAGAGCTGGCATTACAATTCTTCTGTGAATGAATCTCTGAGATTTCAGAAGTTCAAGCTTCGTGGAGTCCCTGAGCTCTGTACAACCTTCAGGGTGTGATGGGGAGGGGAGGAAATGAGCTTCCACTTGGAAAATGAATTGGCCATTGTCCCCAGCTAGAGGATTTTCAGCTTTCTTTTCTAAAAACCCCAGAAATCATTAGCCATATCCTTGGGAATGTGATCTAATAGGGTGACCTAGATGCAAGTCATTGCTGGAACTCACGGGGAGAGGCGGCTCTGCTCCAGTTCTGTGGAAAAAGGCTGGAGGAGGAGGAACAGGACGCCGCTGAGCGTCCCCATCTCAGATACACTCAGTTTAACCAAACCGTGCCGCTAAAAGTCACCTTTGGGTGCTGCAAAGGCACCTTAGAAGGCTCAGGACAGTGGCCCGGGGCGGTTAAAAATCCCAGAGGTTTTATGGAGAGCAGAAGCACGCTCTGCTCTCTGCCCCCGCTTTTCACACACACGCCCTTCCTCGTCTACAGCCGCATCAAACGCTGCGGAGGGGCCAGGGCAGAAGCCGCTCCAGCCCCGCGCTGCCGGGAGGTGTGAGGCTCGCCTGCCCCGGGCTGGCCCGTCCCGGCCGCTCCCAGCCCTGCTCCGGCCCCGCCGCCCACCGAGTGTCACTGTCGAGCAGCGCAGAGCAGCGCCCGCGGCCCGGGCACCCCATCGCCGGGCTACCGGCGCTCTCCGGGCCCTGCGCGGAAACTGTGACCTCCTGCTGAAAGCTGATCCCACACTGAGGCTTCAAAGTGAAAAGAAAAAAAATCTTCTTGCTGTTGCATGTGTCGTTAAACAAACCCGGGTCTCCAAACGAGCCCGCCGCTTGGTGCGAGAAAGCATCGCGGCAAGAACTGCTCTTTGTACATTCCCTGCATCTTTCTTACACCTGGGGAAGACAGGCAGAGGTCTCACACACCTAGGTAAGATGACACTGTTAAATTGCTTGTATTGGTTCTACGTGCAGAGAAAGCAGGCTGCCAGCAGATGAGCATTTCTTGCTGGGAAATCATTTGTTCATCATCCAGATGTTCCTGATTTTGAAAGGTCCAGTTAAGAATAGTGGAAATTTAGGATTGAAACCAGACACATGTTTTTCCTGGGTTTATGGAGGGCTAAGACAATTCCCTGGTAAAGCGGGGCAGGATTGGAACTGTAATCTCAGAGCTCAGTCACTTCAGCAGTGTTTGCAGGGGCAGAACACACATTCATTCCTCCCTTTAGCCGTGTAGCTAGTGCAGAACCTCCTTGGCCACTCCCAGAGACACCAGGCTTGTCAACAACAGGACACAAAAGAGAAAATCAATAGCTGTAGCTACTATTTTAGAGCCTTGCAAAATGTAGACCACCTGGTGGCTTTTACATAATAGATGATAAGTAATAACTTAATAAAGATGAAACAACATACGAAGGGTTGATGGCAAATGATAAAGATTGTTTTCCTTTTTTGTTTTACACTGATGTGTTATTTTTATGTGCACCAGGGATTAAAAGACTGATGTTAGCAACAACATCGTGTCCAGTAAGACAGTTGTCCTTCAGAAATATGGCAAATTTTATTAATGAATTGTTAGTAAGAAAATTCACAAAATTTACTGCTACGAGAACCACCAGAAAAATAAGTATTAACAATAGGATAGTATTAGAATAGAAGTGGAGAGAGGATATTTTGGTTAGACTTAAGTTTATAGGCCAAGATTCAGGTCTGGATGTGACAGCAATAAAGCCCAGGTGTCTCGTTCCACCCACAGTAGAAAACATGCTATTTGTTTGACTTGGAAGGACACCATACAGATGGACAGGATCTGGTCACTTGAATTTATTTTCTTACCTTTCTCTGAGAAATTTGCAGGAGTTAGAGTTTAGGTTCTCTTTTTTTGTCTGTTTAGTTGATTTATTTTTTTTCCCTATCTGCTGCAAGATTGGACACAATTTCAGGCAAATATATTCAGGCAAATATCAGGTTATTTCTCTAACATACTTGTCTGTTTGTTTTTTAGTGACTGTATTAGAATGATTGGGTTGACTTTCTGTTGCTCCCACTACATAGCCTCAAGTCTATTGTTGTACCTATACCTTCCTTTTAGGTTTACAGTCAAGTACAGACACAACCTGCAGATCCAGTTTTATGAAATGCTCAGAACCATGTTGGTGTGATCATTTTCCTGCAGACTACACAACTGAAAAGAGATGGTGGCCTGAAAGATAAAACTCTCTTGGTTCTTTTTCTGGTCAAAGACTGAAGACATGAGATGGGGGTTTGATAGCTGCTTCATTTTCCTTGGGGTTCAGGAACCTCCCCTATGGCATTTTATATTGTCTTACAAGTCATACTGTATGAAAGGGCCTGTGGTCGAGCCTGTGATGTGTGTATTAGCCAGGATTGATTTAGGTACAGTGACAGGATTTGCTGTCTTTATTCTGCTGTGCTGATTAGCTCCATCAAGTCTGCAGTGCCCCAGCTGTAACAGCAGCTTAGTCAATGGATCGAGGAGAAGCAAAATGGTAAAATCTGTAAGCATATGTTTCCATCTCCCTGCTAGGCTAGTTTTCTGACAATGTATTCATGGGTGTTTGATTCAGTCTGATTTCAGTGGTTGCAGCAGAGGATAATCTGCAACTCAGGTTCCCTCGACCAGCTATGAAGATTTCTCACAAGTGGATTCCTTTAAAACTCAAAACACCAGGACCAATTTTAAAACTAGCTGCTATTTCACTATAGACGAGACCCTGGGGACCATGTGTTTTGTTATTGCTATATTCTGAGGAGCTTTTGTGATTTCAAGAAAGATTGTGACTCCTGAAGCACAATGTAATAACTTTTCTTTTGAACAGGTTAGACTGGCAGAGAAATACTTCAGCTAATTTTCAAGTAAAATGCTTCCAAGCACAATGATCCTGAAAGGCGAATAAAATGTTGATACAGTTGAAGCATGATGAGTTTTAAACATCAGGAAAAAATGGAGTGAGAATTTGGATTGTTACCTTATATACACAATGTGTTTAATTTATTCCTAATCAAAACAAAACTCCTTGGACAGAAAATGGATTGTGAAATAAAGTTTATTTCCCTGCAAGTGACTAAGTCATGTAGCCAGCTTGTGGGGGCATTCAGAGACAGTTGGCAAAATGAGATGCTTCAGGATAGATACAGAATTCAATGTACAGTTTCCATGAGGGAAGGCAGAGTGGCAGCAGTTCAGGGAGTGAGGGTACAGGCCATATAAGGCAAATAAATGAGCTGCTGTAGAGATGCCATTAGCAAAGCAAACAGTGACTTGGGGACCTTGGCATATATATCATGAAAGAGATAAATTGCATGAATAAATGCATGCTTGTTTCTTCTCCATAAGCTTCCAATGCCAGTTTTAACTGAGAAACAGTTTCCATGTGTGAAACAGAAGTTTTTCCACAGTCATTTTAATGTCAGGCAATTTCTACTCATGTCTGATCCCAAAATGTGCCTAATTTAGACATACTTATCACAGTTTCACTATAACCGAGGCCTTTGGCTAAGAACAGAATGACAGACCTCAGTCTTTAAACAATTAAACTAGTATTTAATAGCAGTACTCAGTCCCTATATTTTACACTGAGAGCAGGGTTCCAATGACACAATATTAGCTTAGTATCCCTGTCATTTTAGACACTGGTGAAAAGAATAGCAGAGGATAAAACACCACACTGAGCCAAGTGAAGGCAAGCGAGAGGTAAATAAGGAGTGACAATACTCTCCAAACAGTGCAAAGTGCCTTGCAAAGTGCAGACCTGAGAGCTCATACATGCTTGGGGTGGAGGCACAGCACTGAGCAGAAAGGTGGTTTGAGAGGAGAATGCTGGAATGGTATGCTAGGGAAAACCTGAATCCTACAGGTTACCTAAACCTAGGTGGAACAGTGAAAAGAGCAATGGGGTGAGGCACCTGCAAGGAAAAAACTTACGAAGAGAGCTACTTTATGACACTTTTCACTTTGGCAGGCCTACTGTATCTGCACAGTCCCTGGAGCTCTGGGCTTTGTGGTTTTCTAAACCCTAACCCTAGGTTGAGTTCTGGAAAAACCCTAGGGCTGAGTCAGTTGCCGAGCTAAACCTTAGAGAGAGAGCTATTTTGTTGCAGTTTTCTTTTCACTTTGCCAGGTCTATTGTAGCTGCAGAGTCCCTGGAGCTCTGGGCTTTGTGCTTTTCTAAACCTTAACCCAAGGCGTAACCTTAATCCTAGGAAAAACCCTAACCCTAGGCTGAGCTCTGGAAAAAACCAAAGGCTGAGTCAGGCACCGAGATAAAACACAGAGAGAAAGCTATTTTGTGGCAGTGTTCCTTGAAATGAAAAATTGACACAAAATAGCTCTCTCTCTGCGTTTTAGCTCAGCACCTGACTCAGCCCAAAGCTTGTTACAGAGCTCAACCTAGAGTTAGGGTTACGCCTAGGGTTAGGGTTTAGAAAAGAACAAAGCCCTGCTCCACGGACTGTTCAGCTGCAATAGACCTGCCAAGGTGAAAGGAAAACTGCCACAAAATAGCTCTCTCTAAATTTTAGCATGGCACCTGACTCAGCCCAAGGCATTTTCCAGAGCTCAACCTAGGGTTAGGGTTGCGCCTAGGGTTAGGGTTTGGAAAACCACAAAGCCCAGAGCTCCAGGGACTGTGCAGCTACAATCAACCTGCTAAAGTGAACACAAAACTGCCACAAAATAGCTCTCCCTTTACCTTTGTGATAGATTGGCATTTAAGAAAACAAAGAGAAACTCCTAAGGAAGTTAAAACCGCTGGAGGCTGATGGGAGTTTTTCTCCTAGCCAACAGCTGGCCATTTCTAAGAATGGGAATTTCTTTGTCTCTTTGTTCCCTGGCTATGAAAGGTGACAGAGCTCCAGCTGGCCTCCCGTTCCCTGCCCAGGCCATGCGGCCCCGTGGGGCAGGGGCTGGGCTGGGCCCAGCGGCTCCCGGCCGGGAGATGGGGCCTGCGCGGCTTGTCCCGGGTTCTGGCCGGGCCAGGCCGGTCCCTGGCTCGGCTGCAGGTTTTGCTGTGACTGAAATCACCAGAGATTGCTGAGTAAAGAGAAAAAAAGCTCTTGACCTGCGGCAGGCTGAGACAGTGACCACACTCTCCAGAGCAGCCATGAAGAATCTTCCATCACAGACAGCTCCAGCTGCTGCTCCAGCAGAGATCGCAGAACCATCCACAAAGCCTGGGCAAGGTTTTAACCTTTTCATTACCCAGATGAGACTTGCAGATTAATCCTTTTTTTCCAGAGAAAGAAAAAGAGAGTAATCAACATGTAAAGAGACTTTATAAACTATCAGAGACAGTAAAGAAAAGAATTAAGCTTCAGAAGAGGTAGAGAATAAGAAGTTTAAATAAGCTGAAATATTTTTCTGTTAAAGTTATGGAGATGGAAAATAATGTTCTGAAAAAAACTCCTTTAATTCATGACAGAGTATATTGGGAGGAATGGAGTGTTCAAAGTGTGGATTTTGAGCAAAAGAGAAAGTAATTGTGATACAGTGAGTTGCTGGAACAGAGGGAGGCAAAGTAATAGTTGAAGATTTGAGGCCTTGAGAGGCAAAGAGAAAAATTCTGTTTTCCAGGAAAGCTCACAGAGACAGATGAAGAGAACTTTTGCCTTTGAACAACTCATCCTTAAAAATGACATCCCTAGACTCATTGACCCATACACACCTCAGAGTGATGTGAAATGGGAGGAGTGAACTGATGACAGGATTTCTGGGCAGCTGGCATCAGAAAAATAGAAAGCTATAACCGAAATAGTTTTCTTGTGAGAAACTCCATAGATTAGCAGAAGAAGACTTCTGTTTCTTTACAAAGGCTGATGAAAAGACTAGCAGGAATTGGGACTGTTTAAGTTCCAAAGTTTTTTGTCTCTATGTTGTCATGTGAACAAAGGAATGGTTGGGTAGTGGGGGATAAAGGGGTTTTCTGGAGGTTTATTCTGGTGTTCTTATTCTTGTCGTTTTGTTAATAAACTTTCCTTATTCCTTTTAAGTTTTAAGCCTGTTTTGCTCTTGTTCTAATCCATATCTCACATTAAGAAATAAGTACGTTTTCTAGTAATTTTTTAGTTACTGCTTTAAAACCACGACATTTATTTGGTGCATTGGCCGGGAAAACAAAATTAGCAAATCTAAACAACTACAACCTTTTAGCTCAGCACCTGACTCAGCCCTAGGCATTTTAAGGAGCTCAACCTAGGGTTAGGGTTACGCCTAGGGTTAGAGTTACACCTAGGGTTAGGGTTTAGAAAACCACAAAGCCAGAGCTCCAGGGACTGTGCAGATATAATAGACCTGCCAAATTGAAAAGAAAACTGCCTTGAAATAGCTCTATCTCTAAGGTTTAGCTCGGTACATGAGTCAGACCTAGGCATTTTCCAGATCACAATGTAGAGTTAGGGTTATGCCTAGGGTTAGCGTTGCACAGCCACTGGAGCTCTAGGCTTTGTGGTTTTCCAAACCCTAACCCTAGGCGTAACCCTAAACCTAGGTTGAGCTCTGGAAAATGCCTAGGGCTGAGTCAGGTGCTGATCTAAAACTTAGAGACATAGCTATTTTGTGGCAGTTTTCTTTTCACTTTGGCAGGTCTACTGTAGCTGAACAGTCCCTGGAGCTCTAGACTTTGTGGTTTTCTAAACCCTAACCCTAGGCGTAACCCTAACCCTAGATTGAGCTCCTTAAAATGCTTAGGGCAGAGTCAGGTGCTGAGCTAAAACCTTAGAGAGCTATTTTGTGGCAGTTTTCTTTTCTCTTTGGCTGGTCAATTGTAGCTGCACAGTCCCTGGAGCTCTGGGCTTTATGGTTTTCTAAACCCTAACCCTAGGCTTAAGCCTAACCCTAGGCGTAACCCTAACCCTAGGTTGAGCTTTGGAAAAACCCTAGGGCTGAGTCAGGTGCTGTGCAAAATCTTAGAGAGAGCTATTTTGTGGCAGTCTTCTGTTCACTTTGGCAGGTCTATTGTAGCTGCACAGTTCGTGGAGCTCTGGGCTTTGTAGTTTTCTAAACCCTAACCCTAGGCGTAACCCAAACCCTAGGTGTAGCCCTAACCCTAGGTTGAGCTCTGGAAAATGCCTTGGGCTGAGTCAGGTGCCATGCTAAAATTTAGAGAGAGCTATTTTGTGGCAGTTTTCCTTTCACCTTGGCAGGTCTATTGTAGCTGCACAGTCCCTGGAGCTCTGGGCTTTGTGATTTTCTAAACCCTAACCCTAGGCTTAAACCCTAACCCTAGATTGAGCTCTTTAAAATGCCTAGGGTTGAGTCAGGTGCCGTGCAAAATTTTACAGAGAGAGAGAGCTATTTTTTGGCACTTTTCTGTTCATTTTGGCAGGTCAGTTGTAGCTGCACAGTCCCTGGAGCTCTGGGCTTTGTGGTTTTCTGAACACTAACCCAAATTTTATCCGTAACCCTAGGTGTAATCATAGTTGGAGGAGTAAAAGGCTCCCTGGTCTGAGTCATGTGTGAAGTAGAAGAGTCATGTTATGATAGACTTTTATTCTCTTTGGCATGTGATTTGTAGATGCTGTGTGGTCGGAGCTTTTGGCCTTGTAGTTTTCTTGACCCTAACTCTAGGCATAATCTGAACCATAGGCATCGCCCTGATTGTAGGTGTATGATCTTGTTTGCAGTAAATTTGGTAGAGAACCTCCATTAAGCCCTTGTGACTTGTTCTATGCCTAACTGTTTCAGGGAGAGATTTCTCTTAGATAATTAGAATAAACATTTTTTTTAAAGAGGCAAAACACCACCCATCAGAAATATGAACAGTTCTGGATCACAAAACCTGTCGCCACTCTGATGAGATGACAAATCAGAAGGTCTTTCTCCTGTGGGTGTTCCCTCTCTTATCAATCCATCCCGCACTGGGAAATGCTGCTGCCCAGGACAAGTGTCCGGTAGTCAAGAGGTGCAAGCTCCCGGTGCTCCCCCAATCCCCAGTGCAGAGCAGGTTTGAACTTTTACAAAAGGGAAGGAAAACAGTCTAGGAAGACCTCTCTGCTTCAGCTAGTTGGAAAGCAAAAGCAATCTCTCCCTTGTTATCTGTCTGTTCTGTAGTCAAAACTCCATCCCAGAATGCAGGGGGAGCAAGTACAGTCTCTGATAACAGACTCGGTGATTCTTCTCTACTCACTTTTACTCTCAGATGAAGTTTTAAAGATACAAAACCTATTTCTGGGGTAGGCAGATGAATGAGGTGTTGGAGGTTAGGTGTCCTTGTTTTAGCTCTGGCTCACCTGTGGAATTTTTACCCATTAGTTGTGGGGGAAAAACCTGACTGTGGGTACTTGGTTGGTACTTGAGAAAAACAAAGAGTTCGACTGGGCCCAGCGGTGAAAGGGGTAGGAAAAAGGGAGGGCTGTACAGTTTGGCGAGCTTCTTCAGCTTCAGAGAAGGACACTTTTTGCTGGAGCTGTTGCTGAGACAAGAGGGGAATTTGCCGGTCACCCAGACGGAGCTGCTGCTTCTTCTTCTCCTTCTTCCCTCTTCATTGGTGGCCTCGCACCCCCTGTCCCACCGGGATGTGTGACAGTGCTAGCCACTGCCGCGGAGCTGCTGATACACCTCATCCACCAGCCCAGGATCTCAACTCATTCCTGCTGTTCCAGCTGAGTGTTCCTCAGAGCCCTGCAGGAGCCAGAGGACTGACTGCCCGAGGGAGTTTGTGAAGCAAAGCCTCTCCTCCATCCCTTCCTGTCTCGGGCAAGAAGGCTGTCACAGGGTCCCTGGTTCTGTTTTCTTGCTAACACTGTAGTTATTGTTATTTGTTTGCCTTGTTATACATACTTGTAAAGAACTGTTACTTGTATGCTCAGATCTCTGCCTGAGAGTCCCTTAATTTCAAAATTATAATAATTCAGAGGGAGGGGGTCTTTCATTCCAAGGGAAGCTCCTGCCCTCCTTAGCAGATATCTGTGTTCCAAAACCGAGATATGGGGATACAATTTAACATCACAGTCACTCCATGACGTTCCATCCATTATCCTCATTTTGTCAGCTTACTGCTAAAACTAACATATTCTAACTCTGCACACACATACATATTCACATAAAATCTTCCTCTTGTTCCACCCAAAAAAATGCAACCAACACTCATCATGCCCCTATCACATCCTACACCGAGCCACTGAATCTAGGCCGCATGCTGCAGAGCTGCAGGATTCTCCACTCTCTCATTTTACTCACTCAGATCTCCATCTTTCATTAGCTCATACTTTCAACACTTACACATTTCTTTCTGTTTTATGTTTGTGTGGTTTTAATGTACAGACAATGGCAGTAACATTTCACCCAATGATGAGACCTCGCTGCCGTAGACATTGTGTTGTTCCATCTCTCTGCATTATCCACCATGTGCAACCTGGTCTTTGAGCAAAGACAACCTTACAAATGGGTTTGTCTGTACTTGAGGCAGAATTTACTTAAATTGTCTTCCTTAACAGACTTTTGACATTGTCAGGAAAATTAATCTACAAACACCAGAGGTTTATGTCCAAAAAGGAGACAGAGGAGTCCTTTTACTTTATTCAAATAAAGGAAGAGGCCATGGGACATTCCCCTGGGGTCTCTCAAATTTTTGGAGGGTGCAGCCTCCCTTTTATCCTAATTCCTGTCTGTATGTCCCTTCTCGCTTTCCCCATAGGCTGAGGTACTTGAGAGGTACAGACTTCCCAGAACGCCTGATAGCTGGGATACTGTCGTGGTTTTAAAGCAGTAACTAAAAAATCACTAGAAAACTTACTTATTTCTTGCTGTGAGATATGGATTAGAACAAGAGCAAAACAGGCTTAAAACTTGAATAAGGAAAGTTTATTAACAAAACGACAAGAATAAGAACACCAGAATAAACCTCCAGAAAACCCCTTTATCCCCCACTACCCAACCATTCCTTTGTTTACATGACAACATAGAGACAAAAAACTTTGTAACTTAAACAGTCCCAATTCCTGCTAGAGTCTTTTTATCAATCTTTGTAGAGAAACAGAAGTCTTCTTCTGCTAATCTATGGAGTTTCTCACAAGAAAACGATTTCAGTTATAGCTGTCTATTTTTCTGATGCCAGCTGCCTGGAAAAATCTGCCAGCAGATTTTCTCCTCCCATTTCACATCACTCTGAGGTGTGTTATGGGCCATGAGTCTAGGGATGTCATTTTAAGGATGAGTTATTCAAAGGCAAAAGTTCTTTTCATCTGTCTCTGTGAGCTTCCCTGGAAACAGAAGTTTTCTCTTTGCCTCAAGTGGCCTCAAATCTTCAACTATTACTTCTTCTCCTCTGTTCTAGCACCTCACTGTATCACAACTAGTCCACTGTTTGCTCAAAAATCACACTTTGAACACTCCATTCCTCCCAATATACTCCGTCATGAATTAAAGGAGTTTTTTTCAGAACATTATTTTCCATCTCCATAGCTTTAACAGAAAAATATTTCAGCTTATAAAGCATCTCCTTATTCTCTCTTCCCCATCTAAAACTTAACTCTTTTCTTCACTGTCTTTGATGGTTTTATGATATCTTCTTCATGTTGATTGTCTCTCTCTCTCTGTGTATCTCTGGGAAAAAGGAGTAATCTGTACGTTTTATCCATGTAGTAAAAGAATTAAAGTCTTGGAAAGCTGCAGATGTTCATGGTGTCAGGTTTCAGTCCAGCAGCAGAAACTACAAACCAAGTCAGGCCAGCCGGCTCCGTTTCTCCCCCCCCACCGCCCTCTGCGGCCTTGTCCGGCCTGGGGGCGGGGTGGGGGAGGAGGCCGAGACAGAGGCTGTTACCTCTTCAGAAGCCAGAAACCAAAAAGAAGAAGAGAACCCTGGCTTTACATCTTAAGGTGGTGTTCACAAGTTGATCTAACTTCTGAATGGTTAAAACTGCCACGAATTCTCAGAAATGACCAATAATTGGGAGAAAAGACTCCCATCAGCCTCCAGCAGCTTCAACTTCCTTAACTCCCAAAGCTATCTTAAAGGTAAAGTCACCCCAATGACAGATACCTGCCCCACCCCCCCTCCCCGCAATGCATAATCTCTTCTTAACCCTTGTGGAATTTTATGGTGTTTCCCCAGTGTCTCTTTCATCTTTCATTGGAATCCGTCCCATTGTTTCTGTTATCTCTCAGTGATAGTTTCGTCTTATCAGCAGACCCACAGCTTGTTTGTAAAGACAAACCTGTCATTCCTCTCAGACATGCACCACTGGGACTTTGTCCTATCTACTACATGCAAAGAATCACATTGGGCAGGACTTGCTTGGCTGGTAGAACTTCTGGTGTTGACTAACCAGGTGGCTCTTGCTAGATGCTACTCCCAGTTTTTAAAAGTGCCTTTATGGTGGTTTTTAACAGTCTGTTGTATTTCTCCACTTTACTTGCTGGTGTATGGTTGGGGATAAGGTACACCCACTCAATACCGTGCTCCCTAGCCCAGGTGTTTATAAGGTTGTTTTTGAAATGAGTCTCATTGTCAGACTCAATCTTCTCAGGGGTACCATGCCCCCAATGGACTTGCTTTTCACGGCCCAGGATGGTGCTACGGGTTGTAGCATGAGGTACAGGGTAGATTTCTAACCATCCCATGGTGGTTTTTACCATTGTAAAAAAAGTGCACGTAGTGCTTGCTTTGGTGGGTTTGAGGCAGTGTGATGTAATTAATTTGCCAGGCCTCCCCATACTTGTATCTGGACGACTGCCCCCCATACCAGAGGGGCTTCATCCTCTTGGTCTGCTTGATTGCAGCACATGTCTCACAGTCATGGAAAACTTGGGAAATACTATCCATGGTTAAATCCACCCCTCGCTCCCATGCCCACTTATAGGTGGCATCTTTACTCTGATGGCCTGAGGCATCATGGGCCCATCGAGCTAGGAACAACTCTCTCTTGTGTTCTTAATCTAAATCTATCTTTGACACTTCTATTTTTGCAGCCTGATCTACTTGCTTATTATTTTGGTGTTCTTTACTAGCTCTATTTTTGGGGACATAGGCATCTACATGGCGGACTTTTATTGGTAGTGTTCCTACTTTGGTAGCAATATTTTTCTACACTTTAGCAGCCCAAATTGGTATTCTTCTACATTGCTACTTAGCTTCTTTCCATCTTTCCAGCCATCCCCACAGAGCATTGGCTACCATCCATGAATCAGTGTAGAGGTAGAGTTTTGGCCACTTCTCTCAGCAATGTCCAGGGCCAGTTGAACAGCTTTGAGTTCAGCAAGTTGGCTTGATCCACCTTCTCCTTCCGTGGCCTCTGCGACCTGTCGTGTGGGGCTCCATACGGCTGCTTTCCACTTCTGGTTCATCCCTATGATGCGACAGGAACCATCAGTGAACAGAGCGTAGCGTGTTTCTTCTGCGGGCAGTTGGTTGTACGGTGGAGCTTCTTCACCCCGTGTCACTTGTTCCTGCTCCTCTTCATTAGTGAAACTAAAGTTTTCACCTTCTGGCCAGTTTGTAATTATCTCCAAAATCCCAGGGCGATTTCGGTTTCCAATACGGGCGTGTGGTGTGATGAGGGAAATCCACTTGCTCCATGTGGCACTGGTGGCATTGTGGGTGGAGGAAACCTTTGCTTTGAACATCCACCCTAGCACCGGTAGTCAGGGTGCCAGGAGGATTTGTGCTTCTATACTAATCATCTCCGATGTGGTTTGGACTCCTTCATAGGCTGATAAAATTTCCTTTTCTGTTGGGGTGTAGTTGGCTTCAGACCTTCTGTACCTTTGACTCCAAAATCCTAGTGGTTGGGTTTGAGTCTCACCAGGCACCTTCTGCCAAAGGCTCCAGGACAGACCATGGCTCCCAGCTGCAGAGTAGAGCATGTTCTTCACATCTGGTCCTGTCCTGACTGGGCCAAGGGCTACTGCATGGGCGATCTCCTGCTTGATCTGGGCAAAGGCTTGTTGTGGTTCAGGGCTCCAGTGGAAATTATTCTGCTTCCGATGACCAGGTAAAGAGGGCTCACCATCTAACTGTACTCAAGAATATGCATTCTCCAAAAGCTTATGGCACTTAAGAAAGATAATGTTTTTTTCTTACTGGTTGGTGGAGACATTGCTATGGTCTTGTTGATGACATCGGTAGGAATATGACACTGTTCATCTTGCCACTTTACTCCCAGGAACTGGATCTCACAAGCTGGTCTCTTAACTTTGCTCTTCTTAATGGCAAAACCAGCTTCCAGGAGGATCTGAATTATTTTTTCTCCTTTCTCAAACACTCTGCTGCTGTGTTCTGCCCCCCCCCACAATGATGTTATTGATATACAGCCTCACCCTTTTTCAGGGCAGCCTGGATCAGTCCATGGCAGGTGGTGGGGCTGTGCTTCCACCCCTAGGGCAGTCGGTTTCAGGTATACTGCACTGTCCTCCATGTGAAGGCAAACTGAGGCTTGAATTCTGCTGCTAAAGGGATGGAGAAAAATGCATTGGCATTGTCAATAGTGGCGTACTACTTTGCTGCCTTGGACTCCAGCTCGTACTGGAGCTCTAACATGTTCAGCATGGCAGTGCTCAGTGGTGGAGTCAATTTAATGCACAATAGCCCACAGTCATTCTCCTTCAGATTTACACACAAGCCAAATGGGGCTGTTGAAGAGTGAGTGGGTTTTACTGACCACCCCTTGTCTCTCCAGCTCTCAGATCATTTTATGGATGGGGATCACAACATCTCGAGTTGTTTTATACTGTCGGTGATGGACTGTAGAAATGGCAATTGGTACCCATTGTTCTTGCACCCTCAGAAGTCCTACTGCAGATGGATTCTCTGATAGTCCCAGCAAGGTGTTCAGTTGCTGGACACCCTCTGTCACTACAGCTGCTATCCCAAATGCCCACTTGAGTCTCTTTGGGTCTTTGAAATACCCACTTTAGGTAGTGGGTAGTTTATGCCCAAAATGCATGGGGCCTCTGGGCCAGTCACAATAGGGTGTTTCTTCCACTCATTTCCAGTCAGGCTTACATCTGCTTCCACCAAGGTGAAATCTTGCGATCCCCTGTCACGCCAGCGATAAAAACAGATTCTGCCCCCACATGTTTCTATGGGATTAATGTGCACTGCACACCAGTATCAACCAAAGCCTTATATTCTTGTGGTTCAGAAGTGCCAGGCCAACAAATCCACACAGTCCAAAAGACATGATTCTTCCTAGCCTCTACTTGGCTAGTGGCAGGGTCCCTCTAAGCTTGGTTATCTTTCTTTCCTTGGGTATATGTCTTGGAGGCTCTTTTAAGGGGATTGGACGTGTCATCATCATCATACCTGGCAGTTCAGCTATGGGCAAATGAAGCTGCTTCTTTTTTGGTGGAACTTCCTTTCTGATTATTGCCTTTCTTAAATTCACACACCCATTGTGCCAGAGTAGCAGTAGGTTTCTCATCTCATCTGCTCATGTTTTATCTGCAATCACACAGGAAGAACCACAGCCCAGCTAGTGGGGTGTACTTTCTCTCCCTATCTGGGGAACATCTGCGTTGAGTACTAGGACTTTTGATCTGTACTGCTGAAATTTGGAGAAGGTTCTCTATAATCTCCTCTCTGAATTTCTTGTGATTCTCCTCTGTCTTATCTTTTAATTTCTGTAGACATGTTTCCACAGCTGCAATTCTTACAGGTGTTGGGCCATGCACGGCATCTGCATATGCTTGGAGCTTCTTTGCCATATCCAGCACGGTCTCATCCCTGTCATCTCACTTCATCATTGCTAAAGCAGAAGCATATTCTTGTGGCCTAAGTCGTACCAATTTTCGCCACATCACAGATGTATATGGCACCAACTCTGGATTCCTAGTGTTTACGTCATCTGAAAAGACAATCTCTGCCACTGCCATTTCTTGCAGGTGTTGGATCCCTTGTTCGATGGTTTTCCACTGTATGCTGCATGTAGAGATCATCTACGCAGATATTTTGTGCTACACTTCCCAGGACCCGTGCCCAGAGACTGTGAGGGTTAGACCCCCTCATCATCCCCTGGTCGATAACCGGATCATGTGACAGGGATCCCAAATGTCTTGCTTCAGTGCCATCCAGAACTGTGGCCTTGCCTGCAGCATCCCAAAGATGGACTAACTAACTGATGATAGATTCATCAAATTGTCAAGTGTAGTCCTTCTTTAGGCCACAAAAGTCTTTCAGGGAAAAGGACTCAATATTAGCCTCTGATTTTGTGCCAGTTGCTTTGACTCTTGATTTTATGTCAGGAGGTGTTGGGGGTCCTTCTCCCACATCGTCGTCGTCATCATCATCATCATCATCATCATCATCATCATCATCATCATCATCCACTGGCCAATTGGTCTTGTCTGTGCACTTTCTGTTTCTCATGCTAGTAGCAACAGCCATTGGTTGAGGCTTGCTGTCTGGTTTAGTTACCAGTTTCATAACTGGGGTATTGGCTGCAGCTTGAGCGACTGGGGTAGCTGTTGATTTATTTCCCTGTCTCTTTTCCCCTGTTTGCTGCCCTACAGTATCTAGTGTACGATAAGCATATGCCAGAGCCCAGCTTACTGCAATGACATTTTTTAATTTGAAGTCATCATGACACTTCTCTTTCAGGTATTAACCCATCTCAGCTGGGTTCTTGTTGGAGTCTGGAATATATTATATTATATGAAATTCAGTGTTTTTCTAGATCTTATAACTAAGTATCAGAAACAAGGGCACACACTCTGTATTCCAGACTCCAACAGGTTCTGAATTTGTTCACGTGGAAAGTCCCAAACTATAGGGTCAGAAAATGCATTCAGAATTTGGCCCATATTCTCCCATTTTCCACACTATTCGGGATTTTCCATGCCTGGGTCAGGGGTGTCATCAGTCTTTCTAGAAATCTCAGCCCTCATTCTAGGGAAGCTGCAGACCATATAGAGGAAACTTGCCAGATTAAATGCCAGAAAGATGGTCTCTTTAACATTCAGGGGGAAATGAACATTCTCCAGTAGTGATGTAACAGATTCAGAGGAGAAGAAGGAAAGGAAAGGCTGAAAAGCCTCATCCTCTGTTCCTCCTCTAACAAACTGGATGCATAACCATAACCATGAACCATCCATACCTGGAACAGACTCCAGCACCTTAATAAACTTCCTACAAATCATTATCACTAGGCCAAGCCAAATAGCTATTCTAATCCGTGCCCCTCTATTGTAACAGCTACATGCTAGGGACAATACTGGAGCTATTTCTGGATAAGAGAATAAACTGAGGGACCATAAAGGTATTAAAACGTCAAAAAAGCCTAGAGACAGAAACACATGAAGGCCTCCACCTCAAAAGACATTATTTATTCAAACAGCATGGCTACAGACTGCTTTATCTTCTCCCAATACAGAGTAATTGCCACCTAAATACAATCAGTACAGGGTTTTCCACTCTCATGTGCCTCATGTTGGGTGCCAATAAATATATTTGTCCTGGTTTAGGGCAAAACTGGGAGAAAATCTCTAAAGGGGCCCCCTCTAGGAAGCAAACTCACATGGCCCCTCCCACCCCCAACCAGTTCGGGAAGAGATTTCTCTGAGAAAAAAAACTGTTTATTTAAGAGGCAAAGCACTATCCAGCACAAAAATGAACAATACCAAATTACAAAATCTCTTGCTGCTTGGAAGAGATGACAAATTCAGAGGGTCTGCCTCCTGTGGGTGTTCACTCTGTTATCAATCCCTCTGGCACTGGAAAATGCTACTGCCCAGCTTAAGCCCCCTGTAGTCCACAGGTGCAAGCTTCTGGTGCTCCCCTGAGTCCCCAGACACCCCCTTCAGAGTAGGCTTGAACCGTTCCAAGAAAAGGGAAAGAAAACAGTCTAGGAAGACCTCTCTGCTTCTGCTAGCTGCAAAGCAAAGGCAATCTCTCCATTGTTGTCTGTTCTGTAGTCAAAACCCCATTCCGGAATGCAGGGGGAGCAAGTACAGTCTCTGATAACAGACTTGGTGATTCTTCTCTACTCACTTTTACTCTTCATCTCAAAGATGAAGTTTTAAAGATAACAAACTTATTTCTGGGCTAGGCAGATGAATGGGGACACAATTTAACATCACAGTCACCCCAGGACATCGGAACAGTTAAAAAAGCCTTGGGCTCAGTCTGGTGCCAGGTAGAAAGGAATGGAAGAAGCCATGTTATGTCCACTTGGCATGCCATTTGTAGCTGCAGTGTGCTTGGAGGTCTGCACTTTGTAGTTTTTTGAACCCTAACCCTAGGCATAATCCTAACTCCAGGCATAACCCTAAACCTAACTGAAGCAGTAAAAGGCACTTTGGGATGAGTCTGGTGCCAGACAGAAAGGAATTCAAGGAGCCATGTTATAGCCATCTTTTGTTCCCCTTGGCATGCCATTTGTAGCTGCATTGTGCTGGGAGCTCTGGGCTTTGTAGTTTTCTGAACCCCATCCTTAGGCGTAACCCTAACCTTAGGTGGAACACTGAAAAGAGTCTTGGGCTGAGTCAGATGCGAAGCAAAAAGTATAGAGAAAGCTATTTTGTGGCTGTCTTGTATTCCCTTTGGCAGGTTAGCTGTAGTTGCACAGTCCCTGGAAGTCTGAGCTTTGTGGTTTTCTGAACCCTAACCCTAGGTGGAACCCTAACCCTAGGTGAAGCAGTGAAAGTCACCTTGGGCTGAGTCTGGTGCCAAGTAGAAACGTATGGAAGGAGCCATGTTATGACAGATTTTTGTTCCCCTTGGCATGCCATTTGTAGCTGCAGTGTGCTTGGAGCTCTGGGCTTTGTAGTTTTCTGAACCGTAACCCTAGGCATAATCCTAATCCTAGCTATAACCCTAACCCTGGATGTAACCATAACCCTACGTGCAGCAGTGAAAAGAGCCTTGGAGAAGGCTCCAACTCTCAGCTTTGGGAAAGTCATACTTGCTCCTTTTTGGTCAAACACCCCGTGGGCACATCCACTTTCACGTTTTGGTGTGGATCAAGGGCGTGCTTTTGAAGTGAACCTCCAGATTATCCTCACTTACCACATTGTATTTTACCCATCAGAGGTGAGTACACAGAGTGGATTCGGATAGCGATGTAGCAAAGACAGGTGCCAGGTGTGTATCAGATGGGTTCTAAGTTCTCATGGTGCTTTCAGTTCACAGACCCAGCCTGTAGTGAAACAGAAAAAAAAACTATTGAAAATCATTTAGGGCCTCAACACCATGAAATCCAACACCAGATTGATCCACATTACTTGCTAATATACATGTACACTAGGTGGATGTAGACTAGGGGTAGTCAGCTGTGGGTATGGCTGCTCTGGGGTTATGCCTTCATGGTCTTCCTTGTGGAGTATTTTACTGCACATATTCTAGAATTCAGCCTATATTTAACCCACTTCTTTGATTTTTTGTAGCACATTTCCTTTGAAATGTTAGGGTGGAAAACTCCATCATGCTAGATACTTTCCAATCTATTTCTTATCCCTTGAGAAAATATGCATTTTCAGTAATGTTCTAATTTTAAGATTTTGAATTGTGGGGGAAAAAATTGGAAGTCTGATTTTAAAAATACAATAAAGCAGGTTTGCAATTTAATTCTGAAAATAGCTGCTGTTATTATTAAATGGTGTAAATGCAGACTGAGTGCAATAAACCACACTTCCATTTAGCATTAATAATATTAATGAATGGCATTTAAATTACATGACAGGACTGTAAAAGAAACATTACCAAAGAGGTTTTGCATGTCTGCTGCTGACATAATTTAAATCTGTCATAAAATTGTCTTATATCTGAGAAATATATTCATGCGTCTGAACATAGAGGAAAAACCAGAATAGGAAATACCTTTTTCTTTCAGAGGCTCTCTGTGCAGAAGACAATCCTCCCTCAGAACTTTCCCACTTAAGACACTCTGGGAAAGGGCTGAAGCTCGTGTCTCTCCGCTTGACCTAACCTATCCGGGATGAGCTGCTTAATACTGTGATCACATTTACTCTCGCTCTAGACCAACTTGGGAACTGTTGCGATCAAAATGCTGTATCAGCAGCTCGCATGCAGAGACAGACACAGTTCTTATCATACGCACATCATCAGGAGATTTTCCCATGTAAGGTCTACAGCCTTCCCCTTTTCCTTCAAATACTACTTCTTCGCTGTCTTTCCCCCTCCTTCTCCTCTTCTGCCCTATCCTCCTCTCCGTCTCCGGCTTCACCGCCCCCTGCACCGCGCACTGAGCCGCCGAGCCCGGGGACGCCGCAGCGCTCCCCGCCACCCCCGCACCAACCTGGTCCCGGGACCCACCGCTCCGGCCCCGGGACCCGAGACCACCCCCCCCTCCCCGTCGCAGTGCAGGGCGGGCTCGGGAAGTCGGGGCCCACCCCCGCAGCGACCCCGCTGGGCCGGGACCACCGCCCCGCCCCGTGAGGGCTCGGGAACGCGCCCCCGTTCTCCCGTTCGCCTCTCCCCCGCGCCGCCCGGCCCCTCGCCCCCGGCCCCATCCGCGGCCCCGCCACTGCGCCGACCGCGGCGGGTCCCGCCGGGGGAGGCGGTGGCGGGGAAGGGGGAGGAGAGGCGGCGGAGTGCGCTGCCTCCCGAAGAATCAAACGCGGAGAGAGAGGAACGTGCGGAGGAAAGGACGGGCCGGGCTAGGGAGGCTCCCGGTCCCGGTCCCGGTCCCGCCCGCCCCGAGTACCCGCGTCGCCTCCGCGCCGGGACCGCGGGTGGAGTCGCTTGGGGCGGGCGCCGCCCGCCGGCCCCGCTCACATGTGCTCCCGGCAGCCGCGGCGGGCAGCCTCCACGGCCGGCGTGTCCGTAAGTAGCCCTTCGCTCCCCGGCACCGCGCCTGCCCCCATCCTGGCACTCCTGGAACCCTCGCCGCTCCTGCTCCTTCCAGACACCGGCTCTCGCGCAGTCCCCTACCCCTCACGGACCCCCTGCACCCCCTTCCTTTCTCGAACCTCTGCCTTCCCTCGCTCCCGGTACGTTGCATCCCCTGTATGACTCCGGATCCCCACGCCTTCAGAACGTCCTTTCCCTTCCCGACCCCTCCCCACCCTGCACGGCCACATCCCCTGCATCCCCGACCCTCTTTGCTTCCTGCGTTCCCGTTCCTCGCTCTGACACCCAGCCTGGCCGCATCCCTTGCCCGTTGCACCGGACCCTCTAGACTCCCTTCCCTGCTCGCATTCCCAGCCCTCTCATCCTCTTGCCTTCCCGAATCCTTCCTCTCCCGGGCCCCCGTCCTTCCCGTATCTCCCTGCCACCGCGGACCGCTCTCCCTTCCCGGCCCCGCAGTTTCCCGGCTCTCCGTCCTCTTGGGCACTCAGATTCCCCTCACTCTCGGCACCTCTGCCTTTCCAGCTGATCCCCTCCCGCATTCTCCTTTCCTTCCCATTCTGCTCGTCTCGGACCCCCCGTTCCCACAACTCCTTCTCCTCCCGCGTCTCCTGCCCCTCTCTGATCCCCTGCCGCTCCCAGGTCCCCTGCACTTCAGCCCGCCCCACCCGGCACCCCACACCCGGCTGGCTCCGCGGGCGCTGCGCCCGCTCGCCCGCAGTTTTTCCCTGGCATCACCCCGGCGAGTTTTGGTTCCCGGCCGCCGCCTTCCCTCGGGGGAAGCCGTATCTCTCCGCCGCCCCCTCCTTCTCCTGGAGGGCGGGGAGCGGGGTTTCGGGGCCGGAGGGGCGAGTCAGCCTCCCGGGAGAGCGCCCAGGCTGTGAGCTGGCAGGCTCCGGGCAGCCAAAGCTGCTGCCCCGCTGAAGCCGCAGGATTTGCAGGGTCCTACCCCTGGGACCCTCCATGTTGTCCCCTTTTTCCAGCCATACCTCCTGCGAGATAGGGAATGATCTCCCCTAAGTGCTGTGACCCACTTTGGCTTAGACTTTTGCTGCCACGCCAAGATCCTTCTCTAGATGATGCTTCTGAAGAAATGGTGCCCCCCCATTCTTCTCTGGCAAGCTTTTATCCCCAGGGGCTTGGCATTTTGCAGGTTGAAAGACATTTCTGTGGATAGGCTGTGGGTAGATAGGCGTACTCTTATTTAGTAGAAGCACAGACCTTTTTAATACTATAGAAGAGACGTTATTTTCTTAGTGTTTTAAAAGTAAACAAAACTTTCGTGTAGTGCACATGGCTAATTTCACTTACAAACTTTCTCTACATTCCCTCCTTGTGCTGAAGTAGTATTCATTTTATTGCCTTTTCATGAATTGGATTCACTGATTGGTGTCTAATAATGCTTAGAAGAAAAAGCCCCTGTAAATAGCTATCAGAATTAATTTGGCAGCAACAGTGAGGAAATGATCATAAATTTACAAATGCAGTTAGAATAATGATCCAACATGAATTTAACGAGAAATAGACCCCCAGCCTCTGGGAACAGCACGCAGATTTCTGTGACAGTCAAACACACTTGGGCACACTGATACTGAGCTGACAGGTTAGAGGTTGTCTGAGAAGGATACAAAGGGGTTATGGCTTCTGTGTTTGAGCTGGGAAGAGGCAAAGAAGAGCTGGGCTGAATGCAAGCAGGAATATTAAGAGATGCCTCTGTGTTTTAATTGTGTTCTCCTTGAGGTTGTGTAGGGGTGAATCCAAAAGATGTGGCAATATCTTTGCTTACTAGAAGCCCACCTGGAGATTGGATTCCTGGCACTTTGGGACATCAAGTGGTAAAAGGCTCCTTTTGCACAGGGATGCAAAGCAACTTAGAGTGCTGGAAAAAATGTCACTTCTTTTGGGAGTGTGTTAATAAGTTTTACTCTTGTGTCACAAGAGTCTGATCTTGAAATGCCTTAGCCGCTGTGGTTGGTTTTGCACTGAAGCTGCAGGAACATCTGTAAAGTGAAGTATGTTCTGCAGGCATTGCAGGAGGAAGGTCTGGCTAACTAAGGATAAGCAAGACCTCGTCTATTTTTTCTATCGGTATTGGAAAGATCGGGACTTAGAGTGGAGGAAAGTGAGGCAAGTTCACAGGGAGCCCCTGAAGGTGGCTGCAGAGCATTCCTGGATGTGCACAGCAGCCTGTGGCAGCTGGGCTGCCGGCCACAAGAGCTGGTGTACTGAGAGCAATTGTAGGGTCTGCTTGCAAGGGTAGGACAGAAAAGTGACATGTCTTATTCAGAAGTCTTCTAGGAAGGAAAAGCACTCTAGCAGACAAATACTTTTTTCTAATGTCAGTGTTACTGAACTTGTATTTTTTTCCTTTTTTGTGTTTTGTTATTTAATTAGGGACCTTTGACTTCATGATGGGAGGAAATATTCCCCTGGTTGTTAGGATTCAAGCTTCTCCCAGTGTGAGGATTTGTCAAGGCTGAGAGATTCTGGATTATCCATAAAGCTCCTCTAAAATACAGTTACTTTTGTGTCTTCCCATCGTGAGGGGTCTTGGATCAGATACAAAGATGGCCTCCAGCCTCACCTGTGCCGGCGTTGTCTGGGCCTTCCTCTCCTTCCTCTGCGCTGCTGCCTCCTGTGTTGGCTTCTTCATGCCCTACTGGCTCTTGGGGTCTCAGCTGGAGAAGTCTGTTTCCTTCGGCACTTTCCGGAGGTGTTCCTACCCGGTGCGGGATGAGAGCCGCCAGATGACCGTGATGGTGGAGCAGTGTGGCCGCTATGCCTCCTTCCAGGCCATCCCGAGCGCCGAGTGGAGGATCTGCACGGTGGTGACGGGCCTGGGCTGCGGGCTGCTTCTCTTGGTGGCCCTGACTGCGCTCATGGGCTGCTGTGTGTCCGAGCTCATCTCCAGGACTGTGGGCAGGGTGGCAGGAGGCATCCAGTTCCTGGGGGGTAAGTGCTCTTGTGGAGAGAGGATGGGCATGTCCAGGATATCTGTTTGCTCATGTTAAGACTCTCCTGACACTTTGGGAAGAGAAGGGGATGATTCAAACTTTTTCCTAGTGAGGGAGACCACTTGGCTCCCTCAACAACTGAGCTGCTTGTGTGGCTGCCTAAATGTGCCCAAAGACACAGTGTCCTGTGCTCTCTTGTGCTCAAGTCCCTGTCTGGTCATTTTGTCACCTTTGAGAGCTGCATGGCAAGTTGACTTCTGTGGGCCAGCATCTTCACAGCAGTTTTGTGGGTTGTAGTTTCCAGCAGAGCATAGCTGAGTTGGAGGTACCTGGAGAAGCATGTGGGCTACAGATCCACATGAAGTGTTGTGGTTTGGCAGAGGAGAGGCTGTGTTGTGTGGGAACAACCTCTCTTTCTCCTTCTTACCCCTATTACTGGCAGAGCTCCCTCCAGCTCTGCTCTCTGCAGCTGCACGAATCTGGCAACAAGCTTTTGGCCCAGGTTTGAAGTGTGGATTGTTTATCCACCCTGGTGGAGGTGGCCCACCATCTCCCAGGAGGAGCCCTGCTGGGCTAGCTGACCCACACTGCCTGCTGATGGTGCCACAGGTTTGTTGTCTCCATGGGCTAGACAGTGTGTGGGAGAATTACCTCCGCTCCTTTTTCTAACTTGTAATTGTGTGGTGTCTTTGTAACTGTAAGATTATTTGAAGGGTATGAGACAATAAATAGGATCCACAGGCATGCTTTTTACAGGGCAGTTTTCCCAGTAAATCATCACCCTCTTGTCATCGGTGACATGTGGATCAGTGGCACTCACTTTTGCCTGATGCAGGCGCTCCACTGCACCCATGTGTTTGCCCCCATAAGGTAATGTGTTTCTCTGAGCTTTGGATGCTGAAGCAGTGCAGGGGCCAGCTTTTCGGGTGCCCTGAAGCATCCAGGCCCAGCCAGGTACCCTGGCTCATTCCCCAAAGGAGTGGACTGTAGAGGAACTCTCGTTTCTCTCCCCTCCAAACAGGCACTTGCCCTGCAAGGGCAGTCTGATTACATGCTGGGACTGCAGCTTCTAAGGAAGCACAAGACAAAAACCCCACTAACTGTCCAGCTTGGTGAGGACAGCTGAGGCTGGGAAAGGGCCCTGTGCCAAGCCTTCAGCCAGATGATACCAATGTAACTCCCTCCTGGCTGCAGAGAGTCCTGTCTCCAACTTTTTGAGTAGTTTCTGCACTTTAGAGCAAGCTGACCCCATCATACCGTTCCCTCAGCTTTGTGACCCACAGGCATTCCTGTGTTTAATCTGTCTGACAATTTGAAAGTGCAGCAGCTGCTGGAGAGTTAACTCTGCTGGGAGCTGTGGTTTCTTGAAACCTGCTCCATTATACAGTTCCAGCCAGGCAGTTGGGGGTGGAGGAGGTTCTCAGTTCAGTGACAATCTGCAAACCCGCTTTGTCTGACTATTTTCACTTGGAGCTGTCACAGGCTTTAACCACCCCCTCTTTCCAACTGCTGTCTCACCTCATCTGGTTTTAATTTGCATTTGGCCCCTGTCTCGTGACCGTGCTCCCCCATGAGCCTGTGGAATAGAGATGGCAAGGAGCTTACAGCTGTTTGCTTACAACCACCCCAGCAAACACAGCAGCTTCAGCAGTGGGAATATGGCCGGGGGATGCAGGAGGAACCCTGCTCCTCGTGACACTGGCGTGAGCTGAAGGTGTGCATCCTTCTCTGAGGCAGGATGGTGACTCCTGGACAAGGAGTGAGAGGCTCCTTCAGACCACACACCATGGCAACCCCTGAAGCTTGTCCAAGCTGACCAGGCAGCATCCTGCCTAGAAGGGCATGAGCATGTAGTGCTTGTTCTCAGTAGGTGGCAATTCAAAGAAATGTGAACCTGTGATATGAAATGAAAATTGACAACAACTTTGCTTACAGTTCAGAAATTAGTTATGCAGCATGTCTGATTTTCCCTTCTTCTGGCTTTTATGGTTGTCTCACATTTCAATCAGCACTGCTGGAAGTGTGTAAGAAAAGACCAAAGTGAGGACCGTCATTTTTTAACCTGCTTAAAACCTAACTGTGGGGCACAAGGGAGAGGCCAGGTGGTGAAAGACAGTAATTTGGATAAATTGAAGGGACATATTAGGGTAAAGACAAGTTTCTTACATCCCTCATCAGATCCTTAGTTGCTATAAATCAGTGTAGGTTAATTGTTTAAATGACATGACTACATTTACTCAGATGTCTAACTTAGGCACTATAATTATTATCTTATTTTATGTCAAGATAGCTGTGAGCTGTTCACCTTATTTACAAACAGGGAATGGCAGCTCTTTGTTCCCTGTAATGCAGTTGTAGGTGTAGCTGTATACCGTGACGTGGGCTTTGAATGTGGCTTGGTGGCAGTGATTGTCATTTTAGTTGGTCTCCACTTAGAGATCTAATGAAATAAAACTTTTATAAATTTTCTTTTTAATTGTGAAGAAGAACTTTCATCTAGCTTTATATAACGAAAAGCCTAGGAAAATAAGCAGCCACTGAGTGATGCTATTAATTCAGCCTCTGCGTTATGACAGGGAGATGGCTAAATGGTTTCACTTTCTTTTTTTGTCTGAGGAATCTGCACCCATAGCCTGCTGGGGCTCTTGTTCCAGAGGATGAGTGTTGGAATAAATCGTATTTCTCTTGAAGTTAGAAACCAGCATAAAGACAAATTCAGTGTAGCTGGTTTATGGCTTTACTTGTGTTCCTTTTGTTTAGGATCCAAGTAAGTTTCTCAACATGATTTAAAAACATGGACTTGAGGAGGAAGTAAGCCAACAGATAATGGATTATTATGGGAGGCCCAAGAGCAGGGGAGATGTGCAAGCCACTGAAGCTGTGGTGAGCCAAAGCTAAAACTTAGTCCAACACTAGAAGCTTTTTTACTGCTATGAAGATGTGGCAGAGAGGTTTGTTTACCAGAGGTGGTAAGCAAACAGCCTGATCCTTTTCTTCTAGCACTGTGAAAGAGGAATAACTCCAAGTAGGTCAGTTTTTTACACCTGTAAAAAAGTACTGCAGCTTGTGCTAGCTAAATGGTGCCAAGGTTTTATAGCTGGGATTTCCCCAAGTTACATGTGGCAGCTCAAAGGAGTGAATTATTCATGAGTGCTTTTACCATAAATCTGCTCTTCTGATAAAAACTGAATGGCAGAACCTGCAAGAAATTGCAGATCTAGGCAGAGTCAGAATGTCTCTTTGGATATTGCTTGATCCTATGTACTTAGTTTGTATTTGCTATTTCAGATGATCCTGCCTAAGAGTATACATATATTTTAAGGTGACTCTGGGATGAAACATGTCGAGTTTCTGTTCCAGCTAGAAAGACTTCATCATAGACTTTTCCTGCCATTTGCAATTGTGGAAGCCACTTCCTTTCCCATGCATGATTACATGTGGCAGCTCTGTAGCCATTACAGAAATTGCATGAAAAACAACACTTTTAGCTTCTTCTAAGGCAATTTGGTGGTAGGTGACAAGTGTCCAACTCCCCAAGGCCAGTCTTTTCTGCAGTGGACATCAGTGGTCTGCAGTCCACAGCTGGCAAACTGCTGTTACGGTTTCTCAGGAGTCTTCCTGAATATGTCTCTTGGACTGCTTCAAAGAAATGACAACTGAGGTGAGAGTTATGCTGTCTGTAACCTCTTGAGGGCACAGTCATGTAGATGGATACAGTCTTCACTGCTAACATAAAGTGCAGTGTTCCCAGCTGGTTTCCTTTGTATGTTTGGAAGACTGAGACATATATAATGTAGCTAGAAAAGATTGTGAGGATGTAGCTTTGACCATAACTATTGAGGATATGACAGCAGGGAGTGAAGTTTAAC
This sequence comes from Pseudopodoces humilis, assembly GCF_049639895.1. NCBI lineage: Eukaryota > Metazoa > Chordata > Aves > Passeriformes > Paridae > Pseudopodoces > Pseudopodoces humilis. Next base: position 63,727,905 of record NC_142201.1, read on the forward strand.
AAATCTATGGCAAATTGGAGTCTGTAATTATTGATCTTCTTTTCATTGTGCTGTAGCAAGTCAATTCCACTTAAATGGAGAAGCTAGATATTTGAAGGTAGGTAGCTCAGATATGACATACTAATTTGGTGAATAGGTTCACTCTCTAAATGCAGAGCAATGATTTTAAGAACATAGTGGTATTTTTAAGAACATAATGAACTTAAAGGTTAGCCAGTTTTATGAGAGGCAGTGGATCAAAAGGCACAAGTACTGCAAGGATGGTCAATTTAAAGAGCATTATGCTGGCAAGGTGAAGCTGTTCATTAGAGTGGTCAGCACACGGGAATGAAATCTTCACTAGCTCAGGACTCCCTTTTTCTGTGTAGAACAGCTAAACCAAGCTCAGAGTATGGATCCGAGGGAATAGAACGTGGAACAATCTGCTAGCTGAGACACCTCTCTGAACCTGACACTATGGCCCTGATTCTAAGTGCCGTGTGAGAAGTGAACCGTTCCCATAATTATGGGGCAGCCATGTAGCTGCCATGTTGACTGTCATCTTTAGTATTCATTGATTGACTCTAATGAAGCACAAGTTTTGCTACTCCCTTTGTTAAATGAGAAAAGTTTTCAGCAGCGTCTACTCCTCCTCTCCTTATTTGTCTGTCTTGTTTCCCTTATGTCTTGTGGAAGTGCTGAAACTCTCAAAACTATGGTCCTTGAAATTGCTGGTTAAAAGATCTGGAGGCCTCTTGGAACAGGGGGTGGTAAAAGGAGCATTTGGTTATTTGAGAAAAAAGGGACACAGTTCCTAACAACTTCTGATTTTGTCTCAGAAAACAAAATGTGGCCATATGAAAAATGCTCTCAGCACTCTGTGAAATTGCTGGAGAATCCTTATTCAACTGTTCTGTGCCAATAGAGGCCATAATATTTTCCATAACCCATAAGGTGCTCAGGACAAGTGTTTGCTGGGTGCAGAGGGCAGAAAAATAAAGACCGATCCCTCAAGATGAGGAGAATGTTGAGTGGGCTGATGTTTTGGTTCTGTGTTGTCTGTGATGAAATCTCATGGAAAGCCTTTGTGATTTTGGGCTAAAGATTTTAAAGAGACAGATCCAAACGAAATCTGCAAGTTGTTTTCATATTAATGGCCGAATATGACTTTGCAGGTGAGATGATACTAAAACGTAAGGGACAGAGGAGGAAAGAACATGAGGTTGTGGCCTTGTGGGGTCATGTTGAGAAGCTTTCTCTCAAAGGGTTTGCTTGGGGGAGCAGTTAGAAAAGTAAGAAGTGGTTCTTAGGAGAGGTGGAGGCACTGAAGTGGTGTTCCAAGAAATGTAGCCGACAGTTAAAGACAGCTCTGGGGCTCAAGGGGAACAAAGCAGTCTTGTTTCTGAGGCTAAGAAAGGGGCTTTGGAAAGAGAGATTCCAGTTGACTACAGGAACTAAAAACTTCTGGGAAAGGTTTTTGTGGAGCTGAAGGAAAAGGCACTGACCAGTAACCATTATTTCATCTGACAGCTCAAGTGAAGCTTTCTGCTTTCTGCCTGGAAGACTAAGATCAGCGTAATTTTCTGCCTATAGGGAGAAAATGTAACTGAGAAAAGCCTCACAGGAGCAGAGAAGATCTGAGATGGTCAAGAGACTTCTATCAAGAAAACAGTGGCCCCAGACTCTTGTGATTCTCCCAAGCAATTCCATCTTTTCCCCCATATGTACATATTCCTGTACAAAACCCAGACATTTTTGAAAAAAATGCAAAAATGGCCTTTTAGTTATTTCATCCTCTTCAGCCTAAAAATATTTTTTGAATGGCTGACTGCTGGGGAGAGGCAAGGGAGCAGCATTGCTTCTGTCAAACACCGAGGCCTCTTCTTCAAGTGCAAGTCAGCTGTTCAGGGCTGTTTTGTCACACCTTCCTCTCGTTGGATGCAAAACTTCAGTGACTTTGCTGTGCTCCTGTAAACACATCACAGGACAATCCTCATCCTAAACAAAGACAAACTTCAGGCTGGGTACCAATCCAGAATATGTGTGCACATACAGACACCGCAGGAGAGGCAGATGAACGTCCAAAGGCTCACCAAGGTGACAGAAGAAAACAGTGAAAACAACACTGTTAAAAGTTGCTAGTGAGTGATTGTGTGTCATGTCGAAGGATCATTGATTCAGCAATAATAAAGTCTGCAGAGAACACTGTGACTGCCTAGTCTGAGGTCTGCAGTAGCATGGGTCATAGGACAGCCTTCATGTAATTTCAATTTGAACTAGAGTGCATCTCTGAGAAAAAAAACTTCTGGTCAGAATTTAATTAAGTTCGATAAGAGCCTGATCTCCATAAGTTGTTCCAGTAGTGAGTTACTCTCACTTCTTTTCTTCCAGATCATTAATGCAAATTTTAAAAATATAGCACCAAGAATATATCATTATGAAATTATGTTTTCTCAAGGAATATTTTGTCTTTTTTTTTTCCTCTTAAGATCCAACACTTAGGTTGATTTTAATCCATTTAAGCTGTGCTTTGTTGTGGTTTCTTTACCAGAACAACCTGTATAGAAGCTGCTTTGTAGCTGGTGTGTTTCACACTAGCTCTTTCTCCAGTTTTCTCTAGCCATCCACCAAAGGATTAAATGCAGTGTTTAGTTTTGCAGCTTCATCTCTTTTCAGCTAGACTTTGACTTGCTAAACTAAATCCTATGACTGCTTGTGCATGTGTTCAGTTTTTACCTCTTACAAGGTGCCTTCACATACTGTGGTACAGCATACAGACAAATTCTTGGATTTAGATTTGGAGTACAGAATAAGTAAGGCAAGGAAGATGTTTGGGAAGATGTTCAGGACAAGGGAATTTAGACAGTGAAATTATCTTACTGTAGCATATGTTTTATTGAAGATAAGCCAGCTCTCTCTCTGCTGTATTCAGATTGGAGTTAAAATATAAGACAAATTCAGGATTGAAGCCTGAATGTAATATAAGAACCAGTGCAATATATGTCCTCTGTCTGTTTATAAAGGACATTACTTAGATTCCTATTCTCTTAATTAGATAGAGACTTGTATTACTTGAATCTTTCCTGAATGCATGGGCCATCAGGTCTGACTGGTAGGGAATCCAAGCTAGCATGTACTTACCTGAAAGAGGTAAAAGAAAGGTGCACACTTAGATCCTGTATATTTTGCATAGTTGCCTTCACCTTGGTCACAGAAGTTCCCACTGCAGCCTTGCTAAAGGCTGCTGCCCCTGCAGATCTAACAGCACAGGTTTTTGTGAGATTTTCCGTAGAGTCTCGCTGAAGGAAACCTGCTTAGCAAAGTTTGCTATTTAAGCTAACACCGACAATTTTAACAGAACAGGTCAGCAAGGAAGGATCAGTAATAAACATTACTGATCCTAAGGTGCCGAATCAGTAGCTCTGAGGAGGCCATCCCTGCCAGCAAGGCTGCAAGCAGTGCAGAACAGGCAAGGGGTTGTAATGCTGCTGAAACAGAGGAGACGTAACTTGAAGAAGAAAAATGATGTGGAGAGTAGCTTTCATACTTGTCTTAGTTTTTTAATTCTGTTCTCAACCACTTCAGATGGTGGTTGAGAACACCATGGCAGTTGAAACTCTTCTGGTGTTTCAAAATCTTCTTAAGAAAGCATCAGGGCCCTTACAGGCTGCAAATTTCTGTGTGTCCTTTGAAGTCAGTGACACTTGGTACAAATTACATCACTATTTCTATTCTAGGATTATTGGATTTGACATTAGTCTAAAATGGGTGTGGTTCTCATGATGACTTTCTTCTTGAAGAGCTTCCCCAGTGAATTAACTTGTTTATACTGAATTGTTTTGAATACATATTCATTTTGGTTTTTTAAAAATTATATTTGATCCTAATATAAATTTTGACTAAATACAGAGGAAGAAAAAGTCCCATGCAGAGTTTAAGCCTGGAGCAAATTCTGCAAGTAAGATTTTAGGTGCTTTGGAAGCACATTTAAAATGGAAATGCTGATGTATTAAAAAAAAAAAAAAAAGTTACTAAAATACTGGGAAGAATCTCTTCTCTTGTTGTCTTATTAATGTTGAATATAAAAGTGATGTTTTGAATATTGCTGCAGCTGTGTTGCTTTTAATCAGAATTTTGCATTAAGAACAGAATTTTTGATCTAAAGAAGTCCCACAGTGCTGTTTTATTTATCTGTAGAATGAAGTTCAGTCTTCCTGCTTTTTTTATCCCTTCTTTTATTAGAAAGAAACAATGGTGCTCAGCAGTTCTGTGACACTTTTCATTTCAAAAGGTTTTGCTTGTGTAACCTAATGAAACTTCAGAAGACATCAGGCAGGGGACCAAATAATCTATTTTTCTGGTGCGGAGTCAGAGTAAATTCAGAGGTACTTCATTTCAGATCCTTTACATTTGTGTTGATAGAGAAGGATCTCGGTTAGAGTTAGAAATTTTGTTTCTGCATTGAAAGATCTGGCTTGTTTCACTTCCTGAGATATTTCAATGGATATTTGAATATTGCTGTGAAATGCATTTAGGCATCAAAATGTTTCAATATTTTCCAGTGCAAGTGAAGTCATATGTCCTATTGACAGGCCAGAATTGTTCCCAATGGTATATTTTCCAGGATTTTGTCCAGTCTGGTGTTAAATGTCTATGTAATTTGTATTTTTTTCATATTTCACTTAGGAAACTCAGCTTACTATGCATTCCACATGGAATTTTTTTTCATAGTATTCAACGTGTATTTTCCTTTCCTTGCTCACATCCTTTTGCTTCTCCAATACACATTTTTACCTTCTAATGACTTTGGCTTCACAAAGTAAAATAAGGCAGTTTTCAAACACCATCATTTCAGGGAATTGAGGCGTGGAACTCAAGATCATCCAGTGTTTCGATTCCATGAAGTGAGCAGTTAGGAAGGAATATGGTGTAATTAATAAATACAGGATGTATTTGTACAACCAAAACTCCAACCACAGCTGCTTAGCTTATGGTGACCATCATGGTGGCTGGCTTTCTGCTCAAGGATTTCCTTTGTCTCTGTGGAACACCTTTGTTGACTTCAGTGATGTTAAGCTTTTAGTTCTGCACAAGTGCGAGGTCCTAAGCGGCATTCACATCATATGAAGAGGGCCTTAAGTCACAGAGAACCAAGAAAGGATCCTCTCCTTGACATCACGGGTCAGAGGGGCAATATTGCATTTGGCAGATCCCTTCTAGAAGCTGTCCTTTATCTTCCCAGGCATGAAAATTTGGCATGGTCACTGCACCCTGACAATGCTGCTGGTAAGGCTGATTCACTAGGCTTGATTAGATCTCCTTTACATTGTTTGTTCCACTGTCAGTCCCCTGATGTCACAGGTACATCTGAGAACAGAGGCTTCTTTTCCCCTCCAGACTGTCTTTTCTGTTGAAATCAACAGCAGTATTCTGCAATGGGACTCAGGGGAAGAGAGGATCTGGAGCTCAGGGCCATTGCTACCTATTGTGATTAGAAGGATTTGAAGGAGGTTTTGCTGCTGTGTGGCAGTGCAGAGGCCTTCATGGAATACCAGATTCTATCTAATTCCCCACATATGGAATATTAATTGCATCAGGACTAACACCTTAGAACAGAACTCTTTCTTGAGAGGATTGCTGTACCATGAGCTGAGTCTACATTTTCTTGCTTAAGCCTGATAAGCCCCAATCTTTCATGAGGAATGACCACTTTGAATTGATTTGCAGGTACAGTTCTTTACTAGGCAAACAGACTTTTATGTAAGCTTGGCAGTAGTCTATAGGAATATGAAGAAAAATTATAGTGAAAGAAAACCTAAACAATTACTTATTAGAAATAATTGTTATTTTATCTTCTAGCAGAATCCAAAAAAATTCAGAGAGAATTAAGCAGAAAATACAGAATTCTGATAAACACTATACAGCTTATATCATAAAGATTTGACCCTTTCTTTTGCAGTCGGATAGTTCAGTTGTCTTGCATTGTTTCCCAATAAAGATGCCTCTGTAATATAAATTGGTATTGTTGATTTGAGAAGAACAGAAAATTTATTATTTTCCAATAAATGCAAAGTGATGTGGAGTTGGAGAAAATATTGAGATAAAGCCAAGAATGGTCAATCTGGAATAACAGAAGCTGCTTCTGAAATACAGCACCCTGTGAAAGGATATGAAACCTGCTAGCATGGTGATGTACAAGAAATGGCCTTACAATTTTTGAGTAGTGCACTGACTGATTTCTTCACAAGTTCAGGTTTTTGTCCAAGTCTGCAGCCAAATGAAAGCCTATTTATGAATACTTCTATTTTTTTTTTAAATTGAGAACAAACTTGGTATTCAGGGCATTGGAAGTTGTTCAGGTCAGGCACAATACAGCTGAATGCCAATCACTAGAAATGGTTACTAGGATGTACTAAAAAGTGCTTTGTTTGGGAATTTATAGAGACCATGTAGAGTGATGTTGAGGGACCTTTGTGAGTGTATCTGTGAGACAAAATTTATTTGTTTCAAAATTTGCTCTGACTCAGCCCGGTGCTGCTGCATGACTATGAGCTTTGAATGTCATTTGGAGATTAGTACAATCTGTCTGGCAAATTTGTACAAACATTTCCAGGTGTACCATGTTGCCTTTGTTACAGTTGTTATAATGTAGGGAAACTTTGAAACTATTGTGATAGAGGAAAAGGCAGAGGCTGCTGCTGCTCCAAAGAAGTCCTGCTTTCACTGAAACAAAGTCAAATGGGGACATTGAAGGAGTTTTGGGTTAATTTCATTTTTAATATGATGGGAACTCATGCTGACTCATTTCTTTTGTGCTTTGTAGAGGAGTAAGTAAAGGGAGACCTCTAAATGTTCACTTAGTAACAAATTACAAATGTACTACTTTCAGGGGTAAAATTCAGATGACCTTTATTCCCCTAAAAGCTCTTTTACTTCAACTGCATCCTCAGAAGGGTATGAGCAGAGGAAGAAGTCAGAGGCAGGGGGAGGTGTGGGTAGGGAAGCAGGGGAAGTGGGGATGGAGGGGGCTGTGAAGAGAGAGGAACTTCACCTCCTTGTAAAGTTCCACTTGCCCTACCTGCAGACAGATGGATTCTTCAGTACTAGTGACTTGCAGAGGGTATTTCAGATGTGGTGTGGGTTATGCACAAGAAAATAGGAAACTTAAGGCTTCTGTGCTATAGTGTATTTTAGATTTCAAGGAATTCTGTTGATTTTCAAGTTCTTTTTCTGGCACAGCAGTGAAAGCATGACAAGCAGCACTAAATACTGGCATAAAATTCTTTACAGCCAAGACAAACCATTACCATTACAAACCGAAACCATTACAGGCACGTTCCGCAAAATCAAGAGGTCATGATAAAAGTCAGGGCATTTTTATAAGAAATCCTTTTATAAGAAACACAATGGGTGACTTTGCAGAACTTTGTTCAGTACTGGAAATCTCTCTTGCTAGAAACTTTCTCTCCAGAAACTATTCCAGCTTTACCAGCAGACCATTAAAAGGAGAATCTGGCTATTTGGGCCAGGCTACAATATCAAGTGGGTTGCAGTGTTGAAACTCATCAGTGAAGTAAAGGTGTAGACTCTGAGCCTCTCTGTGTGGCCCAGAGCTAAGACTGCTGATAACCCCCTGAACAACTGAAGTAATGAAGGTACTGAAGCTGTTTCCAACAAAGACGGGCTGCTTTTTTGTCCCATGTCCTTAACCAGAGTTTGAGGGATTACTCCCACAGTGATTGCAAGCAGTTCTGTTTGGGAGATCAGGCTTTTCTTAGCACAGTTTCAAAATAATGCTGTTATAATAATTAAGGAGTAAAATTATTCTTTAACAGGCTGCAGTGGAGTGATGCTTTGGCAACTGTTCTCTGTGTGAACATTGTTGAACAGAGTCCTTCTCCTATACTGGCATCATCTTCTATGTCCTATTCTCCTGTATTGACTTCAATTGCCCAGGATGTAGAAGGGGACACCACAGCTGAAGACAGTTTATGCAGAGCCATTAACAACTCTGATTAGCTAGTTCCTCTTTTCATAACAGTTTGCAATAAAAACTGTCAGGAAAGAACCATGCGAGGGCTGGACAAGCCTTACACTGGAGATGGCAAATTCCATTTAATGCCATTAAGCCAGAGATCCGGTGCTAAGAACACAGGAAGCTGGGAAGATAAATACTGTAACTTTTCATCTCATGCATAAGAATTGCAGTCTGTTTTGATCTAGTGATAGAAAAAAGTCATTCTGCTTATCTCATCTAACATAGTGGCTAGTCTGATTACAAGCTTCTCTGCTTGGCACTTTTTAAAATTCAATTTTGCTGCCTGTGCCCTTGGCACACAGTGGGTTTCATTAAATTTCACAGCAGTTAGTTTTCATTCCCTCTGTGACACCTTTTTATCAACATTTGACTCCAGTGTAATTTCAAGCAATTGTGCTTTTTTTTTTCCGAAGTGCTTGTACCATAATAATTTGGCAGAGCAGGTGGGGGAAGACAATTCAGACACTGTTGCAAATCTCTGTACAAAAGTAGTATATGAGAAGCCAGGTCAGCTTGCAAGTGTTTTTCACATATGACAGCAAAAAGGAGTTCCTTCCCTTTCTGTATCATTGAAGACTGTCAAAAGTGCAGTTGAAGAGCTTGCTGTAAGAGACAAATTTTATTTCCTTCAAGCTAATCACAGCTTGCTTTTAAAAGCAGACCTAGTGGACTGTTGCTGGATTGACAACCCAAGGTTGTTAGATAAGCCTGCAACCCAGACTGCTTAGCAAGTCTGTGTGAGTTTCCTTATGAAAAACAGATGAGGAGGTCGGTTTGGTAGGAAAATGTGTGTGTGTGCAAGAGCACAGGAATACAGACAGCAAATGCAACTGTTTTCCTTTTAGTGTTGGATGCTCAGTCTTTGGTAGGTGGGGTTAGGCAAGACAAGCACCCCAGCACAGGCCTGGCATCTCTTGTCTCCAGAGCAGAGCAACATTTTCTCCAGATGGATACTAGGCAAATTTGTACAACTATAAATGGTTTTGCAAAGTATAAGTGGTTTTCAGGTGCACTGTAAAAGGTCTTTATTTGCAGAGTGCCAGCCCCTCTGCAATGCTAGCCCTTTTTCATTCTGCCAAACCTGAACTTCCGAAAAGAATGCGTTATGGTCTCTCAGAAAAATTTTAAAAAGTATCTAATTAAAAATTAATTCAAAGTGATGCTTAAAAGTTCTTAAAAGTGAGCTATGCATTTTGAGGTGACTCAGAGACCAATGTATCTGTGCCTCACTGCCAAGACAAGGGCAGCCAAATTTGGGAGACCATAAATTATTTTCGGAATGAGACTTCCAATTAATGAAACTTTTCCTTATGCCCTTTAGAAGGTGTTGGTTCTTGTCTTTTCAGTTTTACTAATGGAACGTCTTGCTTTCCTCCACTCTAAGGTCTCCACAGTCCCTTGTCGGCAAAGAGTTTCCAAATGTACACAGACTTAAGCATCCTGAAACAAGTCAGGTTTCTCTTAAACACCTCAAGAAAGCTGGAGATTGTGGACAGTTCCCCACCTTCTTTGCAGGAGAGAACTTTGTAGTTCCTGGTGGGGGAATATCTGCTGGGAATTTTCCTCATGGCACCCCCCTTCCTTGGAGGTTCCCCATGTGATGGGGCTGGTCAGTCTCATGCATGCATTGGCACAACTTTTTTGGTGGATAGGCTGACTGTAGGTTACATCTCAGTCAGTGTCTTGAGTTTCCTGAGAAGGAGGAGGCTTAGCTGTGCCAAGAAAGCAAAGGGGTTGTGCTAGCAGTGAGTCCATGCAACCACTGTGTCTCTGAAGGGCAGTGGCTGCTGCAAGAGCTGTGTGCTCCAGCTGCCACTTCCAAACAGTGAGCCAGGTACCCAGCCAGTGCAAATTGTCATGGTGCCATTGAAATCAGCCCTGACGTGGAGCTGGCTGGAAAAGATGGCTTCACCCTTTCTTCTGGAAATGGTCTTTCCAGAGCATGAACCTCTGGCTATGGACTGAAAGCTCATTTTGTTTTTTCCAGGTTGGCTGAGTACATTGGTTGGCTGGTTTTTGGATGAAAGCATAGCTCATAGTTTCTGTGAGCTTTTTTTTCCTACTAAGCTGAGTATAAGAATACAGATTATTCTCTGTCTTAGCGTGAGGGCTTGAAGTACAGAATCTTGGTGTTTCCAGCACAAAATGCACCAGTGTAAGGAGCAGACCTAATACAGTGTAGCAGACTGTTCAGCAATAAAATTGCTCTGGGGGAAGTTTCTTCCCCTTCCACAAAATTAATGAGTATTTTATATCCTGGAGTCTGGACATTCCTATAAATTTTATACCTAGAATAATGGTAGAGGTTTAAACCACAGAAATCACATTATGATTATGACCTGATTATACAGAGATCCAAGACAGAATTTTTGATCCCTTTTTGGGCTGTTCACTTAAGAGGGGACTCGTTGATCCCTGTGGGTCACTTCCAACTCAGGAAAGGGTTGTTATTCTGTGATTCTGTGATTTTTTATTTTCTTTTTTTTTTAACATCAATAGTTATACAAAGTTTTTTACCAATGTGGCCAGTGACAGCTCTGAAAACATAAATAATCAAAATATTATTTGAGAATGCAAATTAATATATATCTTAGAGGAGTTATATCTTCATATTTTTTATTCTAGAAGACTTTAATAGAAGGCCATGTCCTTTTGTTTCAATATGATATATTTCATTATCAGTGCTGATGGTCACCTGACCCTGTGGGCCTAGGGAGATAGAAGACTGCCAGTGCCATGTGGATCCTGACAGATGTCTCTGAGTATTTACAGGCCTTGATATATATGCAATCTATGGATATTTCAAAACTGATTAACATTTCAGAACCTGAGTTAAAGTTATACTTGGCATTTCACTAGTGTCGAGGCAAAATTAATCAGAGCTCAAAAGATATGCACTCTTGCTGACATGCTAGTGACAGTGAAAATACAAACCACTGGGAAATATTCTGCTGAAAGACAAGACTCTAAACTGGATTTTGGAAGAGGATCTGCAAAACTGGCTTACTGCCATGGACAGACTCTGAGATGGTGTCTAATAGTGTCATTGGCATATAGTGGCTAAGGTACCAGCTTAAATGACTCAGGGCTCTGCCAAGTTATATGTCCTGTAATAAGTCACTGCAAATCTTCTTACTTGTGAAACATTAACATATTAAATATGCAAACTAATCTCTTGAAACAGTTCAGATAAGCAGCATTTTAAAATGTACCCAGTCAAGTGTTTTTCAGCCAATGAAGCTTAGCAAGCAAATGCTTTCATCTCTGTGGCTTTCATGAGAATGGTCAAAATTTATACCTGGTTGTGATTTTAGGCTGTATGACTAACTGTCTTTGTAGTAAAAATAAGAGAGCAGAATGATTCTTTTCCCCATTTGTTTTGTTTGTCTTTGTTTTAAAAAGGTCAACGATAATTTTTACAAAATTCAAAATATGTTAATTCAGCCTCAGTGAAAGCTGTTAGGATCCAGTTTGAAAATCATCAGATCAAATAGCATGCTTTTTTAGAAGTCATGCTTTTTATTTGTTCCATAAAGTAGAACCCTAAATGAGGGCTTAGCAGTAGTTTTGCTTTAATTGCACCTAGTATCTGTAGGAATATGTGACGGACTCTGTGTCTGTAGATGGGTGTGTGGTCTCTGTTTCCCAGCAGAAGGATGGTGCAGCCCATCTTGAAAAAGCCCATCGTGAAACTGGCCATCATTTTTAGGTGGAGAGCAAGCAAGCATGAGCTACTTGTTTAATTAGTTTTGAAACTACAAATCTTTTGCCATACTTTTGTTCTGGAGAAAAACACTCAGTGAACAGGGAAAAATATAAATAACAAACAGAATCTACATAGAATCAGCTACCACTGCAAACACTAAAGTCAAAGATAGAGAAGACCCAGGAGGGGATGAAGTTTGGGGTGAAAAGGAGTTGGACTTTATTATTTTCTTCCCCCCAACTTTTAGTATTTTTCTGCTTGCTCATTGTGAAAATTGTCTTAATTTAGCAAGAGCATAACAGCCTCCACTACTTCCACTTATATCTAAATTCAGTACATGGTGACCTGTGTACTGATCCATTGACACAGTGACCTGGATTTGATCTAACATCTGGAAACCATTTATGTCTCTTGCATGAAATCTTTTTGATTCCTCTTCACATTTTCCCCCTCTCCTCCCAGGACACTCTTTGAAGTACTTCATGGCATATCCAGCAAGCATTCCTTAATCATCATGGTAGTGGTTGTTCCCATTTAAATCCAGACTACTTAGATTCTCTTTAAAATATCATAGATTTTTCTTACCTTCTAAAGACACAAGGACACAAGGAAAATGGAGAGTCTTCTGTTGTTCAAACATGGTGAGAGGTGCTGTTTCCAGACTGGGAATGTAAGTCCACTTTGGAAACAGACTGGGATTGTTGTAAACCAAAGGGACTAGTATTGTGGTTTTCAGAGATCTTGAACAGCGGGTAAGTGAGAATGGTAAGCAACTGTTGCCACAGGACTATGCTTTCAGCAGTTTTGAATGTGAATTCACAAGTTGCAATCAGATTTTTCATTGCAGCCTGTCTTTAAGTGCTCACAAGTAAAACTGAGAAGGCAGGTGCATCTCTAATGAAGCTAATCAGTCTGTGAGATGGATGAGATGGGCAAAACAGGATGGAAAAATAGGAAATATTTGAGGGAGATTAAGACTGCATAATTTTTTCCCTTCACTATTTAAGTATACAGATTGATGTCATCTCTGGCAAAGCTGATTGACAGAATTCTATATTGTAAGTTATAAAAGTTATCTTTCTGGAAAATTTTTATCTTCACAGTGCCTCAGCACAGATACAGGGAATATTTTTCCCTTTTACAGTTAGGAGGCTAGAAACTTATTGAAGGTTATATTTACAGAAGTCTTGAATAGAGGCCTTCCAAGTCTTAGGGTCAAACATAGCCACTGACCCAGCTGTCATGTGGTGCTTCCTTACAGTGGTTTATGACTAAAGGATTATCTGCTGGGCATTTTTGAGGAAGATGGGAATTTTTACTGTGTGCAGCCCAAGCTGATGGTGACTGTGCAATGTTGGTCACAAGCTAACACAGACTGTTCCTCAAGGCAATTTACCCTGTTGAGCTCCTTGCTGCCATAATTAAATGGCTTTGTGTAGTCCAGCTGTGCAGAAGGCACGTCCTAACTGAAAGACACAGCTAATTTTCTTTCCTTTGTGAAGCTTTTCTTGCAATAATGAATACTATCCCATGGTTCAAAAGAGGTCATAGCTTCTTTTATGTACAAAGATTATATATGCTTGTTTAGATGACTGGTTTTCAACCTTTCCTGTCTGATTGACTCCCTAGATTGCTGAAAAGTATGTCTGACCGTGCTGTGCTTAGTTACCTTTTGCGGGTGATGAAACAACAGTCTGTGACACCTTCTGTGGTCTTGGGTCACACCCACTGAGAGACCATTTTAGAAAAGAAAACATTTTCCATTGATATATTTGTAGGTTAGAGTTTCTTTATTATGTGTGAGTTTTTTAAAGGACATTTTGTTTTCCCTGTGTACAAAGAACATTAGTACTTTAAACATCTGGCCAGAAGAGCAAGCAAACATGCAAGCAAGGAATAGATCTGCAGCACAGATGAGAAAGGAGATTTCAGATTGAAAATCCGAAATGGTCATCTTATATATCTCTAAAATATACAATACCTGCACTTTTATTCTGTTATGCAGATAGGTATTTGGAGGGTTAAGGCAATGTGGATTATATATTCTTTCAAAAGCTTTGGTTGGGTACTTTGTCCCACTTTTTAACTGGATCTTTCACAGGAGCAGTTAATAGCTCTGCAGATTACTTGGCACTGAACAAACAATACTTTGCAGCAGGCTACACAATATCCTATTTAAAGAGAAAGAAACATTTAAGAGCAGTGGTGGACTGAACATGCTTTTTAAGTTGGCGTTGCGCTTACTTACAACCCTTATGTTCTTAACTACTCGTTACATATAGCTGTGCTAGGGGAATGCAGCTGCAAAACATTGCACAGAAACTCCCCATATACACAGTGTCTTCCTGCATTTTAACCTTCAGGCTGCAGGAATCTGTGAAGTTTTTCTTTTTTGTCTTCTGATTCCAGAAGGGATGCTCACCTGGGTACCTCATCCAAGAGCGGACGGTCTTAGTGATATATGCCCCTGGATCTCACTGAGAGTGCAAAGAGAAACAGATTTTCTCCCTTTCATCATTTTGGGGGGCAGCAGGAAAGCACAGGTGCTGACAGCCAGGCTGGCAGTCCCTGCACCATGCACAAGTTTATTGTGTGAGGAGCGTGGCAGCATGATTGTGCCTTGGTGTCTGCAACTGGGGTACCAGGTGAGAAATCAGTGCTTGGAAGTTGATGGAAAATGCATGTTTGTAAGAGTGGGGCCTTGATACACTGAGCAGCACAGTGACTTGGGGTCTACATCTGATAGCTGAAGAAGGACCAAGGCATCGATACACCTCACTGCAAAAACTCCAGGAAGTCTTGTATAGCTGGGCCTGCCAGGCAAGATTGAGCACAGCTGAAGTGACCCTCTGGCATGTCCCAGTGATTGGATCTATGTGGAGCTGTGGCTGTAAAGAACAGGAGCAGCTTTTTCACGTTCTGTGAAATAAGAAGTGCCAAACCACACGGTTTTCTGATAATGTGATTGCAAGATTAATTGGCACATGCATTAGCAAAGGACACAGAGAAAATTTGCGTTTGCCTGTGGGAAGAGTGAGTCAGAATGACTTTTACCTGTTTCCTATTATGTGTGTGTCACACATATTTAATATATTTAGTTTAATATTTCACTTCATTGTTTTTTTTATTATTTTAATTTTCTGAACTACTTCAGCGTGAAAACATATCACATAAAATTCTGATACTTTTTATTTATATAAGATGCTTAAATTATACTTCTGAAGTTACTTACCCAGTGTTTTATTTATCTTGCAGTCATGATTATTTAGAGCCTTCTCCATCTGCTTTTATTTAATTATGACTGTATAGACAGCAGCCACAAAGATAAGCCTCTTCAGGTTGATCTGTTGCACAGAGAGCTTTCTGTACACTGTAATGAGCCTGCTTGACACCTGGCAATTAAACAGAATAGACTTTTTTTTTTTTGCTATTCAGGAGAGTTGGCACGATATCAGGCATGCAGTGATGTGACTTGGTTCTCACATGTGGGGCAGACTCTCCCTGGCAGTATGAAAAGGACAGGTGAAATAAATTAGAGAGTTGCCAGCTGCTTTAAAAAACCCTGTTCAGTTTCATAATCTGGTCTTGTCAAATTTCTGGAATTTGATGCATTTTTGTTTCAATGTCTTCTTCAGCCTTTTCAACTGCTGCCAGAGAGAGTCTCCTACAGAAGTTCTTCCTGCTTAAAATTCAAGAGTGCTTTCAACTCCCCCTCTAAGGCAGGGTTTGTTACTGAATAAAGATATTCCTTATCACTCTACTTATTTAATATATCCTTTTTGATGCTCTAAAAGTGATGGAGAGACTGGAGTCTGTGTATGCCTGTTGGCTAAAATTACACTCTTATATACCTGTTTATTGCTTGGACAGTAACACTGATTCCTGTGGGATTTCTCCAGGTTCCTTCCTCGTGTAACCAAAAGCCAGATATGCACCTGCATTTTCTGGGTGCAGAGGTACAACCCCAGTTCTCTTTACAAAGAAACTATTTTGACCAGCATGGACTATTTATCTGTAGCCTTGAGTGTATCTTAACTCTTCATGGATATGACTTGGATCTACAGTTGCTAAGGTCAATGAAAATAAAATGTAAAATTAAATGTTTATTGACAGCTTTATCACTAAAAATATATGTATTGCACATCCACAAAGGTAATAGTTTGTCTTTCCTTTTCATTATTATACCTTTCTTTCTGTGAGCAATGTCCTCTAAATTAGTGTTTTGAGCCACTAACCATTTCCAAAAGTGTGTTTATTTTGTCATTCAAAGAAGCAAACATTGTAATTAATTTAACGGTAGGATAAAAGTGATTTATTTTGATCCAAACATTGGAAGAACTCCTTGAACTTAACCTTAAAACAATGATGAACCAGCCTTATTTCTCAGTGGTTTCTAATGTGACTTGGATCTGCTCTGCCTTAATCCTCATGCCACTCAGCTACCCACTGTGAAATAAAAAAGGTATCTCCCACAGGGAAAGTGGCAAAAAATGCTTTCAAAACTTGCTTTTTAAAAATAATCTGTAAGAAATTAAAACTTTTTTTGAAAAGTTTCTTTCTTCTTGGTCACATTTTTCTGGTGTTTTTATTAGCAAACTAATGCTGCCTCACTCATCTCAGCAATAAGAGTGTTTCAGCTCAGATTCATAGCTACAAATACACACTGGCCATTACTCATGGACCTTGTGCAGTGACCTGGATGCATGAGGGGAGAGCAGTGGACATTGTCTGCCTGGAGTTTAGCAACATTTTTGACACCGTCTCTCACAACATCCTCATAGGCACACTCAGGAAGTGTGAACAGGATGATTGGACAGTGAGGTGGATTCTAAATGGCAGATCCCTGAGGATCATAATCTGGGACACAGGATCTAGTTGGAGGCCTGTCACTTGTGATGTCCCCCCAGATTCAGTTCTGGGCCCAGTATTGTTTCACTTACCAGTAACTTGGGTCAATGCGTAGACACCTTTTCAGAAAGTTTGCTGACGCAAAGCCTGGAGGAGTGGCCCTTCAGAAGGACCTCCACAGATTGGACAGATGGGCAGAGATGAACTGTCTGGAGTTCAGCAAAGGCAAATGCAGGGTCCTTGACCTGGACAGGAATAACCCCATGCACCAGGACAGGCTGGGGGCAGACCTACTGCAAAGCAGCTCAGTGGAGAATGACAACAAGCTGTCCATGAGAAGCATATCCTCGTGGCCAAGAAGGTCAACTGGATCTTGGGGTACATTAGGTGGAGTATTGACAGAAGGTTGGGGGAGGTGATCCTGCCCCTCTACTCAGCCCTGCTGAGGCCACATCTGGAGTGCTGTGTCCAGTTCTGGGCTCCTCAGCACAGGGGAGCTCCCGGAGCAGGTCCAGTGGAGAGTTTCAGAGATGAATAAGGGACTGGAGCATCTCTCCTATGAGGAAAGGCTGAGGGAGCCTGTTCAACCTTGAGAAGAGACAGCTGAGAGGGAACCTCATCAATATATATAATATATATAAAAGAATCTGAAGGAAAGATGAGGAATGAACCAGACTCTTCTCAGAGGTGCCAAGCAATGGGACAAGAGGCAACAGGCAGAAACCAGGTGTGATAGATTGGCATTTAAGAAAACAAAGAGAAACACCTAAAAAAAGTTAAAACTGCTGGAGGCTGATGGGGGTTTTTCTCCTGGCCAACAACTGGCCGTTTCTGAGAATTGACAGTAGTTCTGACCATTGAAAAGTGAGATCAACCTGTGAACAGCACCTTAAGACCTAATCCTGGGAATTTCTTTGTCTCTTTGTTCCCTGGCTATGAAAGGTGACAGAGCTCCAGCTGGCCTCCTGTTCCCTGCCCAGGCCATGCGGCCCCGTGGGGCAGGGCTGGGCTGGGCCCAGCGGCTCCCGGCCGGGAGATGGGGCCTGCGGGGCTTGTCCTGGGCTCTGGCCGGGCCAGGCCGGTCCCTGGCTCGGCTGCAGGTTTTGCTGTGACTGAAATCACCAGAGATTGCTGAGTAAAGAGAGAAAAAAAGCTCTTGACCTGCGGTGGGCTGAGACAGTGACCACACTCTCCAGAGCAGCCATGAAGAATCTTCCATCACAGACAGCTCCAGCTGCTGCTCCGGCAGAGGTCACAGACCCATCTACAAAACCTGGGCAAGATTTTAAGTCTTTCACTACCCAGATGAGACTTGCAGATTAATCCTTTTTTTCCAGAGAAAGAAAAAGAGAGAGAGGGAGCAATCAACATGTAAGGAGACATCAGAAACTATCAAAAACAGTGAAGAAAGGAATTAAGTTTTAAATGGGGAAGAGAAAATAAGGAGATGCTTTAATAAGCTGTAAAATTTTTCTGTTAAAGCGATGGAGACGAACAGTAGTGTTCTGAAAAAAAACTCCTTTAATTCATGACAGAGTATATTGGGAGGAATGGAGTGTTTCAAAGTAACACACCTCAGAGTGATGTGAAATGGGAGGAGATAACTGATGACAGGATTTCTGGGCAGCTGGCATCAGAGAAATAGAAAGCTATAAAAAAAATAGTTTTCTTGTGAAAAACTTAATAAATTAGCAGAAGAAGACTTCTGTTTCTCTACAAAGACTGATAAAAAAACTCTAGCAGGAACCGGAACTGTTTTAAACACCAAAATTCCAAAGTTTTTTGTCTCTATGTTGTCATGTAAACAAAGGAATAGTTGGGTAGTGGGGGAGAAAAGGGTTGTTCTGGAAGTTTCATTCTGGTTTCTTTTTCTTGTAGTTTTTGTTAATAAACTTTATTCCTTTTAAGTTTTAAGCCTGTTTTGCTCTTGTTCTAATCCATATCTCACATCAAGAAATAAATAAGTTTTCTAGTGATTTTTTTAGTTACTGCTTTAAAACCACGACACCGATGAACAGGAAGTTCAACGTGAATATTAGGAAGAATTTATTTGGTTTGCTGGTGTTTGAGGACTGGAACAGATTGTCCAGAGAGGTTGTGGAGTCTCCCTCACTGGAGATAATCAAGAGCTGCCTAGATACAATTCAGTACAATTTGCTGAAGGATGATCCTGATTGAGCACGGAGTTCACACCAGATGACCCACTGTGGTCCCTTCCAGCCTTACCAATTCTGTGACCCTACAAGATGAAGGGAGCAGTTGGAAAGTGATTGAAGCTTGGATACCACAATGACACCATGTTGGTCAGCCTGGAACTTTGGGTATTCTGCTGTTTCTCCTCAGTCTTTCCCAAAGTGGTTAAAGACATCTTTTCATTGACATAATTTCTATCCCTTTCTTTGCACTGATCAGCAATGTCACCTGCTGGTTTTGTATCTGTGTGCTTCAGATTATAATGTATGTTTAAGTATTTTCTGTAAGAATTCTTCAAGAGGTAAGCACCTTGGGCCATGCCCGTGATTCCTAATACACTTCAGAAAAATATTATGAGCATCTAGTTCTCATGTTCTTTCCTTTTTTCAAGCCATTTATTGCTTGAAAGACCAGTGCAATAAATAGCAAGCTCAACAGTCAGACAGTAAATTCTTGAAAACTTGTACCTTATGTTCTGATCAGCTTGAACCAGCATAACCAGATGCCAGGGGGACATCCTGCTCTCCCAGTCTCACATCCTGATTTTTCTGCCCACCAGCTTTTCACTACCCTGCCACATCAGGAACTGCTCTGCCTGAAAATTGACTTGGAAAAAAAAGAGTTATTCCAGCATGGACATATAAATGTTTGCACTGGCACAATTGAAAGGATGCAGTGGGAGTGGAAATCCCAGATCTGAGGAGATAGAAGCCAAGAACTGTATGCATCACCAAAACAGTGTCTGTGCACTTAGAACCTTAAGGCCTGACCCTCAGTCAGAGCATCTGTGGAGTCCTAAAACGACTAGTATGTAACACTATATGTAAGTGCAGGTGATGATGAATGTGGAAAGTGAATGTTTTCAGCCAGAACACTTGAGAAGCAGCCTTTGGAGTTACAGAGCAAGAAGTTTTAACAGAGAGCCTTGCTGAACCTGGGGTTTTGTTTTGGTTTTTTTTCACATGATCATCACAGAAACAGCAGGTTTCTCTCTCATAGCCAGCTTTTCCTAAGTGCACACTGCACTCTCCTGAGAAGTACATGTGATAAACAAGGTTAGGTGCTTAATTTCTTAGAAAGGAAATAACTTCAGTTACAATCTATTTTTTCAATGGCAGCTTTTAGGTTCCTTACCCTGTAGCCTCTGAGACCAAATCCTTAGTCATAGCTCAAGGCTGCAGAACACTATCATTATTGGGTGGTTAATGCAGAGATTTCAGTGATCCTCAGGGGTAGGAAAAGAAAAAGGAAGAAAAGAAGAAAGAAGCTTCCTCCTGATGAGATTTCCAAAGCCAGAGTTTATGAACTATATTTAATTAGCGCAGGTGAAGCAATTTTATTGTTTCTTTCCAGGATTGTATGAACCTTGTATTCAGAAGTTCTTGTCAGTGGGATTCCTGTACCCAACATTTAAACATTTCTGGAGGGAAGAAAATAGATCTGAAATTTCAAGTCCTGGATGTTTCTAATGCAGTTTTTCAGGATTAATTTTGCATGTAATCATGATACAGTTTGTCTTTCCCAGAAAGACTGAATGCCGTAATGCATCAGTGCGCTTTTCTCTGAGAGCTGATTGTTACTTAATGCCTACAACCAGGTTGTGAAAATTTGAGGGTTTTTCTCTGCAAAGTATACTCTCATAAAAAAGGCATTTTTCAGAGCTGCGTCAGCTGAAGTGCTTTTGTTATTATGCTTGGGTGCTTATGATGCTGTTAGCATCCTCCTAACATACTACACCAAAATGATCCATTACGCCATATTTGTAGCTTCACTTTGCATTTGTTGTCTTGTATTTTAAACCTAAGATGTGGCCTTCTAAATGTAACCATCTTCTCTTTGTGGGCCTAAAACCCACAAGGAACATGTTCACTGTGGATTGCAATATCTAGTGGTTTTTTTGTTTACAAAAGGGAGAATAGCAGGGATATCTGTGTTCCCAGAGACTTTGATCCTCTGGAATCTTTCTGTTTGCAGATAATGGAGCAGGAGGTGTCAGCAGCTCCAGAAATCTTACCAAGCTACAAAGAATTGCATTGGTTTCCCAGAGCGAATGGAACCCATGCAGTATGTTATTTAGCACCACCAATTAAGAAGACTGTTCCATGTGAAAACAGAAGTCCCCTTTGCATAGACCCAGTGGATTTCAAATCTCTCTCTTAAAATGCCTTGCAGTGTTACTTCTTTACACATCTCTTCTTTTGTTTGCTGTATATTTGCTTGCTTGAGGTCCAGTCTGATGTCTGACACTGGCAGGTAACTATGTAATTTTCAGAAGAATAAAAATATAAAAGCCACAATACCAAAATGACAGCTGAAGTTCAGTGTGCTCTATTTTAGCCTTCTCCTCCCATTTCTAATTTGCAATGGGCTGCTGAAGTTAGCTTTTACCGCATGGCTGCCCATTGTGAAGCTGGTGCCCACAATCACTGGCTTTTTCTATGGAACCAGTGGGGCACAAGGGGAATTTCATGATCTCGGTGACAGTGATAACAATGCAGAGTCAGATCCTGACATTCAGGAAAGCTGGTGTTGAAACTTGGCAGTCAAACAAAAGGAGCCCAGTTTTAAACCTCTGTGATAGATTATCCTACCACTTAGAATGAAATGTGGAGTTGTTTTTGACACGTGCATGGTCTCTCACATTGGAGCAGGGCTTTCTGAAATAATCTATTTCAGAATAGTTACCTGATATTTATGTATCCTGTGCTTCAACAAGGGCTGCACAAGCAGTTTTAAAGGCTTCATGATAATGTCTTAGAGCATGTCATAAACATAGCAGAGCAGCTTCTTTACAGACAGTAACATTCCAAAAATAGGATCTCACTACTCCAAAAGGCTGTTCCAGACCCTTGGTCCTTTGGTGGTTAGAAGTCTTCTCCTAATCTTCTGGGTGAATTTACGTATTCTTAATACATACTTATTTGCTCTTGGGCCAGTGTTGAACCTTAGGTTAAATAACTGTTTTCCCCTTCTGCTCTAAGCCGATCTGTATTTATATAAACAGCAATTTCAGCTCAGACTTAACTTCCATTGTTTAGTTCTGTTCTTTTTTGTTTGAAAATATGGGTAGTTTTACATCCTCTTTTAAGATGGAGTTTGCAGTCATCTGTCTCACTGTTAGTCCTTGACACAATCTTGCACAAGTTTGTTGCTCCTGTTTTTCATTTTTGGTTCCCTTAGTTTTTCAGGTGAATGGTTTCAGCCATTGGTTACTCTATGTTCAGTGAAGGGAGATAGGCCTCTCCAGCAAAGCTTGGTCCCACCTGTGTCACATCCCATTCATATTAAGAGAGAATACGTACTTTGGAGGTGCCTCTGATCAGTGTGGAGAAAGCCTGGGAAATTAGCTCATATAAGATGCTTCAGTTTTAGCTGGCTAAGGTTTGGTGAGATGAATCCTGCTGCCTCTGGGCAGCCTTATTGGGTAGCAGTCAGTCTCTTGTAAGACCAGGGGATGATCTATGAGTATACCCATGCCACATATTGATATGATTCTCTACCTCCAAGCTGGCTTTGTGGAGCATGAAAACACTTCACAATGTTTTTAAGAATCAGTTCAATGACACCATGGCGTAATGCTTTATCATTTGTTACACTCCACTGCACTGAGTATGTCCCGTAGGACAACTCTAGAAGGAGGTGGTTGCCTGCTGTCCATGTGTAAAGTCTGTTCCCCTGACTGATTATCCTTCTGCATTTCACACTTCAGATCATTCCTGCATGAGAGAGCTCTGCCTGATGAATGCTAATATTGGCGCTACAGGTTGTGCCTTATTTAACATCCGGCTCACATTACTAATTTTCTTACTTTGGTTTCAAGATCTTCCCTGGATGACCCCATGTCTGTACATTTAACTGATAGGAGACTGTGAAATTGCTCTCATGGATAGTGACAGCATCCTTTGTTCTCTAATAAGGCTTGGCAATTAATTGTGAAACTTGTGTCTGCACAACAAATCATTCAGCACACGGGTGGCATGTAAGCCCCATATTCTGGATTCAGTAGACCTTTCTTTGGGTCTCACTTCATAGGCATAAAATTATGCCATGGATGAAAGAACATACTTGAAAAAAGGACTCGAGTGTGATGCCTTGCCAATGTAGTTTGTTAATGCCTGAACAAGTGTAGTTGAGTTTCAATTATTTATGATAATATCTTCTAGCCTGCCAATAAAATAATGTAATAGGTTTTTTAAAAGTAATGAATTCCTAGAAATATGAGATCGTGTTACTAACATAAATTAAAACTCTGCTGAGAAGTGGGATGAGTACCCTTGGGGGTAAAGGGGTTGTTGAGGTCTTTAAATGTGTGGATTAGCAAAATGAGAAATAATTAGCTGTTATTATTTATAGAAGTAACATCTGATCAGTGTTTCCTCATAATTCATACCTCCCAAAACCTGGATTTACTTAACTTTTTCTCAGCTAAGGGCTTTAGACTCTAATATTTCTTCTACAAAACAAAGATTCAGCAGTATTTTAAGCAGGTTCTCCATTTTATGCTAGAATAATCATTCCTGATTTATGTTCTGCCTGTTTTGCATACAATGGGTCAAGTCCTACTTAAAATTCATGTAGCCCCATTCATGTGAGAGTTTTAACAGTTCAGAGGTAGAACAAGGCAGCTGAGGAGATGCCTGAAACCAGGACTCAGACCAGAGACTTCCTTTTTGATCCTGACAAGACTCTCAGGGTGCATTCATCCACCTGCAAGACAAGATAGCTGCACACCTGATTCTCTCTCTACACTCAAAGGAGAGAATAGTTCATCAATCAGAGGTTATTATTTATACCCTTAACAGTTGTCCTAGATGATGAAGGCTTTATCATTTGTCTATACTCTGGAATTTAATACTCCTTCTTCATGGTGCTCTTTCATGAGTGTCAGAGACTTGCCTGAAAGCCACCCTACTTTGCTGGTGATTCCTCACTGAGGATTATTTCTCAAGTAATAGAGCCATTTTTAAATGCCTTTTTTGTGTAAGTATATTTGATTATATTTGGCTTATGGTAACTCCTAGCACAGCTGTAGTTGCATCTTATCTATATTGGTGTATCTGTAGTGCTTATCTATACTGCTATTCCTATATAAAGGAGCAATGCCAGTGAGCTTGGCACCAGAAAGAAGTGGAAGGTGGTACACCATGACATACGCTTTCATTTGCTATGTCTGTCTGCAACGTCAGTGCTATCCCAGCACCTCTGGCTATGTTTTGTACTGTCTCAGCCAGGGAAGTATCTCAGTCATGATCCACCACTTGAGAGTCTTCCATTAGTTCTAAGCTTTAGTCTCTGTGATTATTTCTGGTCCATAATCTCATTACCTAAACACTCCTATATTGAACAGTCTGAGTCACTTATTATGTAAACTAATTTATTCCAGTCTCTTCTGAATGTGTTTGCTTTTGTCTTTTGATGGATGGAAATATCTCTGTGCTTTCTGCCTCTTGCTGATGGCATCCCATCTATTTTTGCCACTTTTCAGGCTGGCTGGTATTCTCAGAGAGCTGCTGTTTCCTTTAGTGAAAACACCCCATATTTCTCTGCTGCATTTGCTGTCTTGTTCCTAGTTCTACTTTTGCTCTCCTTTTAATTTTCTCTTTATTCTTAAGTATATTTTCTTTCTCTATCCTCAAAATGATATTTAGTGGTTTCCTTGATAGTTTAGCTCTCTGTTCATATGCCATATTACCATAACCTTAACTCAGATAGGTAGGTGGCTTTTCCTATTATTACCATTATTATGTCTGCCACTGGCAGCCACAAACTTTACATACTAAATAGTTTTCCCCTCAAATACCCTTTACTTCTCCTCTCTCAAGTTTATTTTCTTCTCAGTGTATGGGATAAATTACGTGTATAACTACATTAATGACAATGGGAACTATGGGTGTAAATCTCCCTTGTGGTGAAAGAAGAATGGGCCTCCAAGTTTCTTGTCATCTAAAATGCATCATGGTGGGCTTTCTCAGTGCCTCCCCTTTGGGATTTCCCCCTGCCCTCTCTCCCTGGCAGAGAATATGCAGCTTGCGAGGGAAAATGTGCCACAAGTCATGGTAAATTAAACAGATATCAAAATCCCTACTGAAGAAAGGTTAAGCTATGGTGGAGAAGCGCAGAAAACAGACAGCCACTAAGGAGGGTGAATGGAAGCTGTGCCTTGAAAAATTAGATGAATCAGAAGTAAAACAGTGACATGATTCCCCACTTGCCTTGTGAATAGGAGTTACCAGTCCTGATTCTTCCTTACCTGAAGGGAAACATCAAGTTCAGTGACGTTGCTCCTGATTTGCAGTGATGAAAGTGAAAAAAAAAAGCTTTATTTTGAGAGATGATATTGAGGGAGTTGTTGGAGAATAATGAAGGTACTGGAGTGACTAAAGTCTCCTGTTACAGCCTGGTGTATGTCAGGGCAGAACTCACACTTTGCCTTTATGATAAATTAGTATTTATTCTGGAGCAAATATACATATGATGGTACTAATGTATCTTACATGTGAGATGGGAGACTGAACCATGACAGAAAAGAAACTGCAATAGAGTTAATTTATTTGGCATAGTAAAGGAGGCTATTCTGTGAGGTATAGCAGATTATAATATAAGAAATAATGTCATGTGACAACTTTAGTAGAGTGCTTTAACATATTCAACAGAGCAACCTAACTGAAACAAAGTACCTGGCCACACTGAAGGATATCTTGAAGAGGTTTTGTATGTGTTTTTCTTCAGAGGTCATAAACAAACCACTGAATATTGCGTTTTATGCACATAGTGGAAGGCACTAAGTTGTAGAATGGGATGGCTTTTTATGCAGGTACCACTGTTATTATTCTTTATTAATTTGGTTGGCATCCAAACCAGACTTTGGAGACAGACACAGTAAGGTTTTTACCCTTAGGAGCATAAGAGTGTAATTAATCCTAGCAGTGATTTTAACAGGACATTTCAGGCACTGAAAATTACATCTTGTTTTTAGAATCAGATGTAGAGGAGAGTTATGGACCAGTTCTGCAAAGCTGTGGTGTCTGCCCCACAAAGCCCAAATTTTTTTCCTCCCCTGTCAGCATCTTTCTTACTCTATGGTCTGTTGACCCTTTGCATTTGGGCTTTGACATGCAGGAAGGGAGAAGTGCTGGAGCTGTAAAGCTGCAGTTAGGCACTCCAAATATCCCTTCAGGAAATACACAGGACTCATCAGCTCATGGTTGAGCTCTTCCCTCCTGGTGCTTGGCTTGACTGAGATGTAGCTGCTGTGTGGGTTATATACTCAATCTCCATGCCCAGCAGAAGATTGGAGAAAGCTGCCTAGTGCCACATCTGGACAGTAGAACACTCAAGTTCTTAAATATATTCAGTGTTTTTCAGTGAGATCTAGTGGACTATGACTGTCATGTGTGAGTTATTTTAAATAATAATAAAGCGCCATGGTTCTGATTTTTATTTATTCAAGACAAATTCAGTCCTGGAATAAGCAAGTGCAGCTCCAAGGAAAACCTTAGGGTCAAATATGAAGTAAGGCTCTAAAAATATGCATTTGGCAAGAGGGTGGGTACTGGTATGTGAGAAGAGGGCATGACAGAGCTTTTAAACCCTTTTTTGGGTTTGTTATAATTCTCTTCTTACCTGTGCTTGTAGTTATATGTCTGTGTAAGGATTCACATCCATTTAAGTGGATGGATACTTAAGCCTAGAAAGTACCATTTATGAGTCAATGGCAGTTCACAGATGATGCACCATTAATATTTTACTTGATTGAAGAAATTTTTAACATTGAATTAGAGAAATTAAGACTTTACTCAATCTAAAACTAGTTTAACTGGCTTTTTTTTGGTTGAAATTTTTCTAATTGAAAATGTAACATTATAATCTGCATTAAAATTACAATAATCATAATAATGATACCCAGATTTTATGTAGCATTTGTATTTCTTATTAGTGGTAGTTTCCAGCTATGATGAAAATGTGTGAAATAATTTCCATGGGCTCATGTGCTTGCTATAAAAATATAAGTTCAACCCATAGTCTTTAGTGAACACTTTGTTATGAAGAATCTTTATAAAAAATGGCCACTTGGGAAGCAATTACTAATAATTACAGAATCCTTCATCACTGCTTTTGATCTTTTGCTTGCATGGATCTAAACCCCTAATATTCACGTTGCTGACAGTACAGCACAGTTCAACAATAGCTTTGATGCCAATAGGAACAAAAGGGCTTTTTAAAAATACTCAATTCAGCAATTACTGTCACAGCTCTACTCCTTAAATGCAACTGTGTGTGTTCTTTGCAGTTAATGAATTCATATTACCTTTTAGAATTCACAGTCCTTTTCCCAGCACTTTTGGTTTTAAGGTGTGAATTGTATCAATAGTGATATCCATCATCACTAGGTGTTTGCTCTGTGGGCGGATGGTGCTCTGTGTGCAATGTGCACAATTACTTTTGAACCATAGACAAGATAATAGTCAGGCCACTTCACGCCTTAGGCAAGGGACATCTGCCAAGCAGATACTGTACTCTATCAATAGGTCTTCAATCTTTTGCATCCCATGAAACTAATTTTTCCTGGGGCTATAAATAATTTGTCTTGTCTAATGAAAGTAGAGCCATTACACAAACAACAGACAATTCTGGAAGCTTGTATTATGGAAAATACTTGTCTTCTTTTTAAATGTGAAAAGCTGATTTGTTCAGTGAGAATAGTTTAATTTTCTTGGGAATTATGAAAATAAAACATAGGATGTGACAAACACAGATTATTTTGCCAAGGCAAAGGTATTTAGAATAGGTCTGGAATGCGAACTGTATGGGATAGATCTCTGTGTGACTCATGTCATACGTATCTCATGTAAATCCTGTAAGGTGAAATACAGCCAACATCCTTCACTCATTTGTAAGCTACAACCCATTGTTTTTTGTCAGTTTAGACTATACAGTCTCCAGGGCAAGGGACCATCCTGCCATTTGGCACCTCAGCAGTATCTCAGTGTGCTCCTGTCTGTGTTAGAGATTGCTGGTGCCTGGTGCCCCGTTGCTGGCAGGTCTCCAGGCCCATGGAGAAGGGCTGCACTGGCAGCAGCACTGCAGAGATGAGCCCTTGTCTCATGAGAGAGGAGGTGCGTGGTGCTGTGTCCTGTAACTGGGGTCACCAAAAGCTGGGTTGTGACTGGTGCATGTGCCGTCTAGCAAGGCTTCTCTGAACATGGGGCTGGGTTTGACCTCTTCTCCTTTGCAGAATTTGGCTGCTGAGGCATTTTTCCACCTTTAAGCTCACCTGTACCTACCTAACAGATGTCTGAGCAAAACAATGGTCTCTGCCTGGCTGTGGGGCCAAGGAAGAGGCGCAAAGTTAGGACTAGGACTGGAAAAATGCTACATAGTTGGGCTGCACTGAAGAACTACAAAATCCTGGATATGGAGAAGGTGAATAAGGGCTCAACATTCACTGTTTCATCCTGGACAAGGAGAAACATCCCTCAGATGGACTGTTTGGGCGATAGATTCAAAACTACCAGAAGAAGATGGTTCTCTGTATAACAGGCAATGAACACATGGGTTTCCCTGCCAAAGGATGTTATGAAGGCAAAAGTTCAGGGAGAGACTGAAAGAGAGTACTTGAAAGAGAGATTTACAAAGGAGCATTAAGCAGATGAAGCACATGAGGTTTAGAAAACCTGCTCAGTGGAAAAGAGAAGCTGAGATAATGTGTGTGGGGAAATGTTGTAAATGTTCACTCATTTCTTAATTTGCAATGGATATGGCTTATGGCTCTGCTGGAGGCTGGAACTGAGCTAGGCAGACCCTTTGTTTGAACCAAATACATCCTCCTGTAAACCACAGTGCTGGGGTAGAAGGCAGAAATTGCAGTCAACTCCCTGAACAAAGGCAGGCATCTCTTAATGCCTGTCCTGGAAAGATCATAGTATTGGAAATCAGTTGAAGTCATGCATGTCTGGGGCCTTCAGGAACAGGCCCTGAGATCTGTCTGGCTTGGCAGTCCTTTCTTATCCTTTCAAAGCCTTTAAGTCATTTATTTCCAGAGGATTTTGAATGCCTGCTATGGCAGCTGGAAGTTTGCCACTGTTGTTCTGTGTGTGTATCTCTGGGGATTTGCTGGATGCTTTGGTTGAGTCAATTCCTCTTTAAATACACTTCAGATTTTAAATGGTGATGCCAGCAGCAGATTCAGTCAGCAGCAACATGAACAAATAGAGCTCCTTCATCTCTGTGCAGACCCTCGTGCCACAATTCCCAATACGCTTCAAGAGCATGAAGTGGCTGTGGAGTTTCAATCACCTCGGTTATCACCTTCTGTCAACTTAAACATGAAATATTACTTAATAAACCATATAATTACAAGTTACACAGAGATAGGAGTCTGAAACTTGCAGTATTAGGGTTCTACCTGTAATTTGCTTTCCTTGAAGCCAAAAAAATTATGCCTCGCGTGTCCCCTGTTCCCCCACCTTGTCTTTTGTATTCCCAAACCTTGTTGACTTTACAGAGGACTTGTGGGCTTCCTTCTACATTAATCAGTGCAGGTTTTCAGTTTCAAATGAAACAGCTTTTTATCATGTAGTGTTTCCACTGCTGGGTTAACCACTTTGCTTCTCTTTGGAAATTTCTTGAAGACAAGCTGGGATACTAAAAAGTCTGCCTGTATTCACAACTGAATCAGTTGGTTTAATGAAAGATATTGTACCTTCCTGAATATTTTGTCTTTTTGAGATCCTTCAATGGTCTCTATTAGAGTGGAACTATGTTGAGAAATGGCCAGTGCAGCAGGAAAGCTATCAGTGGTTTATTAAAAAACACTTACATTAACTATTTTGATCACAGAATGAGATCCCATTTTTATGAAGTTTGCATCATTTGGAAATAATTTTAAGTGACCTTTACAGTAAAAGATAGATATCTATATTTTACATTTTCCCTCTTGTACAAAATACTGATAAATAGTCTTGTCTAAGAAGATAATTTGAGATAATAATATGTCTATGAGCAGACATGTCTAGGAGCAAACGTGTTTGCAAAGAAGCCAATACCTTCATATTTCTTGTTTTTATGTAATATATATATTTCAGACCTGAGCCTCTGTGCTTTGCAGAAGAGAGCTCTAATTTTGCAGGGAGACAAGGCCACATCCTGACTTGATGGAATAAGTGTGGGACCAGGTCCTGCCACAAGACCTGTAAGGCAACGTGGAGTCAGCACAGCCCTGAGTGAGACCCATGCTACAGAGCACCCTGGTGAAAGGCTTCAAGGGCTGTGAAGATCTGAGACCTCCTTTACCTTCTTCATCCTGCTAGTATGCTAGTATGTGATATCCGACTGCTTTTGTGGTGCTCATCACCATACAGAGTGCCTACAGCAATTATACTCGCCTTTATTCCCCCACAAACTCAGCAAAGAGTAGTTTAATGCACTTTCTGTTCCTCCTACTTTTCCTCCTACTCACTCATTTGCTTTGGGCAGCAATAAACTCAGCAATTGTAAAAGCAGCAGGAGGAGCAGCAGCAATAGCAGCAGCCTCCAGCTTCCAAACAATGGATTTGGCCAAGAAGAAAGGCGCTCTTCAAACCTGCACTCTGCTGCTCAGCCCACAGCCAGAACAGACTACACCTCCCAGCAGCAGGGAAGGCAAAAGAGAGGCTTGCAAACACTCTTCTCTTCCTCCCTTGCCAAAGGTAAATGCTGAACTGGTTTGCAAACCCAGCTGAGGGTGAGGAACTGTTTTCCCCAATGTGTTTATAAAGGGAGCTTTGCCTTCCTTTGCATGGGACAGCACCTCCAGATGAAGAATTTTGAAGCAAAAATCTTGGGAAAAGTTAATAAGAAATGAAAACAGGGGGATGCAAAGTCACTTGGTGGGGAACACTACCTGCGTACTCAGGGGGCTTTGTATTTTACATTGCATTGAGAGTGTTTCATCCCCAGCCTCAGATTTCAGAGCGTCACTCTTGGTAACATTTCATTAGCTACAGTCGGGGGAATGCTGCAAGAAGTGACACATTAGACTAAGCCAAAACTTTTTAATTTGCCTATGTGAATAAATTAGGAACTTCACTGACTTACATTTTATTTTGAGGTACAAACTCTTTGAATAGTTATTACCTTTCTTGGGTGAGTCAGTGTCAGAAGATAGCAAAATTGAGGTCCATTTTTGCAGACCTCAACAAAGTCTGCAAAATCTCACCATCAGGGGCAAAAGGATCTGCAGTGGTCACCAGCAATTATTCCTTTTTCAAAGCTGGGGAAAACTGAGTTTTCCTTTCATAATAAATTACATGTCAGCTTAGAACCTACCAAGGTTCTAAGGCCAGATTTTAACCTCAGTTGGCTTCAATGTGGCAGCACTTAACATGCATCTAAGGACAGAGCCTAGTTCACCTTTCAGTGAGTCTCCTTCCCTGTCTGTTGACAGGCAGTGTTTTGGATTTAAAATGAAGCTGCAAAGCCAGAGTGGAGACTGTAATGAGCATTTTTTTTTTTTTTTTTTTTTTTTTTTATTCCACTTAATCAGAACCAACACCTATAAATGTCACTCACACTAAACATTTATATATTTCTGCCTCCTGTATGGGAACTTGTAGGACCATTTGCTTTGATAGTCACTCTCCATCTGAGTCATATTTTGAGTTTCTCAACCAGCAGGTCTGTTCTACGGCTTTTTCCGAAGGACTAGTTTGGGGTGTCCCTGTTGGCACACTTTTATAGAGGTTGCCCTGTGGACTGTATTTCCTTTGTGTCTGCAAAAATGCCACAGGGCAGATGAGTGGTGTGCCTTCTGCAGTTTAAAAAAAATTAAATAAAATAGTATTGGCAAGAAAGAAAGTCAGTGAAGACTTTGACCTTTAGAATAAGCACTGCCAGAAATAAAATAAAGTGTCAGGGTGTTGTAAGAATTAAGTGTATTACTGAATCTAGTGGGAAGGAATCCAGCATCTTAAATGGACGGCACCATATTCTCTTGTTGATTGCAAATGACACTGCAATGCAAATTATGAGAGACGTTTCAGGCTATTCTCTTCCCCTCTTCCCACTCCAGCAATATCTGTTTGCTCACTTAATCAAAGAAGGACTTAAGTCTCCCAGAGACGCACAATGACCCAAACAGCCAAGCCAAGTGTGAACCCACAGAATCCTGAATAGCTGAAACCTGCTGTTGAACAATAGGAAGAGAGAAAATCCTAGGAATCTAGTATTTGATCAGTGTAAGGCATTGCTTGTTAATGCAACCGTCTGTAGGCTGACAGGGGGAGGGAAGCAGAATAATAATTGAAAAAGGAGTATATCAGGACAACTTTTCTGTCTTAATATTTCCCTCCTTCTGCCTCTCGGAAGACTTTGAAGGTGATGCAGTGCCTCTGCTCCATTCCTTGTATTGACAGGATGAATTTAAAGGTGTGTACTATATCACCCCCTGTGTAAATCCACATTATACAGGGTGAGGATCAGCTATCTTTCTCTGTGTTTATACCAGGCCATGAAATGCAACATTGGCTGATGTATGCTCCCTAGCCATCCTAAGGCTAATAGCTGATGTTCCAAGAGTACACGAAGAACAAAATAGGATATAAATCCCTTCTTCTAAAGCAAATGTAAGATGTAATGTAACTCTTCTGCAGGAAGGAAATTTTCATTTCACCCATGTGTGACAGAAGGTCTGTTAAGTAACCAACATGCTTAGAGCTTTGAAAAAGAGTGCAACATGGTCTCTGGACAATTATATTACACTTTAAACACATGAATTACCAGCAGAGTAGGAAAGAGAATATATCTGAGGCCAAATGTCTCCATAAACCATCGTAATAACAAGGAGGCTGATCCTCCCTGTCTCTCATTTGGACCTTCTGCCAATACCCATTCGGCATTGCAATGCTCATTATAAGCTGAAAAGTAACTCTGAATTTTACTTTTAAAGCACGAGCAACCATTTTGCTATAAAGCTGAACCATTTATATTTCCTAAGCCTGTCCTCATGGATATCAGAACAATACTGTGAAGAAAAAAAAGAGCAATTGCCATGACTCTTCTTTGAGAGGGGTGAGTATTAACAACCCATTTGCCCCAGGGTCTCAATTGCAATTGGAACTAAGGGGCTCAGTGGTTGCGTAGTCCTGATCTGCACAAGGCTGTGTGGCAGTGACAGGGACAAAGGTGAGGGCTGAGATCAGGAATTTGTTGCTCTCCAGACAGACTTCCTTCAACCCTGACCTTGAAAATTCAGAATTACAAATCCCTCTCCTCATATGCATTATTTAATAAAGAAGAACCTTTTCTTATATATTCAAAAAGCCAGACACCTTGCATTTCTTCCCTTATTTCTACTGTCTCTGTGATTCTCACTCAAGAGCTAAGCCTATTTAAGTTTCTTATAATGATGCATACTGTAAAAGTTTATTACAACAGAATTTAATGGCTGGGAAGCAGAAGTCTGCAGGCTGAAACATTATATCAAAGGTAACCTTTTGATAGAAAATTTTGCAGACATGGTAAATTTAATCTGACTCAACTATTTAACTCTTCACAGTGTATTTCTCATATATCTCTGAGGTGGGGAAAAAAAGAGGCTTGATTTCCCTCCTGTCTTGCATAAATATTTATACTTCTGCAAAGTGGATACAAAGTTCTTCAGAATCTCACTGGCAGGATTTTCCATGTGATTTCAGGAGAAGCTGAGAAGTGCAGAAGGGATCAGGCAGAGGAGAACTGGGGGGTAAAAATCTCCATTCTGTTGCCTTACCATAGGTGGTTAGCATCATTTGAGATTCCCTAAGGAACCTTACCTGGCCTCCAGCTGCCACTCCAGAATTGCATGGGTTTCCTACAGATCAGTCTTATGTCACACATACCAGACCCGTGATCTGAGATACCTAAGGGAATTTTGGGTGGCACAAAATGCTTATGTTTAGGCAGTTGCCTCAAGTTCAAAGTAACTGGACTGCCTGATTCTGGGTGAATTCACTGAGATGAGAGAAATTTGAAGTTTGTTATAGGCAGTCTAAGTATAGACTTTAGTTCTTGCTCAGAGGAAAACCAACTGACTTCCATCACATAGGCTAACCCACTTAGTAGCACTTTGGGCATCTTTTGGACCTTGCTGAAGGTCCAAAGTGTGAGCTCAGAGAAGGAGAAGAACACAGACTCACATGATAGCTTTAAAAACCTACTGTAGACTTCCTTGCCTTGCCTTTGCAAGTTGCATGGGATACAAGCCCAAGAGCTGGAGAGAGTATAGCCTGGAGATCAGGATTTCTTTCTTTCCCAATCAGCTATTGGATGCTTGTAATTAAATATTTTCACAGCTCTGTACCTCAGCATCCTTTTCCAATAGCTGGGAGTCATGAAAATGGCATCCCTTCTCATAAGCTTTGACAGATTATGGAAAAGACTGTGATATCATCTGATTTTGGGAAAAATCTGAAGAGACAGTTTGTTAACTATACTGGGATATTTAGTGGAAAACCTAGATCCTGTATGTACTTTCCCAGCTTCAGGATTGTGCTATGGATGGATGGATGCACAATCTTCTCCTCTAGCAAGGAAATACTGCATTCTGTTACTCTAAGCCATGAATTGTGGCATCTGACTTGAACTAAAACCAGAAAAGAAGCAGTGAAATTCTCTGAGGTATGATTGTTACTGATCCTCATCACAGTTGTCATGAAGCTTGATCTAGCATATATAATAATCTTGACATTGATCTAGTGAAGTCTTTTCCCACTTTGAACAAGTATTTAATTTTCTCTCTTGCTTATACTGTGATTCAGTCCTTTACTACTTCTCCTAATTACCTAGGAAACTTGCTGTGTTTCTTGTATTACTCAGAAATTCTTGTACTGAGAACTTTCATGATCTATAGTGCACATCCTGAGTTCCAGGTGACAAATCAACTAGAGAGGGAGCCTAAGACTTCCCATGGCCAAGTGACTGCAAATTACCTAGTCCTGGAGCAATCAGTTCTTCCATCAAAAAGGACATTGACCCCCACCACTGTCAGGAATACTCACTATATTTATGGAAAGCCAAGCTCAGTTTTCACACAGCATTTGACCTTGGCTCCTTATGGCGATGTTTATAATCTTCAATAGGTATGAAGTTAACACTCTTTAGGCTGTCTAATATGATTCTGCAAAAATGATTCTAAAATTGGGAAGCTATTTTAAGAAATGGAAATACTCTTTTTGAAGGCAATTCAAACCATTTTGTATCATGCCATGAGACTGACATAAATCTCAGTGCAGGGAGATTGAAAAATCCCCAGGAAAATATTGTTCTTTTCTATTACATTGTCTGATGTTTCTGGTAATATATTTAGGAGGTGAATTGAAGCAACACTCTGTAGGTTTCATTAGTCCAGCTCCCCAGTGGATTTTTTTTTCTGATTTTAAGACTCAGAAAAAAAAAAATCTGTTTCTGATTAAACAATTTCCATGTTTAATCTTTTAAAAGCTTTGTAAGTGTAGTGTTCCCTGGACTCTTGGTTCTCTTGCTGTGTTGGTGGTAGATAGCTTTCACAGCTAATTCTCTTTAAGGTGGAAAGAAGGCCATTTCCAGGCTCAAGGACAGCTCCTACTTCTATGTTTAATTTGGTTGAATGACTTCAATTTTAATGTTAAATTTAATATACTTGTATTAATATTCTTAATTCCTTCACGTGATTAGGAATCTTGTCCTCATATGGACTCACCTACATTTGGTTCCAGAAAAAGTCTGCACAAAGCAGACTTGTCCAGACTTAGCAGTATGCCTCTTTGTAGCATGAAGGTGAAGGAGAGACTTGATCAGGTTAAAAAGCAGGAGAGAAAGGGAATGGTAGGGGGCATACACCAGCAAAGCATACACCAGCATGTGTATGGACACATGTTCTGGGTTTGCACATACCCTTCCTCGGTTCTGCTAACATCAGTAATTGATGTCAGCATTGTGATGGGGGCTATGAAGGATATCTGATGAAGCTTTCCTAGGGGAGAACTCATTTTTTCAAAGAAGGGTTTATAAAGGTATTACTTTGTTACAGGAAATTCATTATACAAGACTATAGGCAAGGGATTGATAGCCACCTCCTGCAGAGCAGTAATCCTTTGTCTTTAGGATATATAGGCGTGCCATTATCATAGCCTCTTGTAACAGGGATGATATTGAGCAAGTGAACAGGGCTCAACTGAGCTACTGGAAAGCTTCATTTGATGTGCAAATGAACGGTCCTGTTCAGTAGGGTACACATGTCCCAAGTGTGTGTACGTGAAACTCCACTTAATGTCTGCCAGAGCCTGCAAATAACACACTGTATCAGGTAAGGACTGGCACCCCTTGAGGGACTGCTTATCTTAATGTCACTAGCAGGAGTAAATTGAGTTTTCAATCTAGAAAAGCCTTTCATTCAAAGTGAACAGCTTTGACATGTGCTGCAGCCCTGATTAGGGAATAAACTCATGAGCCAAAGGTTGAAATTTATCATATCTAACCAGAAGAAGCTTTCAGTTACATCCTAAATGCCTGTCACTGAAAACAAAGATTTCAGCAAAGAAATCCAAACAAAATATTCCCATGTAATCTTTTTCTCACAAACGTACATTAAAAATATCTTTGCACTTGCTTAGCATTGTGGAGGAAAGAAGTGAGATCTCATCCCACT
This sequence comes from Pseudopodoces humilis, assembly GCF_049639895.1. Taxonomy (NCBI): domain Eukaryota; kingdom Metazoa; phylum Chordata; class Aves; order Passeriformes; family Paridae; genus Pseudopodoces; species Pseudopodoces humilis. The sequence goes on from NC_142201.1 coordinate 63,764,310, forward strand.
AAAAGACACACAAATGTCCTGTATGTGTCTATTTCTTGCCAAACTGTGAGGCTCAGACAAGCTGTTACTGTTTCCAAAGAGGCCTTGTACCTGCCAAAGATCTACTCAGGACATCCTAAAATTAAGCCAGGGTGACAGATCATGTCTATACAAAGAGCATAAAACTTTAGATGATATGCCTTGACCTCCAGTACAACATAAACAGCCTAAGTGAAATGGCTTAGCACAATGGGAAAAATCAGATTTTGCTGTTAGAAGGAACAGCTGTATGTTAAACCAAAATATTTCAGTTTATGTAGACTACTTCTGCTTAAGACAGAATAAAGATAACCTTGTTTTTAACAGAGCTACTCAGAAAAATAAAGGACTACTCAGTCGAAGTGAAGAAATCTGGTCCTACAATGTGCAACTAAATAAAACCAATCTTTCTTCTCTGAATACAGAAACTGAAAGAGTCTGCTCGTGAAAATATCTATTTTTCTGTACTCAGAGGCTGTGTCAAATCATTTCCTAGTCGTAGGCAGATCAAATTCTAGCTATGTTAAGGCGTACTTGAAAGAGTAGAAACATTTGAAGTGAAATATTTAGAGTTAGATCCAGGAGGTTCAGGGACTAATTTGTGAATCATCAAAAGGCCCAAAAGGCAACCTGCATGTAAGTGCTCAATTTTGTGCTTTAGTTTGTCATCATAAAAATTGATTCTTCTGTGGTGCATGACTAATATTTGTAGACAAGACTTACTGGTGGAATGGGGGTTATAATAAAAGCTTTTGTCTGCCCAGGTAAGATAAGGCTCATGCAGAAATTTACCATGCTCTCACTGCTCTGTGGTAACTCTCCACAGAGTCTCTCTACTGGTGGGATGTATTGCACATATAAAAGTACATCTCTTGCTTAAGCTTACTGGTGTAGACTCACTTTAGAATCAATCTGCGTCTAAGAAAACTGTTTCACATCAAAGCATTTTCAGACTTGCCCAGTCTAGGCGCTATGCTTTGCTTATTGGTGGATTATTTTGGGTTTGCGTAGCAGTGACTGGAAAGGGATTTTTGGCCTGTAATGGCTAAAGGTTACCTATTATGAAGATAAAATTTTGTCAACCACAGAGATACAGAAGATAAAGCTTGAAAATTAGGGAATTAGATTTTTATAAAAGTGTCCAATTAAATGAAAGGTAAAATACAATGTAATTTACTAAGACAGTGACAGAGAAAAATAAAGTACTAAGAGGGAATAAAAGTGAGACATGCAGCAATTCTGGCAAAAAATGGCTTTTATTTTATGGGTGCAATCACTTTACATAAATAAATGTGGCTTCTTAGGCAGAGGTCAGTCTTCCTTCATGCCACCGTCACAAAGGTGAGGAAATGATTTCCCTAGGGAAGGCTCTGCAGATGACAGCAGAAAAAACCCCTGAAAAATCATTATAAAATGTGCAACCACTGCACTATCTTGTGCTATGATTTAACCCATTCCTGTACATCCAACAATAAGCCATGCTGCTTTGAAGTATTCTTGCTCTCTTTTGTCTTCATGAGACAAACCATACCAAAAGCCAGCGGGTACAGTGGGCCAAAGGGATTTTCTTTGAGCCACATCTCACGACTTTGTGGTTAAATGTGATGGTTGTACAGAATCTTGATGCTGCAGGGCTGGCTGCTGTTTATTGCACTAATTTCTTATTCCTCTTCTTTCTTCTCTCCACCCCTGCTGTGAGCACTAGTGGAAGAGGCAGAAAGCAGGGCAGTGCAGAAAGGCCCCACTGTGCTCCTTCTTCTGGAGACGTGTTAGCTCTCCAGTGAGTATTCCAGAGCTTGCTGTTTCAAAGTCAGGCTTCTCTGTGGCATGCTGAGTGCTCTTATCCACTACCCAGGACATGCCTTGAGTCAGCTGGAATGCAAAATATACTTGTTGGGAGTTGCAAGAAGACTGTGTCAACATTGCGGGGTTTATAATTTAGCTCTCCAGTTAATATTCTTTTGTAGAAATTCTTCAGTTCTCTTCTACTATGATTTGGTACTGATTGCTGAGAAAATAATTATTTGGGTGCTGATGCTCTGTGCTAGGCTGATAGCACATGTGACACAGATTCAAAGCCTCTTAGATGTGACTCTCTTACTGGACTGCCTGAATCTCTGGAGGATGAAGGTGCTGTGATTTCCTGTTCAGGTTTGAAGAGATTTGCTTTTCTCTCTTATTATTCCTGTCTGCTTATTGCCTGTCCTCATAATTATATCTGGCACTTGATTGAGAAGGAAGAAGATGAGCAGCCAGATGTTGCAGTCTCCCTCATGCCTTGTGGGCTATTTAAAACCTCACTCACATTTTAAGCCTTCCTGCATTCATTTTACACAGCAAAAATTCACCACAGACGGCATGATGAAAATCTGGTCCCTGATGTCTTTATGCTTGTGGGGTGACTCAGGAAAGTATGAAGCCCCTATGACAGCCTTTGCAGGTAGAGGGACTTTGAGTACTTGTTGCCCCTCTCAGGGGTGAGGTTGTCCCCGTCAGTGGCCATGCATTTCCTGACCTTGCCCCTCCTCACCTTTTCCCTGTCTCCAGAGATATGACCACCTACGCAGTGGTGTGGGGCTTGGTGAGAAGATGGAGATGCAGTTTTCAGGTGCACAGTTGGGAAGCAGGTTTGCAGAGCTGCCCCTTTAGGGTTATGTGGTGGTTGGACAGCTGAAATGCTGTAAAAGGGCTCCCATTAACTAGCACTGATTTGTGTTAAGGTTATGTTTGTAGTCTGATAAGCAGTATGGCCCCTGTACCCCAGTTTTCAAAGACACTGAATCTGCTCAGGTAAACAATTCATTCTCACAAGTAATGGGACATGTTTTCTCACACTTTGCCAGCCTGTGTTTGCAACCATCAGTAGATCTAAATTGTGATATGGTATTTGGGAAAATGCTTTTTGCAGAGCAGAAGTTAAGTATCCAGCACTGGAATATTTTGCTTGACTGAGGCAGTCTTTGATCTTTTGTTCTGGGGCTTTAAGGGTCGCACATCCAGTCTCCAGCAGAATGGTAGCTGGAGCCTTTTGTAGGTAATCTCCTTTGAAAGCCAAGTCACTTTGGCTACCTCAAGGTCTGAAGATTTCTCCTTTATAAATTACATGATTTTCTGGGAAGTGGATTCACATTTTAATCTGCATTTGAGCATCTACCTTGCAAATCCATTTAAGCAGCTTGAATTACTTGGCAAGGCAGTGGAACCCCAAAGTGTGAATTAGCTTTTCCAACGAAAATTTTTCACTCATGCAAATTTGGGTTTCAAATACCATCAGCAGAAAAGCAGAACAAAGAAGAAGGAGCTCAACCACCTAAACAGGGATTTCTCATTACACCTGGTTGGCTTTGTTTTTCAGATTGTGAATGAGCCACCGAATGAATGCACAGAAACACTTCCACAGTTGTAGTCACCTATTGTATAATGAATATACCATAATTCATTTTGAAAAATGAAAATACTGGAGGGCCCCAGGCAGCCAATTAAAAATTTTTCCTAAGTTCAGATAATGCCTCAAGATCTATTTTTATACCTGCTGACAAATTAAGCCTATATTTTTTTCCTTCCTGAATATAATTCTTGCACAGTTAAGCACACAGTAACTTTCCATCGCTTTGCTCTGATGTTTTACTGTTTCATGAGTTAAAATACAGCAATTCACAAAGAAATGGACCAACAAGACAGGTAGCCAGGTAGGTGCATTATTCTTCTGCAGTCAGATGCCTAATGAATCACTACCCTTGTAACAATTTTAATTAACTTAATATATTTCCCATCAGGAATTTAAAGCAAACAGCCATTTCAGAGGGAGTTACTGACTTTGTGCACCTCTCACAAATAGCAATATGCATACAGGAGAAGGAAGAGTTTGGAGAAAATGCTTTAAGAAGCGTTTTGTCTCTAGAGCTGCCTCTTTCACAGCCCCCTCTCTACCTCCAGCTCCCGCTTATGCAGCATTACTAATTTACCTTGACAATTGACACTCGTCGTGTTTCCAGCAACAAAATCTGTAGTGACACTGTGACTTAGTGTTTCTGTGTTTGCTTGGAGAGCAAAGGGAATTGTGCCGTGTGCTGCTGCCTGACCCTCATTATGTATTGCATCTGTTCTGGCTGGGTGCTGCAAGAAGTGCTAATTCCTATCTTGCCATCTGCTTGAAATTGTCATAGTCCTTCGAAGCCACAGACGCATTTTGTGTTCTTTGGTACAATTTATGCATTTAATTAGGACTCTGAGAATCTTTCGGTTCGTGTGTCCTGACTGTAAGGTAGAAGGTAGTGCATGAGGGTGTGCAGCCTCTCATGTGCCCTATGGGTAGCTGGGTGCCAAGTCCTTCTGATGTCTCTTGGATGGGAGAGAGGCTTTGAGTCTGTGCTGTGCACGGCATGGGGTCCTACTCATGGAGGGGCACAGAGGGACAGCACATGCTGGAATCCACGGGATGGAAGCCATCCCATATCACCTGGCAGCTCAGCAACACCACCAGTCCTGTCCTGCCACCTTTGTATTTTGTTTGATAAACCCAGGGAAAGGAATCTCTGCTCTGGGAATATTGTACCAGGGCTTAGGCTTGAGGAAAGGGTGAGAGAAAGAGGAGGAGAAATCCCTCTGCTTCAAAATTCAGCTTTAATTACTGCCTGTCCCCTGCATGACTTCCACCCCCATGGCTGGCATAGGCTTCAAACGATGGCTGTGGGTGAAGCCTCCAAAGTTAAATCTACATCACCAGCAAATGGGAAGCCCTGGTGAGAGCAGCTCCCATGCTGATATGAGCAAGCAGCCCACCCATCTGTCCATCCATCCATCCATCCATCCATCCATCCATCCATCCATCCATCCGTCTGTACATCCATCCATCCTTGCTGTCACCATCACTGCCTTTGGGAACCCACTGCTTCTAGCCCAGCCCTTCAGTGAAGGCACCATGGAGAAACAGCCAGCAGCAAACAGAGAGCATTTTTTATTTTACATCAGTTCATGAGAATCTCCTTCAGCACTGGACACCACTGCAGGGCCAAGTTGTCAGCAGCTCAATGGGACACAGACGTGGTACAGGGAGGCCTGATCTACCTTAGTCTGTCCCAGGAGAAATCCCATTTATCTTCTCTCTCACCTGCTCTGGCACACAAGGTGTGACCTTACCTGGCACCTTCTTATCTTGGCAGCTGCCACTAGCGCGGGAGTGCCCCAAGGCCACAGCACCTGGGCAAGGGGTGGGGGAAAGGAGATGATGCAGAAAGTGACTGTAAACCCTTATGTGGACACTCTCCCTGACTTAAAAAATCCCTGAGCTACAAATGTTTGTTACAGGATAAAGCTATGTTTTCTGCACAAATATCTCAGTATGTCTGGAGTCATCCTAGACACCAGCATTCTTCTTTGGCCCATCTCATGGAGTCCTGGGCTGAATGTTCTTTCCATCCTGACTTGGCCAGGGATAGCAATCTGCTCTGCGCCTGGCATTTCCCAGCAAAGCAAATAATAGCTAATGAGCTCACTGCTGAATATAATATATATTCATATCTATTATAAATAATTAATAATTAAAAATAATTAAATATTTCAGAAAGTATTTAAAAAAATAATATTTGTTTAGAATTACATATATATATAAAAAAATAATACTTTTTGCTTTGAAAGGAAATAAAGCTATGAAAGCAACTGCACGGACTTTACATAGGGACCTCTAAGAGAATGAATTTGTAGGCTGCAAATTTGTAGATGGGTTTTTATTTGTTTTATCAGTTAGGTTACAAATAAAAGCTTTGACATGGGTAAATACAGTCATGCATGTGTAAAATTAGTGAGAAGATTCTCAAAAATCCAATAATTGACAAATCACAGAATCACAGATTGACTAGGTTGGAAGAGTCCATGATCATTGAGTCAAACCCAGCCCTAACACTTCAACTAAAACATTGGCACTGAGTACCACATCCAGTATTTTTTTAAATACATCCAGGTATGGTGACTCCACCACCTCCCCAGGCAGACCATTCCAGTACTTTATCACCCTTTCTGTAAAAAGCTTTTTCCTAATATCCAACCTAAATTTCCCTTGGCACAGCTTGAGACTGTGTCCTCTGATTCTGTCAGTTGTTGCCTGGAGAAAGAGACCGACCCCCACCTAACACACTGACCTTTCAGGGAGTTGTAGAGAGTGATAAGGTCACCCCTGAGTCTCCTTTTCTCCAGGCTAAACAACCCCAGGTCACAAATGCACTAGGTCACACATGTATAGCTGAGTTACTACAGTATACATTATATTAAACATATTGGATTACCTAATTTCAAAAAGATCAGCAGACACATAAGGTTGTCAGGGATTTTCCTCAGGGGAATAAATGGAAGGTGTCAGGATGTACTCCCCTGAAGGATGCAAGGGTAAGAGATGTCCTCCATGGAGAGTGGCTGCTCCCTGCCACCAGGACTGTGTTATTTACTGTCACAGGGACCACTGGGCAGGGAGAGAAGCATGGATAGCCCTCTGTGGGACATGCTGGCATGGACACCCCTGGCACAGCCCAGCACAGCTGCTGCCATCCCCCCTGCCAAATTGTCCAGCTGAACATCAGGAGGCCTTTCCCCTTTCTCTCTGGGAATAATTAAGATTTTTCCTAAAGCAGGCCTGGTGAGGAAGTGGGTTTGCCACAGGTCATTTGGAAATATTTGCTAATGACCTCCTTGGTTTCAGTGATGAATGCTAATTTACATTATGAATTTCACTCGATGGCTGTGCTTTCTGCCAGAAATGCTGACTCAGGATGCCATGAGGTGAAGTCGGAGCTAGCAGAGATATTTAGTAAATCTGCTAAAGGGTGCACTAATCAGGAAAGAAAGGGATAAAAATTCTGATTAGAAGTGACATCATTTTATTTAATGTAATTTTTTAAATGCTTTTAAGGACGGCATCACACTGGAGCTTCATATAGTATCTCCATCTTAAAGCTAAGCTGTTAAAAAAAACCCAGATCTAATCTTACCCTGCCAGCCAGCAAGTTTCCAGGAAAAGGAGTGGGGATCTGTAATTTAATAGCATTCAGTATAATGTACAACTGATGCCAAAAGAAGAAAATGTAGAATTAGCTGTACTAGCTTTGAAGGGCCTGAAACAAAGGGGGAATATGCATGAATTGCTGGAGATTCCTCAGATAATAGTAATGTCATAAATTTAGAATATTATAACATACTTTCTAAAGCGAAGTAATTTCATATTCCAAGTAGAGAGCAAATACAAAGCTTTCCTAAAGCATGCTGTAGATTAATGAATTTCAAACAGCAACATCAAAGTAAATCTAACAATAACACTGCCACAAATAAAAAATATGATGGGAAGCAGTTAAAATATAAAGACAAAGGGCCAATTTTTTCTCTCATTATCCTGGTGTAAATCCAGCGTAACTTCATAAATCTCCTCTGCAACTCTGGGTCTAGAGATGAGAATGACAAAGAACAGAATTTGATTCATGCTTACATTAAAAGAGTATAGAGCCATGAAAGAAAAAAGCCTGAGGGTTTTTAGGAGATAAGAGATCTTGAAAGCAAGGAGAAGAATGCTCTGGAGGAAATGCTCGGAAAGGCAGAGCTGTCTTTTGCTACAGTGTGGCATTAACCGAGCGAGTTATAGGATCCCCATCCACATCCTGGCGAATGCTGATCTGCAAAGCACAGGAGAAGTCACTCCAGAAACCCAGGGAATCAAAAGGGACCTGAAGAGACAGACAACTTGTGTGGAGCTTGGAAACATATGGAGCTGGGGGACTTTGCTCCTAGAGAAGGAAGAGACCCTCAAGACAGCTGTCTCCTGCACCATCTCTGTGCATGCTGCATGTGCCAGTGTGTGGAGCTGGAGGTGGAGGGGGCTCAGGCTGGCCGTGGTGCAAAGCCATGTGGGGCAGCTGTGGTGCACAGCCCCTCTGACTGGGGCAGCCCCATGGGTGACCAAACTGCAGCCACCAGGCTGGGACTTGCACACCAAGGGAAGCAGACTGTTTACCTGACCCATCGTGACCAAGGCACTTCTGTTTCCAGTGTCAACCACTTCGAGCCAGCTGCAGCTTTGCCCTCAGGTGGCTGAACAAATGGATGATCTCCCTCTGCTGCAAGGCTGATTAGAGGGGAATCGCTGGGTCATATGCCACCACTGCTGCCTCCAAGACTCCTACCTCTCCCCAGGCAGTGGAAAGGAAATGAAGGAAGTGGCTTTTGCATCCCCAGAGTCATCAGTAATGTGTGAGACACCTGAAAATTTCAGCTGAAATGAATAAATATGCACATGCATCCACTTACAGGGCTCACTTAGCAAATGCATTCAGACAGCAAGATACTGAAGCCTGAACACAATGAACATAACTAAATATTTTTGCTGGAAGCAGTTCAATTGTTACCATCAGGGAAAGCACGGTTAAGGCTGACATGTCCTCTCCCTTCTGTTAGCTTTATTCTCCCTTCTAGTGCCTCTGCCATAACAAGCACGTATACACGTATATAAAAAAGAAGGCTGGGTAATGATAGGACTTGGCAGCACAAGTTATTTGGGTTCTGCAGCAACCTACTGAAGTGCCACTTGCCAGGTTGCTATTCAGCCTGAAGAGATCAGGCAGTCAGTGTATCACATAGCAAAGGATTGCTAAAAAATAGAGAGGACTTGTGTCAAACTCGGAGGAAGTATTGATTGAAGCCAGAAGCGGAGTTAGTGCTTCCTTCAGTGTTTCTAATCTGTCTAAATGACCTGCACAAAGAAGCCAGATGCAGACTTCTTAACGTTTGCTCTTACCTGTAAGTGAAGAGCAGGCAGAAAAAATAAAAATCAAAGGGATGTCAGATGTGCTGTGAAACTGGGTCACTGAACAGCAAATGGAATTTTATGTGAAAATATGAAAAAAAATGGTGGGTAAAAACATGAAACATATGAAGCTAATGAGAACAGCTCACAAAGCAAAGCCTTTGGAGCAGAAGTTGCCTGGTTTACCAAAAGAACTGAACATTTGAGAAATCTGTTTCCAGGAAATACATCAAAACCTGAGACACTGCTAAGATATCTGGCAACTTTTCAGTGCAGGAGCATTGTTTTCATCATATGGGCTATGGTCAGGGAGCGGATAAGCAGGATGTGACACCTGCTCAGATTTCCTCAGATTTCCTCATTTTCAGCTGTTGTAGTCAGTCTTCGAAGAAAACTGAATTTAGTCCTTTTTTCTGAGGAGAGCTGCAGAAGCTTGTGTCCATTATGGCAAAGGGAGAGGACCCTGTGAGGCCTTGGGAGAAATCCCATTACAAAGGCAGTGGAGAATTTTAAAACATCCGTTTTAAAAGTTCTGGTAATATCCAGTGTAGCACTTGATTGAACAAAGAACTCCTTGTTAAAAGCTGTCAGCTGCTGCAGGGGACTGGGAGGAGGAAATAAGGCAGATCTGGAGCAGGCGGATTTCCCTGGTACACAGTGGGAGGTTTGGGGATGCTGCATGCACTCCTTGATATGAATAGGCAGTTGCAGGTCAAGAAGTTCTTTGGGATTTGACTGAGGAATGTCGGATGGAAAACTGGGGAAATTAATTTTAAATGGAAAACTAAAAACTTATTTTTTCTCCTTCTTATTTCCAGATCATGGCATTTAAGTTCAGAAGTAACTCCAGGACATTCCTTCCAAGTGGGTGGGACACTGCATGCCAAGTTTCAGCAGTAATGGGGAGGATGAGTTTGGAACACACCTGCACATTCCTCTTCTTTAGACCAGTGCCAGAGGGCTTCTGGGCTGGGATGTAGTGTTGGGCTAGAGGGTGGCGAGGGAGGTAAAAGTAAGAATCTGTATGACCTAAAGTGGTAGTAGCCTCCAGGAGGTAGGGAATGGAAGGAGAGATGGTGTGTACTGCGTGTCTTCACCACAAAACTAGGTCTCTATGCACATAAAAACAGAATAAAACATATTTTCAGTTGGCATTCCAAGCTAAAGGCATCAAGGTAGAAACACTGGCGTTACTCGGTAAATCATTAGCTGCCTTCTTGGAGGAAATAGAGCATTAAATAGAAAAGCTAAGTGAACTCTGATGAACCAAATGGCCTAGGCTTGTTCCATCATTTTTTATTAATTGCACCAGGTGGCTCATTTTGTGTCTCCGGGAGTAGATTTGAATGCTCTTTCTCTGAATTGTCATTTGGGCTCTGATTACTGGAAGCCTAAAGTGATGGTGACAAACTGTCCTCCCCAGGTGTTCTCTGGTAGAGAGGTTTAGGAGAAGAAGGACCACCACATTGTTACAGAATATGCAGAAGCCACCAGAATGATGTACAGATAGTCCCCCAGATACGAGGGGACATGGGGTTTACTGCCCTGCAGGAACAGAGTGAAGCTGTTGGGGTGAAAACCAGCTGCAGTGATAAACTACCGTGCCAGAAATTGCTCTCCACTGCTGCATTTTTCTGTATTGTTTCCTCCTGAGGACAAGATGGCTTTCAGATAGATTCTTACCCAGACATGGCGGGGTAAGTAGGTGGGGGACCGACAGCAAATGGCCTTCTGCAGCAAGCCTGAGCTCAGAGCTGCCCTTGTCTTTATTTTAAAAGAGGCTTTTTGGCATCAATTGTAGATGAACAATTTTTTCTTCAGCCTTCAGCTTCTTTTTTGCACTCACCTCATACCACTGAGCCACCACAGTGATGACAGTTCATCCTTTAGATGGAGGATGTCAGCTGCCAATGCAGGGTATTGATTTCTGCTGATTGCTAATGAGTAGGTGGAACTGTAACTTTGCGTGGAGAAATTGAGCTGATTCAGGCAATTGGAAGTGTTACTCAGGCTGGTGGGAATTTCCTAGTTAGCATTTATTTGTGAGCTTCTTTGGTATAGGCAATTCCCTAGGGAAAACGTCTCACCTTCTCTTTGCCTTGGTCTCTGAAGCAGGTTTGCATGAGACTGGTACCTCACCCTAGCCTAGGGCAGGGAATTCAAAGGAGGGGATCAGCCCTCGCATCAGAATATGAAACTACGTGACATATTCATATTTTAAAGCAACTGCTTCTGATCTCTTGGAAGTTCATCTGCCTCCAGAATAGTATTTACATGGATAATGTAGTCCACCTCCAAGGGCAGGCAAGCAGCCACCTCCCATCCAAACTGATTTTAATGGGTATTATATCTGCACCAACAGTTAGCTTTAAATCCCAACTCCTGATCTGTGTGAGTAGTTTCTGGCTGGTCTTGGAAAAAAAAAAAAAAGAAAGAAAGAAAAGGCTGCTTAATGCAAGATATGAGCAGGACAAGAAATCCCTCTATATGAGTTCTAAGCAATGGATCCTCTGTCATCCCTTGAGATTTATTCAGCTAAATTTTGCTATTTTGAGGTATCTTCTCTGCTTTGATACATTTTTCTCAGCAAGTCACATCTTAAACAATACAAATACTTTGCAATTAACCAGCATTTTGAATAGACAGTTTCCCCCCTCCCCTCTCTCTCCAGTCTTCATCTGGTGTTATGCTTGCAAAGTCAGTGGCAACTGAAAAACTAATCCTGTTAACCTCACTGTAGGATATCTGAAATTAACTTTCTAGAGGGGAGAAGAATACTACTTCTTACTGCATGTTGAGACTTCAGAATTACTCCCTTCCCTTGAGTCATACTGCTTTCGTATCTCCATAATGGATGCTGTATTCATTTAAACAACGTTAGTCAAAAATCATATTAGGATGTCAGTATGGTCAGGTGGGATAAGATTAGTGCTCCAGCTGATCAGGATCCACCTTCACCTACTCTAAAGGAACTTTTAAATTGATTATCTGTGCAACCTGATGTAATGAGAGGTGTCCCTGCTCAGGATGGTAGGGCTCAGGATCAGATGATCTTTAAAGTCCAAATTCTTAACGTTCTGTGATAACCATCAAATTTTTCTTGTCTTTGACTTGATAACAAAAATTAAGTGTGATCTAGCACCAAACTGATTTTCCAAGTCTCTTCTAATGTGTGGATAGCTCAAAAAGGTGTCCTCTGTTTAGTCTAGGGATTTTTCCAAACAGATATGTTTTTCTGTGTCTTGTGTGAAAAAAAAATGAAGTTACACAAGAAAGCTTGCTTGGATTAATTTCAAAATCATATATGTATTTATAAAGGACCTTCTTTCAGCTCATTTTGTGGCTTGGTTTACTAAGTTTTAAGGAGGTAAGATGACTTTGCCAAGAGGACCCTAATGTGTCAGCTTTGATGAGCTCTCTGGTCCTGGTGGGTGTAGAGGTGTTATGGATGCTTCAGGCTGTGAAAGAGCAGCTGAGCTGCCTTTCTGTGCTGAGAAGGCAGGGTTGTCTGTAGAAAAACTCTGTCTCAACATGCTGTAGCTTTCTCCTTTGTTTTATCCAAAGGTGAGAAATATTTATGAGTCACATGGCTCATAACATGGCAGACGTACAGCCAAGGGATGCGTGCCCTCGTGCTGGTGAGGGGTCCTTGCAGCAAGCACGTTGTTGCTGGGCTGGTACCCCTGTGTCTGCAGCCTGGTATCTGTGGCAGGAGCACAGGAATGCAAGGTGGCTTGTAAATAAATTACATCATTTGGATGGTATGAAAGCTGGCTGAAATGTTTTGTGTTCCTTTCCTGGAGGCTCCTAGATGTGCAGGATAGCTGTGCAGGGGCCTAGTTGTTGTTGTAGTTGTTGCTGCAGGGCCTTAAGTTTGCTGATAACATATGTTAAGTTCCACTTACAAGTAGATGCACCAAAGAGGGTTGGCAGTGTGAAACTGTAATTAAGCCTCCACAGAATTTGGGCTTTTGGGGCATGTAAGTTAACAGAGGGAAAACTTGGTTTGACTTTAATGGAAAAATACCTACGGTGAACAAAGAAAAACTTGTAATTGGTTCATCAACCTCTGCATTGTGGAGCAACTTGGGTTTATTTATGTGTTTTCAAATCAAATGTTTGTCAGGTGAGACAGGCTTCTCAGTCAGTGACAGCATTCAGCATTCATGGAGATGTCTTTGCTCTTGAACATCTTCCATACCTAAATACCATTATGTGAAGGGCAAGGGACACCTGGATCACCGAATCCAGCCCTCTGACATCACAAGCTGCCATATGGTGTGATGTCACTGGCACCAGTGGAACCTGTTCTCTTGCCATCCCTCCAGCATTCCTTGGCAGCACTGGTTCCTCAGCATGGCAAAGGAGGGGAAAGCACCCAGCATACAGAGGGCTTTCTGAGGCAGGAGAGCTACTCACTGGGACCCAGATATACCCCTGCTGCCCTCTCCAGCCCACTTACCCTTCCAGGTAGTGCAGGAGTCTGGGGGAGAGCCCTGGAGCATGGTAACCATTCACAGCTGGAGGAGGAAAAGAGTTTAAACTGCTGAATCACACCACATGTTCCAATTTCTGTGCAAGGGAGATGTGGGGAAAGAGCCTGCTCTTGCCATCAGATATGCCAGCTGCCCTTAATAACCTATGATCAACTCATTTTTTATCCTCTTCTGTATGTAGCATGGCACTGGGAAGTGATCATGGATCTGATGTTAATACACAGATAGTCAGCAAGCTAGTTAATCACAGCATTCAGATGGCCCTGGGGCTGCCTTGCTGTTTGGCAGAGATAAATTAGGGCATGAGAGTGATACAAAACAGTATTTTAACATTATTAAAACCTGATCCCACATTTCAGAAGTTATTGTACCAATTACAATTCCAGTAGAAGGTGGAAGTCTGTTTTCCATTCTTTGTATAGAATATGCATGCATACGTGTATGAGTAATTGACACTGCTGGCAGTTTTTCTATTAATAAAGCTACTGTATATCAATAGAAGTGATTAATAGCTGCTTTGTTCCCAGATTACATTAAATCATTCAGTGCAGGGCATATAGATCCTTCCCCTGTGTCTCCAGGAAAGCAAAACAGCCTGGTCTCTAAAAAAAGAGGGTGCAGCAATTCAGGGGGGACACAGCTTGTGGGGCTGCTGGACACCTGAACCTGCAGGAGAGGTTGCAGTAGATCTCGTGTCTGCAGCTCTGTCATCGGTGTCTTTGCAAACTTCTCTGCAAAGTCCCCTGCACAACCCTTTGCAAACCGCTTTGCCCGGAGGGTTTTGTGAAAAAGGTCACAAAAGGAAACCCTTTTCGTGACCCTTCTATGCACTGATGATGTATGCATTAGTAAAAAAACCTTCTGGGAGATCTTTGGTTTCTTTCAATAGCAACCATGCTAAATGTTGATATTCTGGGCATTCAGAAAGGGTTCCTCACTGCAAGTAATTCAGCATGCAAGCCAGCACAAAAAATTCCAAACACATGGACAAGACCCAGATAGACATCAGGTAAGAACCATTCAATGTCTTTATTGCATTTGGGCTTTGAGCTGGCCTGTGTGACATGAGCTGCCAGAAGAGTGTATAGGAATTCAAAGGATGCAACTGCATATCTGTATTAAATCATTTTCTTATCAGGGTGCCAGTACAAAAGCTACCATATCTCAACATACTGAATTCTTTACTTTCCTGATTCTCAAAGCACTGCTCTGAAAAGGGCTTGATTGTTCCAGCAGCGTTGTTGGAAGGCATTGTGGTCTAATCCCACTGGATGAAGGGACTTACTTCTTCCTCGACTAAGAAGCAAGGGGGCTCAGTAGTGAAGGAGCTTTTATCAGCTTTTGGATGATGCTGGGATGAATTAGCTTTTGCCTTTTGTAGCATACACCTTGTCATGCAGTTGTGAAGAGAATTACATATCTGCAAGAGCCACTAGTTTGAAAGATAAAGCTCTTCTTAGCAGGAGCCAGGGGCACTGGCAGAGTCGCTTCCACAACAGTACTGTCCTGCCTTCTCATCTCTACCTGCCCATCAGCCAGAAGGAAAAGCTGGTCCCAGCTGCAGCTTGTGTTTACTTCTGCACCTGCTCATGGCATTCAGGTACCTTATTTTGTTCCCTGAGGACCATGATATTCTGATGCACCCCAGGGCATTGCCATGGAGAGAAGAACATGTGCAGAGCTGGCTAGAGTGGGAGAAGTGGCTTGGGAGCTACGGAACCTTGTTATTTAATCTACACCCCAGGTAACCATTATAAACCCTGAGCTATGTTCCAAGTCTGGCAAACATCAGGCTTTTTTTACTTCAGTATTTAAAAATACCTAAGCATAAACTCATGACCTCTGAGAGGTTTTTTTTTTAAGCAATGTGCTTACCACATTGCAGTTTAGGGAGTTGGTCCAAAAATCATTCTGAGGCAAGACCAGAATAGCATCCTTATAAACACATGTAAATTGGAAGGGATTAGAAGGATTAATGAATGCTCATAGCTCTCCTTAGGTAGACACTGACTTGCAAACCTGAACCACAGTTTTTAAAGTGAGTAATTCTGAAAACTTAATGTTACCTTCCAAACAGCATCCCCTCCAGTGCTGTTGTTCATTAGTTGATAATCTTCTGTAAAGCTTTATGCTTGGGAACACTTCTCTGCGAGAGCCCAAACCACAGTCCTTCCTAGTTTTAATAGCAGCTGTGCTATTAGTGTCAGCTGGCTTTGGGTCAGGCCCTTAAATGCATATAATAGTGAATTACGTGGCAACTGTGCACTTTCCATTGAACTCAGCAATGACAAAGTGGTCTCCCACTGTGTATTGCAGAAAGGTGGGCTCCATAGAAAAGTGAGGAAAAGCCTCCCAACATTATTTCTGTAATTGTTGGCCACCACTGCTGCTACTTTCATTATAGGAAATGTTTCCTTAAAATTGCTATGCTGCTGGTGTCGCCCATTCTCCGGTCACTGCCTGGCAGAATTAATAACGCAGTGACAAAGTTGTGTCAGAAAGTTCCATCTCTGACTTTATTTATCCTTGAGGGCAGATACAATCTCAGGAGGAGCTTTGAATCCTATTATGGCAAACTGTGGCTGCAGTGGCAGGCTGATGAGATAGAGAAACCCACTCTTCCTTTTCTCGAAGCATTAATAATGTTTCTGAGGATTATTCAGTTATTTTCTAGTTTTTCTTCAAATGTAATGCCACCTGCTGTATGTATTTAATGTAAATACTCTGCTTGGGATGTCCTTCATAGTGTGTAAGAGAGATTACTGTAAATGATTGGAAGGGGTTACTTACTTCTGTCTCTGGACCCAAGCAAAGCCTGTGACTCCAAGGATCACAGGCCAGGAATGAAGCAGATTTGTTACCTATGGTCACCCCAACACGTGGCAGAGAATGCTGACTCTGCTCCACTTTTGATGTGAGTGGAAGCTGCTTGCATCAAACTGCAACAATGGATGCTGGGACCTTGGTGGGGCCACAGCAGCCCACTGCTGGACAATGATGCTTTTGACAAACTGGCAGTAAGGCAATTGTTTCCAGCGATGGCAGCCCCCACAAAACTGGATAATGAGATTTTTTTTCCATGCAGTCCCCACAAGAGATTGTTTGCTCAGGAAACAAAGATTCCTAGCAAGACTTTTAAGTCTATAAATGAGACCGTGTCTCTCCTTTTCATATTTACAACATGGCTAGCCCTGTCATCTTTGATAACAACACCAAAAGGACTGTTTGCTCTGAAAACAAACCCTCATTGTTCAGGAAATTACCATTGAAATGTTTTTTATTAAATCTCTTCTGTTTGGCTGCCCATGGTGTGGGAGCACTGAAACACGTACAAAGCAGAAAGACTGCTGAAGTCTAAATCAGACTTTAATAAGGGAATGTCATGTTTCATTTAAAAGATTCTCCTCACCTTCCTTTTTGTGCCATCAAGTGAAAATAAAAGTAGGGCTGTAACTACATCACTGCCTCCACTCCATATTAACTGTGAGATCTCTCACATTTCCTTCCACACCTTTTCCACTCCTCCCTAGCTTTGCTGCTTGCTTAGCAGGCTGTCAGGATCCCAGCGCCCTCTCAAATAAGCAGATGACTAGCTGTGGTCCTTGTTCATTATGGGGTGACAAGCTCAAGGAATAAATACCAACAACATGGAAAGTTTCATGCCTCAGGGTGTCAGCCTGATGTAGTTGGGTGGAAAATTAGGTGGCCTGAGCTTCCCCACTCTCTCTGG
This sequence comes from Pseudopodoces humilis, assembly GCF_049639895.1. Classification (NCBI taxonomy): domain Eukaryota; kingdom Metazoa; phylum Chordata; class Aves; order Passeriformes; family Paridae; genus Pseudopodoces; species Pseudopodoces humilis. The sequence continues at coordinate 63,781,336 of NC_142201.1, forward strand.
AGCATGAAATTGGACAGAGACTGACTCTGACAGATGCTCACCCTCTTTGGGATCTTATTGCTGCTCTCAGACCCATCCTGTCACATTGCTGCATTATGCTCTTACAAACTACTGTCAAGTCTTGCTTCTCCTTAGAGTGCTTGACAAACATTTTGGCCCAAATACCTCTTTATATTACCCCTAAGCATTTTCTTTTTTTCATTCTTGTATCCTACACCCTTTCTTGCTAACTCTTCTTTTTTTGCTTTAGGCAGTTTTTCCACATATGTTCTTTCCCATACTTCTTATTTCCTTTTTTCCTTTATATCTTCATTGGGATCAAGCCAGTTGATGCCCACAGATTTATAGGACATTTATTTCCTTGGCCTTCCCTGAATTCCTAATTCCATTTTCGGTCCAAACCAAACTTTATAGAAATCCCATAGGGCTCCCAGGACTTCAGAGAGACTCTGTGCACCCATTGGCATGACTTTGGATAATGGGGACCCAAGATTGTAGTTTCTTCAGGTGGGGATCTTTTGTCTCTAAATTCCTGAGTCTGCTAAATCCCTGGACCCCAAGCTAAATGATGTTGTGTGGTTGCACTGGTGATACTTAGGACCCATAGAGTAGGTCCTGTGGTATTTTTTGAGAAACCTTATTTTTGGAGCTGTGAAAAATAGAGCAGTGGGAACAACCAGTGGCTCAGGCTTCAGTTCAATTCCTACGCCTCTGTCTTTAATGGATTGCAATTGTATTTCATCTTCAGGAGGCTGTTATGGTCATTACTAGAATTGAACACCGATCCTGAAGTTAGTAATTAGTAATTAGTTAGCATTGCATTAAGTGGCAATAATAAAATTGTAAGACTGAAATGAAACTCCTGTGTCACTGAGTTTAGTCTTCTCTTACCATAGGTCATCACATCATACACAAGTTTACCTAAAGATAGATGTTTTAGTTTAAGACAGTAGTTTGCTTTTTTAAAATTGGGAAACTACATCACTGAGAATGTTGCATTCATGACAGGATTTTGCCTTTTGAACATGAAACTGTGATTATAAAGGATCTCTCATCCCAGACATATCACTGCTACCTCCAAGAGTCGGGGGCCCACCTTCTTTGCCTCAGCGGGCTCATTCTTGGCACCTCTGTTGGGCAGCATAAGCTTTCATAGACTTGCATTGCTAGGCATCCTAGGTACATCATGCAGCTGGAAGTTAACTTGGACGGAAAAACAACAAAAACAACAGCAACAAAAATGCAAAGAAAAAGAAGAATATTATCTGACTTGATGAGATGAGCCCCACCATGCAGCAATGAATTCTAGAGCCAGAAGCTTGACACAGCTGGAAAGAAGAGCCAGGGCGAGTTCCAGAATATCTCTTCTAAAGCAGCCTGGATTTATGTCAGGTTAAAGTGACTCTTTGCTGCAGCCTTAAAATTGCTTCTTTTGCTTGCCTTCACAAGAGACAAGAACGAGCCAGCTGCACTTCACTCTGCTTTATCTGATGAAGCCTTTTTCAAGCTTTTCGTAAAAGCAGGCAGCATTGTTCTAAGTAAAAGAGAAGCACAGTTTAATGGGAAAAATAAAGGATGAGCACTTGATAGTTCAAGTGACAGCTATTGGTGCAGGCAGGCACTTGCTGGATGCTGCACATTTGTCTTTGGCCCAGGCAGCAGATATGAGTGCAGAGGTTATGTGACACAGCTGGTTGTTCTCTGAAGTTCTCTGATTATGAAGATCTCTTCATCTGGAATAGCTGTGACTGTATCACCATAACAAGAAGCTATATTCTGCTTGAACTGCTGTAAGCTAGTACACTTAGCAATTTGCCATGCTCCAGCTTTTAATAAACACTTATCAGAAATGGTAATTCATGGTAATTTTTGATCAGATACATGCAAACATTCAGTAGCAGCATTCAATGGAAATTTCAGAAGTTTTACAGCTAAAGCCTCTCAGTGGGTCTGAATTTATCTGTAGGCAGACTGATCAAAAGTAAACTGCTATTGGCATCTAAATAAAAAAGATTTAGTTTGTAACTGATCACAGTCCTTTGTAAAGCCAGATGAATGGGAATTATTTTAAAGGCTGTAAACATATTTTTATTTCTTATCTTGTTTATTAATATTATCTGTGGCAAGATGCTCAAGCAAAGCACAGGATTAATCTGACCAATTTATCACTTTCTGCTATGATGTTAATTTATTGTATGTGGAAGTCCATGGATGTGCCAAACAACATATTATTCAGCAAACATAAACTCCATTATTAGTCTCCTGGTGTGCACAGCAAAGGGCTGATCTTCAGGAAACAGTACAAACTAACAAGAACCACTGCTTCATCAGCACAAAGTATACAGCAGTTAATGCATCTTCATAATAATAGACCATCATAACAATCTTTCAAATGGAATGATCCCAGTAAGGATTGACATCTGTTATGATTATTTGTACTTGAGTAAAAGCACATATTGGACCCACTATACTTGAAAGGATGAAATCAAAGTTCATTCTAGAAGTTACTTGCCAATCCAAAGTTTCCTGGAATTAGCACAAATTATAAAATATTTTTGATCCTGCCTCAGAACAAGGTCTGGTCATTGCATCTTTGATACCTTCCAACCCAATATGTTATGATTTTTTGTGGAGTCAGTGTAAAAATATAATGGAGCAGATGAGCATTTCACCTGGCAGATCAAAAGGGCAGAAAAATAAAGTGACACCAAGCAGTACTATCAACAGAACACAAGACACAGGCAAAAACACTTTCTGTTTCATTGTTTTTTATCTCCTGCTGGAATTTTTTCCTGCTTTCTAGTTCCCTCCTCTTCTGTATTTCACACAGGCTATACTTATTTGCTGATTTGTACTTGTGGCACTTTTATTAGCCTTAACATCACCTCTGATGTAGCTCACACAGGCATCACTTTCCAAACAAGCACAATTGTGGAATGGAATTCCACAAAAAATGGAATAATGCAGTGGACAAGTGCTTATTCTCAGCTTTGAAGAGCTGTGGTTGTTGTGTGTCACCTTCATGGTTTTGAATTATTCTTTCTCACATTTTACTGGTGTTCCAAGCAATGTCTCCTGCTTTTTTTCCAGGTAATATCTGAGCTTTATGCTTCTTAATTGCAAAGCACTATGTATTTGTTGGTTTCTCACAGCCAAAGAGATGGAAAGTCAAAACACATTCACCTGGTGGTGCCAAGCACAGAACTCATCACTGCTGGATTTAAATGTAATGCTCTTTACAGAAAGAAAATGCTGCTACCAGTGCAACTGATGCATGCAAGGAAAATCAATTTGTAAACACAAAATTAAAAGAACTATGACACATTTCCATTTCTCCCTCTTCTCTCATATATTAATATATACCTTTTGCATTTAATGTCTTTACCAATAGAAAGACAGCAATAGAAGAATAGAAGCACAAGAGTGCTTCTTGTTGCTTTTCTCCCTCATCACATCCTTGAATAACAAATACAAGCTGTATTAGCGCAAACATAATTTGCTGGCTCTGTAAAACAACAGCTTTTCTCATACACTGTCCTTATGTTGACAGACTTCAGAGTGTTAAAATTCTATTCTTTCATTTCAAATTTTTTTTTTCTTGCTTCTTCGTGTTGGTGTTTCAGCCCTGTGCCTGTGGCTGCAGTAGGTGCTTTTGTGTCAGCTGTGGAGTTGTTAGTGCTGGTGCTTACTCTGCTGCCTCCTGTTTCTGGTGAAATCGATGCTTTCAGGTCCTCTTTGATCTGTGTTAATTACAGAGGGGCATGAAAGCAATGTTAATTGTTTAGCTTCTGCTTCCAGCTCTTGTCCTCAGATACACATTTCCCCTCCCATATTGACTCTGTGGATGCAAATACATGGGTTTATCCACTGTGGACTGTGCCCTTGCCAGTTCCCTGTGACCAGATTTGAGCAGCAGCTCATTCTGCTCATTCATGTGCTGACAGGTACAAAACTAGGCTCCTGATTTCAGAATTGCTTCCTGTTAGGTGTGAAACCTGAGCAAATAATTCTCATTCAAAAGGAAAAGCTTATATTGTTTTCTGGATGTTTATACCCCACTGTGTAGGTATTAATCTCTCTGTTATGGGCAATATTAATAATTGACAGAGGGCAGGAAATTCAAACAGATTTAATCTTAGCATCATACATTTATCTAACAACAACGTATTCATTTTTAATGGCATTATGGATTTTTTAGTAGGGGAAAAAATGTGCATTCTCTCACTGGGGTGTGACTGAGCTCTTACATTCCTATGTGGGAGAGAAAGGTCAGACCTGACCTTGAGGCATTTAAACACAATCTTAAATAGCCATGATAGTATTGAAACCTACTAATTCTTTTTAAAGTATCTTCAAAGGGAACTGTGATAGGGTGCAATCACTGGAATATATTTCTTGTAGGTCTCTGAATTGCTGTCTAAACACATAACAAGCAAGACAGCACCTCAGACAATCTTTATTAAGTACCCTATTATTTGAGGGGCAGGTTATAGACAGTACTACCATTTACTAGATTTAATAGCTTTTGGGAAAGAATGCTAGCAAAAACTCCCCAAAGCTAAACATGATGTGAGAGCCTGCTCTATTGTAGATTCTACTCTGCTATTCAGAAATAATCAATCTCAAATCTCAAAGTGCCTCAAATACATTTGAAAATACAGGCCACAGAAAGTTTTTCTTACAGGTTTGAACATGCCCTTTTTGGGCTAAGTGCTCTCCAGCCAAAACTGTTTCACATGAGTCTTTTTCACTGGATTCAGGGAGTCCCCATGTTCATCTCTTGGTGGCCCCAGCCTTGTGCTGGTATTTGAGAAACTACATAGCCAACTGAGCCAGGGAGCTGGCCTGGATTAAAACAAAACCAAAACAAACCCAAAAACAGGGAAGGAGGAAAAAATAAAGGTCATAGGATTCCCTGCATTTGCCCTCTGCATAGCACACAAATCAGTGGAGGTAGAGGAGAGGAACTGCCCTTTGGCTTAAAAGACAATTGCTGCAAGCTGTCTAACCCCAGCCTCAGGGTGCAGCCCTTCATTGATGGCACAGTTTCATTGGTCATCTTACAACATAAATTCCCTGATCTGGGCTTGCTAAAATGGCCTGGAGCAGAGCTTCTGCACTCATGGAGACCTGGTGAAACTGTGCTTGATGGCAGGTCAGATGGAGGTCACTGTTGAAGTGCTCACCAGCAGCAATTGTCTCTAAAATGGTCACAAAGTCACATTTAACATCTTTCTAGCTGAGAAAACACCTTACCATTATCTTCAAGATGACCCTAGAGAAGTTCAACCTTTTATCTTGCATTTTAGCTAATTTGTTCATAAAACAGATGTAAAAACATTTTCCTCCCTCCAATATGACAAGCAATGGTGGCTGGGGGCTTTCTGAGGAAACAAATTCGTTTGATCAGAATCAGATGTGAGAAGCTTTGGCTCAGGTCTTTCATCTTAGCCACTTGACATTTGGGATATCAGTTGCAACCTTCTAAACAAGAGAGAAGCTCTAACTGACCTGTCTGCTGCCTGCTGTAGATTTGGTGTTGGCATTTCATGATTTTTCTTGAGTCAATACTGAGATAGTTCAAAAGGAGGAAAGCAATTTTGAAATCCCAGGAATTTTTGAGCATGGGCAAATATGTTTCCAGGTCATAGTTCTGAGCAGTCAAAAGCTTGGGGAGGAATAGGAATTGTAAGTGCTGTGAGGGATGTAAGTGATAGTAAGTGTTAGTGTTAACACACACACACACACACATATACACACACACACACACAGAGTTTTATTTCTCCCCTCTTGGATCATCTTTGGCCAGGAGATATTTAAAAAACCCTTTTAAAGTACTAAAAAGTACTGCATACTTTGGCATGGAAATATTTGTGTATATGTGGGCTGAAGCTGTCATTGCCTGCAGCTGACTATGGGTGGTAGTTTGTGTTTATTTTGTGGTGGTCGTCTTAGACAAAGTCCTTTGGGCATCAGGGGCTTTCCCAGCTGGAGGCAGACTGTCAAGGTGGGAATTATTCCACAGTGGCATGTAAACAGATGCTTCCAGCTCAGCTTTACTAGGCCTGTTGCTGCCAAGCTTTCCTCCCATGAATAAGCCTTCCTTGGACTAATTGCTCCATTGGATTTCAAGGAAGAACATTTTCATGCAGGTGAGAGCAGGCTAAGGTGAGGTCTTGTGCCTTCTCTCTGGTTTGGCCAGACACAGAATAACATAATGGGTTCAGGACCTGTAAAACTGCTCTGTGTTTGAGTTTAACATGCCTTCTTTCATAGTGTACTGACCCAAAGGCCTGCAGCGGGACTGAGCTTAAGCACAGTGCTTCACTGACTGGCTGTAAGGGCTTCCAGATCAGAGCAGACTAGTCTGCTCAGACCATACTCCACGTAGTAGAGCTCAGGGATATGCATGCCCATCTGTTACATATGCATTAAACATCTCTCTCTGTTGCAAGATGGGGTAAGATTGCATCTAACATCATTGCCTTGGAAGATTTGTGCCCCTGCAGTGACAAAACACTCTCACTCAGACAGGTGAGATCCCACAGAGAATCCTTACAGAGCCCAAAACCAGAAATTCAACCCCCCTGAACTCCCAGCCACAATTGTCTCTGCCTGAGCAGGATTGTTAGCATCATTTAAAAAACAAGATAAAGAGCAAACGGAGGCACCTTCTGAATTAGTGGAGAGCTTTCTAACAATAGAGAACTCTCTCTAAAGTCCTGCCATTGTACCTGAGAAGAATGATTTTGTCCAGTCCCAGTTTTGCTTAAGGAGAGATATCAAAGGAAGGAGTGAAAGAAAGACGAGCTATTGTAAGCATGAACACTTTCATTTCCCTTCATCCAGAACACTGAAATCTGTAGGAATCTTGTGTATGTATCTGGCAGCAGGATTGTACCTCATCATTTGTGGCTGCTCTGTTGTGTTATTTTTTCTTTCTCACTTTGAACTCCTCCGGTTCTTTTAAGCTCTTGAATAGATGTGGTGACACAATGGCTTTCTGTGCCCCCTGCCACTGCCATGATTCCGCTGATAATTTTGTCTCCTGAACCCCCTCTGTACCCTCAGTCCAAAGTTTAAACCAGGTGTTGACTGCAACTTTTCAGCTGTGTCTGGTGGAATTTTACTGCTTTGGAGTCGTGTTAAATTTGATACATAGCTCAATCTACACTGCCCACAAAAGGTAATTGTTCAATTTTATTTTTATGGTGCTTCAATTTACAGCAGGTAGTTAGATTTTGAATAGGCTTATGCATTTCAGATGGCAAAGCCCCATCATTTTAGTGCAAAAGTTTCATGTACCCACCTGCAGACTGCATTTTAAAAAGCCTGGCAATTTTTTGTTCTGGGTTCTGGGACAACTTTGTTACTTCCTGTGGTTTAATATGATGTAGGATTAATTATACCCTATGGGTAACTCTGCAGCTTTTGTCTTTGTGTCTGAAAATAATGTTTTAGAGGTGTCCAACCACGTGAAGTAGTAGGGAAACATCCTCTGTTATTACTTTGCCTTTCTTCAGCAATAGACTGGCTTTGCTATGTTGTGATGGTTCTGCAGCTTCAGGAATTGGATGTGAATTTTTCTTTGTGATGGGCTATTTTGTCTGTCAGAATGGTATTACTGGGGTCCCAGGTATATTAGGAGCCTAAAAAGAAGCCCAGCCAATGAACACCACCACAAGCCACACTTAATTCAAGCAGATTAACCTTATGAGACGCTAAAAGGGAAATAAGTTGCTGACTTTAGTGGGAAACTTGGATGACAATCACTTAGATTAGATGGCAAAGCAGCAGAAGGTGCAGCAATTTGGATTTCACAGGAGACTTCACAATGTTGTTTAATTTAATGGTATTTCATTAAGCAATAAATACTAGAATGAGAGTCTGTGGGGTGTTTCTTGTTGTCTTCTCCATGTCAAAGCCTTATGTCTTTGTCTAGTAGCCCGCTTCAACATTACCCAGGAGCAAAGAACTGTCTGTTCTGATGCTGTAAGTGAATTTCATCTAATATCCTCTCACCATAATGGTCAGTGCATCTAAAGATACTTCTGGATGCTCCACACTGGTGCTGAAGGGAAGATCACTTTCAAAACTTAATCAGTTAGGAACATGTGTGTCATACAAAATACCTCATGCTTTTTCTTCCCACACCTTGGATGTTGCTGAAAAGTTAGCATAAATAATTTCTTCAGTGCTAGCTGTTGCTCTTGCCTCTATGTCATTAATAAATTCAATAACCAACATCTCTAGCTTGGTATTTGTGGGCATCCTGCTGTTAATCTTTTGCTACAGTAAAAGCAAGCTGACTAGCTTTGATCTCAGTCACGTAGCCGCTTTCCAATGCATGAGGAAATGTTACCTCTCATCCCATGACTACTCATTTTTTATACGTCTCCAGAGAGGGACTTGGTCAAAAGCTTTTGGAAGTTTAAATAAATGGCCTCTGGTGGTTGCTAAGGGACAGGGTATTTCAGCTCTCATTGTGAAAAGTGTGAAATGCAAGAGTATCTGCAGTCCAAGCTTTCTTAGTTCCCTCAGCTGTAGGAGGGGGATTTATCTCAGCTGCCTTTGACTGTCTACATGCTAGCTGCCTAAGCAGAGTTAGTTACCCAGGCTATGTCTTTTGTCACTGTAGGGAGAAAAAAGAACCTCCAAAGGGCAATTAATTTCATCCTAAAGAGGTGTGTTTAGAGGTTTCATTTGCCAAGATGCTGACTTCAGTGACAGACCTGGTTTAAACAGGTTCTGCTCCTGAATTTGTAATTCCCATCCCTTTGGATGTGTTGGTACAGCTGTTGCTGGGACCATGCTGGAAGAGGGAAATGGAATGGATTTTTTTTTCACTTTTAACCTCACAAGAGATTCTTGTGGAAATTAAGGATATGGTTTAAATCAGCCTGCTGAGCTGATTTGGTGGCTGATTGACACTGAAAGGTGAAGGTCTGGATCACCTTCCTCCTGGTTCTGCCATACGTGTCCAGCCACGTGTTTCCATCCTCTCTCTCTGTCAGCACAAATCTCCTGTGCTTGCATGATGAACTTGCCAGGGAAACTATCAAACGGAATGTGGGTACTACCAAGCACAATAATTTCTTTAGATACACTATCACCTTGATTTTGTTGTTGTTGCACCCACCAGAATGATAGTACTGGCGGTGACAGAAGAGAGCATGGAGGAGGTTGGGCCAGACCACTTGGTAGTAGTGTGTGTTTCCATGGATACAGGATGACCCATGGATTCAGATCCTGTAGTCACTGGATGAGACTTAAGGTTATGTCATGCTCTGAAGCAGGTTGCGCAAGACTGTAGACAGATATTCAATACCTGATTGAACACTGTCCTGGACAGCTTGATCTAGCTGGCCCTTATTCAGCAGAGCATTTGGGCTAAATAATTTCAAGACGTGCTTTCCAACATCAGCTGTGCAATTGTACCTTGATTAGGGACTGCTCCACAAAAAGGCTCTTTTTGCACTTATCACATCAGTTGTTTAAATTAGGATTAAAAGCATGGTTCCATAAATAGGGAGTGTAATGGTAGGATTAAGAAGTGACAAACTGGACCACAAAAATGTGAAAAAATTACTTTAGGGTGGTAGGAAATGGAAATTTTATAAGCAGTTTTTGCTGTTGCAGTCATCATCTAGTTGAGAAAACTTTATAATAGTCTGGAGGAATTTTGTTCACTCCAGGCACCTATTTCACTTCCCTGATTGAAGGGGGAGGCTTGATGAGTAGCTTAGATTAAGTGGCTAACTTTCAGATGACTAAAGTTTGTCAAGAGGAGTGTTACTATAAGCTGCTACTTGTCAGTGCTGCTTGAGACCCAGAATGCAGCAGTTGTGAAGGATTGACTAGAATAGCCTCAGAGGTCTCAGGAAAAGCCTTTCATAATATGGTAAAATAATTTCACTCCTGGGCTTGGTTTTTTGATGTTAATGTAATGCTTGGAAAACTCGTCTGATCACTGCACTTTTTCCTGATTTCCTGTCTCAAACTGATTTAAGTGGGGACTCCATTAGGGCATCAGAAATGATGTGGTAATTTGGTGTGCTCAGAGCCTCTTTACTTATTTAAAGAGAATTAAGGCAATGAGTGAGCCATCCATTATTTATTGGTAGCTCTTAAGAAAGCACTATGGTAGATGCTGTTGCAAACAGACATATGTGATTGAAAAATTAAAGTCTGTGGGTGACAGCTTCTGAAAATTATTTCAGTCTTTCTAAACAAAATCTTTCCAAGCTTTGACAGCTTTGAAAAGATTGCTTTGAAAACTCTTTCTAAATTGTATGAAATGGTATTTTCAGATGGCACCAAAAAGCCACAGGAATTCCTCTGCATCCTAAGATGCCCCTGTGTTGTACATCCTTCTTGAATGAGGAAGGCCAGAAGGTAGGTAACCCACCTGGTACGTAACCTAGATTTCATGGAGACTTTAGGGATGAACTGTATCCTGATTCAGTGGCTAGGAGAGAGCAGGACCTGTAGCCTCACCTCCTACCACCTTTGTGACTTGCTGATTGCCAGGTACTTCCTAAAAGCAGAACCTCCTCAGAGAGGCTGCAGATGTAGTGAGTCACAGTGAAGAAAGGATCTGAGAAAGCATACACTTTCCTAATCTATATGCAGAAGTCCCAATCCCATTTTTCCTTGCCTTCTTGCCAAACCAGAGGTTTATTATAATCTGACCCATGTGTTGCTGTCTAATGACAAAAACCTACTTACAAATTACCTTAGGTATACTTAGGATACTTAATATCCTAGGGAGGTGGAATGTATCATGTATTTATGAGATGTAGTCAAACTGAAAACCAATGACCCTAGAAACAGTGTGAGTAAGTTATAAAAATACTTAGGCTAAAATATTAGGTTCGGGACTCATTATCCTATCTTTGAATGCTTGCAGCATTATGATTGTGTCTGAAATAGATGTCTGTAGACATTCTAGAAAAAGAAGAATGTGTTTCTGGGCTCTAATTTATCTGGCTGATTTTAACCATTGTGGTTTGGTGCAGAAGCTTTTTTTGTGCACCAAAAAGTTTTTGTCAGGTGTCAGGTGAGCTCATCCACATGGACTGAGTCCTCTCCCAGTGTTCAGCAACTACAGCGTGTGTGTGTGTGTGTGTGTGTGTGTGTGTGTGAAAAGTCTTCCATAAAAATCATATGGTTGCAGCACAGCATATGTAATAAAAACTTGAATTCAACTGGACTTCAGGAAATGAGAAAATCGGTGTGTGGCTAGAGGAAAAACATAAAGAAGGCTTTACTGGTTTAATAGCACCGAGACTAAGTATAACTGCTGGCCTGTTCTTTAGACTCCTGGAAAACAGGTCCAGTCTGTTGTTCCTATGAGTATTTCACCAAAAAATGCCAACTCCTTGCCAGGTGAGATATTTGCTTTTATGTTTCTGCATAATATGGAGCCATTCAAACTCATATTCTAGTCTGCTATTTGCATATGTTGCAATACTTCCCACTTAGATGTATCTTACCAACGTGCAGAAGGGTCAGTACGTGCAGCCTCGAGCCAACTGAAGATTCTCCAGCTGTATTTGGAAATCACAGAACTGCTGTGTCTCTACATAATTAGTTCAAGTGCTGTGCCAGACTAATAGGACTACATAGCTTCCAGATTGCATCTGACTGGCTTGGAGAGAAGGAGACATCAGAAATTTAAGCATGTACTGTGTTGGACTAAGGAATGTCTGAGTGATACCAAACACTGAGTTTTGTTTTGTTTTGTTTTGTTTTTTTTCTTTGGTGGGTGTTGTTGAGTGTTGTGCAAAAGAACTAAATGAAAACAGTCACTAGAGTGATGAGGTCTGCCTTCTCTGTAACTAGTTGTGGCCCAGCACTGAAGTCCTAATGAAAAACTGAAATCCTTAGAGGAGATAGGAATTTTGTTACTGGGTTCTTTCCTGCTGTAAATATCACTAACTGTTTTGTGCAGGCAGTCTTCGCTGTTATGCAGCATTGGTATCTGACTAAAATTGAAAACTTTTTACAAACAGGAAATCAAACCTCATAAACCCGAGGTACCTTTTTAATTTCTGTGTGATTTTGAAGGACCAGTTCTGCACCAACTCTGGAAATGATTCAGTTTGTCTTAATGCATATCAATACAAAAAACAGTCAATCTAGGAAAGTATCTGGTTTGCATTGGCAGAAAAAAATAAAATTAACTAACTGCTGTGGGATTTCTTTAATGCTAGTTTTGAGTTTTTTCTACTTTCACAAAACCTGGATATTTTTCACCCATAACAAACGAATAAGTTTAGCATTTCGCCATATACTTTTACTGTTCATGGTGGAAGCCAAAGACGTCTTTATTTCCTAACTCTTCCCATGAAAGAGCTGATGACTCAAAACCCCCAATCTGAGACTCATGTGAAGGATGCCTTGGACCTTCCTGAAGTTTTGCCTGTAGGAAACATTTTAAACATGATGAATCTGCAAATTCTGTAGAAAAGAGCAGTTAGTGAGTAGTCAGGAGGTCTCATGACCTGGTGCCTCTCTCCTCTTTTTTACCCTTTGTATGGATGACATAATCTGTTGTCTTGTGAGTATGCATCCATGGCCTTCAGCAGCATCCCCAGAAAGAGTAATTATTATTTTTAGGCACCTGGGAAGCAATTTGCTGCTGCTGTGAGCGAGCAGTAAAACATCTCATGTTGCTGTCCAGTAGGTTTGAAAGCTTCTTCACCTGTTCCCATTCTTGACTGTCTACAAGATCTGTAAAGGGAGGGGACATCTTTTATTCTGCATCTTCATAACCTACCAGAGAAAAATAAGGAGCAGAGGAGTTCCTTAATCCCTTGCAAGAGATGTTCTAAGATGTTCCTTGTGTTCCAAGCTGTATTCTCAGCCAGTGCACATACATTTTAATTTATTTGTAAAAAGTCATTTCTGCTAATGAACTTCCTCAGAAATTTCCCACTTGCTTTACAGTGTAGGCCCCTGAGATTAAAATCCTTGTGCATGGCATGAAAGATGGGACGTGCCTTAATTGTAATGTGTTGTTTGCTGACCATTAAATAATGATGAAATAAATTGTCCATTTCCTGTCTCCAAGGCTGATTGTTTGAGCATATTACTCATCTGGGGAGAGCGCACTGTATTGCCAAGGCTGAGAGCACATACATTTATCATTAGTAACAGCACAGGGATGAGTTGCTCTCCCATAGCCTTGTCTTTTGTTTGTGAGATTAACTTGTTTTCAACATTGTGAATTCAATGTTACGGAACAATTCCATACTCAGTCGTTTGAGAGCTGAATATGGTTTTCACTCACATAGAATGCAAGTTCCTGTCCTGAGTATTTTGAGATTTTACAGTTGAGATTTTACGGTTGTTACTTACTACTGAAATGGTGTATCAAGCCTAAATACAGGGGGAAGCAAGATCTTTTCACTGTGGAAGTAGACGCATGCTCTCTTTGCTCTCTTTCATTGGCTCTATTTTGTTTGCCAGTGAGAATATTTCCTCTGCAGAGTTTATGGACTCAGGCACCTTTAATCCAAAATCTGACATTGCCATAAACCCTAAATCAAAGGCATTTGGTATTTGGAAGTGTGGAGTCTTTTTAATCTCCTCTGATCCTTGCACCTCCTGTGAAGTCTCTTCATATGGGTGTCTAATATGGATCGAAATGCGTGATATTGTTAACCCTTTGGCTTTTAATGGTGATAGGCTTGTTGCAATGACAGCCTGGAGAGATGGGACAAAGGAGTGATGCAAATGAAAGTGATCAATTATTCTGCCTTGTCTGGTGGACTCATGATGTAGGCTTTGCTTTGTTCAGTGCCTAAGGAGATTCCATGGGGGCTTTTTTAAAAGTGAGGTATGGGCAGGTGCAGGTGAAAAGGAGTGAGGAGAGCTTCCCTACAATCTTTAGGCTTTGGGGTCAGAACTTGCCATCTGACTTCCAGCTGGAGCTCCTGCAGAAGCCAGGTTCCAAAGACATGAGTGGTTTTGTTCGTGTACCCCTACCAGCCATGCTGCTGTGAATCCATAGCAGCCAGAGGTCATTTGTAGCTTCCTGTCTCCGGAGAGGCCCCTGGGGAGCATGTTGCCTTTCTCTCAGCTGCTGCAAAGAAGAGGACTTGTGTCTTCTAGGTGCTTGTGCCCATCTTGCTACGGGTTCCACACTTCCCAGCACCTCCTGGTTTCTCTATGACAGAGAGCAGTCCCTTGGAGGCAGTGATGCTTTTATTCCCAGTCTCACAAAGGACAGCACAAACTCCTGATGACACATGAGAGGAAACCCATCTTCAAAGTGAGGAGGGAATGCAGAGGCTGCCTTGAGTCTGAATGGCCTCACACCAATTGTCACACCACTAGATGATGAATATTACATTTATTTCTGTGTAACAAAGGATCCAAATTCTTACTGCTTATGGGGAAAAGGTTGAGGGCAGCTCAAGGGCACTATGTGAAAGGAAATAAAAAATCAGTTGTAAATTATTACAACCCAGTGGAAAAAAAAAAACCAAAAAAACCCAGACCATTGTATTTTATTACAGTGCTAAATCAACGAGAAAGAGCATAGGTGATTTGTCAGGGTGGAATCCACATTCCTTACAACATCCAAATTTTCTTTCATTAGAATGTCAGTATTCTGATCAAATGATTTTGCTTTTATTAATAAGGCTTTATGCAAATGAACCCCCCAAAGTGCTAGTTCCTGCTTGCAAGAAATCCTATCTGTATGGAAGTGGAGTAGTTGTGTAACTCTCCTTCTCAAGGTGAACACAATTAAATGTAAAAATCCTAACAGACCCAGGGCCCTCAAATCTCTTTATATAGCCACAGTGATAACTGATAATACTTTATGCCCTGACAGACTTTCATCCATGTTGTTGAAAGACAGCCCTAAGGCAAACACAAGCATACACAGCTGATCACAAACAGCAAAGAGAAAGCTGAACTAAGATATTCAACAAAAGCTTTGTCCAAAATCAGGTGATGGGCAATTCCAAGCATAGAAAAACCATAATTTTTAAATATTTTAATGTCAGCTGCCCAATCAATATTTTTCATATATTGTCTGTACTATTTTATTGCACTTTCTGTTTTTGTTAATTCCCGGCTCTCCATAATGCTTTGGAATACCTTCAGCAGACACTCACTCATTTGTAAGGAAGATTGCCTCAGCAACTGCACCTGCATGGAAAGGAGAGGGGGGCAAGGTGTGGGCAGGAATGGGAATCTCTTTGTAGCCGAGTGGATTTTTTGGGAAGAGAAAGAATTAAGATTTCATGGAAGCATTCATGTTGCTTGGTTATGAAGCATGTTGAAATGTAATATAGGTATAATATAGTGTAATGCTGGATGGGTGGTAGACAAGTGTGGAGAGGGCATGATCTGTATGGCTGATGTCTGGAGGAGAGACAGACCAACTGTAGCACAGAGGTAACCCAGGAGGTGCTGAGCCTGAAGAAGTATTGAAGCTTCCTGGGGCTCCCTTCAGAGCTTTTCTGAGAATACCACAGCCACTGGAAGAACCAAAGGCCTGTGGGGAAGGTGCACCAGAAAGTTCTTTGGAGCTAAGAGGGGCATGGGTTAAACCTCTTCAATAACTGGTATATTGTTTTTTCATTAAAAATAGTTGACTGTTGAGGTCCTGAAAGCATAGTTACAATGCAGGGGCTCAATACAGATTCTGTGTGGGAGAAAGACTCCAGGGCATACCAGACCCTCACTTACACTGTGGTTTCCACAGGTTGTGGATATTGTGTTTTATATTGGTTCTTTTTCCCCTCCTTCCCTAAAAACGTGGACTAGAATGTGAAAAGAAGAGTAGAATTTAATAAAAGTTTTAATATGTGCTAAAATTTACTGAATAGCTTCTATATAAAGGCTAAGTAGGTAGGACTTTTCAGCCTGGAAAAGAGGTTACTGAAAAGGTTATGTGAAAGACTTAAAAAAAAGTGAAAAAAGAAAAGTGAATAAAAGACTCTCCTATTCATTAGAAAAACTGAAGGACATCAAAAAGTATTAGCAGGCAGTGAGTTCAAAACAAACAAAAGGAGGTGTTTCTTTACCCAGGTAGTGAGGAACGTGCATAGCATTGCTTAAAATGCTGAACTGTCTCTTTTATAAGAGTAATTCTTGTCAGGAAAATTCCCCAAGGGCTGTTGAGTATAAGGGCATTGCCTCTGGCTCAGAAAGCCCTTGAGCTGCAGAGCCTGCAAGCCTGGAGGAATGATCTGGAGAAGGGTCTGTTGTAGACTTGCTCTGTTCATCTTCAGGTGGCCAGATGGGAGACTAGGGGGGGGTCTTTGATGTGACCCAATAAATCCCTAATTTTGGTCTTTCAGTTCAGGAAGAGCTTCTATCCTGCTGCACCTGTTTCAAAGACCCATCTGTAGGAGGATCATCTCAAAACCTTTTCAAATATCTTCCTCTTCTTCCACATGCATGTTGCTGCTTGCTGGTTTAACCATATGGATTGCATACTGATGTGGCTGTGGCCTGGGAGACTGGTGAGTGCAAAGGAACAAAATCCAGTGCTTATGCTTTTAAATAATGTTTGGCGTGCATTTTAAAGCACCTTTTATTCTCTATTGTCTCTTTTTTTTTCCCTCCCAATCACAAACCCACAGCCATACACTGCTGAGCTCAGTGCAGTGGGTTTAATTGTCTGTGTTTGTGCTAGGGGAAGCCATGGAAAGGTAAAGATAGCATAAGCTGCCATGGTAAATTCTTGGGTCCAGTGTTTTCCAGGGAGTATTGCGAGGACTGTCAGCTCCTGATATGAAGATAGCCACTTCAGAGCTGCTCTAATTCATGCTTATCTTTCTACAGGCTTTGGAAAACAAGTAACAGGAGAGCGGCACACTCCAATTATGCCCTTGATGCACTCCTTATCCTGAGGACCATAAGCGTGACAGCCTTTATTCTCTTTGCTCCTTGCGTCTGCTCCTTAAGAAGACACAGCAAAAGGGAGAGGGAGGAAGGGAGGGGTGCCCTACATAGGTAGCAGAAGGGTGATTTCTCCTGGTTTTACACACCTTTGGGATTTTTTCTTTCTTCTTGTCTCTAAAAAAATCTCTGGATTTTCATGTCTCTAAAAATGCAGCATCTTACTGGTTAGCAAAGCTCACTTTGTTTGTCAGAGTAGGATGAAATTTCTAGCATAATGGAGAATCAAGCCTGCTAGATGGCTGCAGGCAAATTGGTCGAGGAGATTTCCAGAGCTGCTTTGTCTTGTCATTTGGAATTCCTTCATTCTCACCATCATCAATTCATCCTCTACATCCCACATCCTCTTTTCTATTTCACATCAGCAAAATGAACAAAGACATGCCATTCTTACAAAAATAAGATATCAACTGGGGACTGACCGATACGTGATTTCCCTTCACACCACCTTCTCTCTCACTCTCAGAAATGTTTATGCTTTCATTCCTCCCCAGCCTGCTATGAGCAGCCACTAAGGCATTTGACTTTAAATGATGAGTCTGTAGCTGGGGAGGGCAAGAGGGTGGTCTCCTAAGCATAGCTGGGAGTTATGAGTCCAGGTTAATTACTAGGGAAATTTATGTGGTGAGCATCAATCAAGGCTGAGACACATCAGATTCTGCTGTATAAACTGGCCTGTGCCCAAACTGCATAAGATGGTTTTTGTCTTAATATTATTACCATGAATGTATAGCTCAAACATACTTTGAAAATGGGAAACTCTGACTAAATCCATCAAATATCCCAGGGCTGTGAATGTCAGTCTGCATATCAAATGGAATAAACTTGGACTGCCTGGGGTGAGTGATAAATTATAACAATTTGGTGCTGATGAGGTAAGGTCCAGCAATGGATTATAACATGTTGCCTTTGCTTAGGTTTACTGTATCATGTCAGGGAATTATGGAAAGAAGGATAGTATGCATGAGCCAGTTTTGCTAGTGGGACTGAGGCAATGTCCTAGAGAAAAACAGGTTTGTGACAATGGTATTTCCTTTATCAAAATGGAAGCTCTTTTAAATACTTGCAAACAACTGAATATTACTCTCTGCTGCATCTTATTGAGAAGGCCATATTTGTCAAATAAAAGTGATCAGGTGATTCATGGTAAGAAATAGTGTTTTTAACTTTTCCATACAGGATACAAAAGAACCAAAGGCAAAGAGCACTGCAAAAAATAAAACATGTAGAAAAAAATTAGTTGGTGCCCAGGCTAAAAATGCAACCCGGCCTCATCATCCCCTGTAATTTCCCTTGTATCCCAGTTCAGCATAAAAAGCAGATTCCAGTTGATCCCCAACTCTCTGTGGAAAGTATGTTGTTTGGCTCAAGCTTAGGAGAGGTAAGAGAGAGCGGGTTGGCTCTCAACCCGTCCTAGACAGTCAAGGCTGTGTAGGATCTGGACTGGACTTCCTTATTTCTTTAAGCGCCTGCCCGGATGCAGTGGCATTGAATGCCTGTCCCCACTGAGGCCACCACAGCCGGGATGCTGGGCCAGGTGGGATTGCAGGTGGGCTTCGGACCTCTGGTCATGTGCTCATTGAGCTGGGCGCAAACTTGGGCAGAGGGAACGCCTCTGGAATCTGAAATTAAGTAAAATTATTTAATGACAACCAAAATCTCTTCATGAAACTCAGTGACCTGCAGCTTAACAGTTATAGTGACCAAATGTATTTTAAGAAAAAGCCTGAAGAAAATCAGACTATTAAATGTCACACAAACTCGCCCTTTACTTGGTAAGACCGCACTTGGTTAAACTTGTTGCAGCACTTCCCCGGCCACAAGATCCAGAGTACACAGCCGTGGGCTGCTGGAGGAGTCCTGTGACACACACACAGAGCAGCTGCGAGCTGGCAGGGATGGCTCGCTGCCCCAGTGCCCCGGGTGCGGCGATAAACCCGCTGTGTTTGGGCTGCCCGGCTGTCCCCGAGCCCCGGTCACCAGCCCACGCTCCGACAGCTCCACGTCCCGCCCGCCGGCAGCACGGAGAAAAAAGTATTTAAAATCTGCTGAATGCCTGCCTGGTTCAACCGGCTTTTCCTATTAACATTCCTGGGGCTGGGTGGGAAGAGAGGAGGGGGAAGCCCAGGCATTACTTCTGTGATGGGACAGCAGTGCGCGGTGGCAGGGACATCATCTGCTGCTGCTGCTGCTGGCAGGGCACGGGAGCAAAGGCAAGAGTAGGAAATCGGGCACAGGGGGAAAGCAGGGAAGAGGGAAAGCTAGGGATATACAGTTCACAGGTAGCTTGTATGATTTCTATCACTCCGTTCCACACCTTTCCCACTGCCAGATAGTGTTACTCATAAGGCTCCTACACTGAAGCACAGCCTGGTGCTGCGGCCCGAGGAAGAGCAGAGAAGGGCCTAAGGCTTTTGGAACAGCCCCATAAGGGAGCCTGGGAAGGCACATGCACAGGGCTCTCCTCTCTGAGCTGCAGCAGCAACAACATGTGGTGAACTGACTACCCCCATTCTCCTCCTTGTGCTGCTGGGGTAGGAGGTAGAGCTGGAATGGAGGAGGACTAGGGGAAAGGTGTTTTTAAGATTTATTTTTCTTCTCATTATCCTGCTCTAATTTTGTTAGTAATAAATTCAATTAATATCCCCATTTTGAGTCTGTTTTACCTGTGATGATATTGGGTGAGGGATCTCTCATGAACCCTGTATCAACCCACAAACCTGTGTTATAGTTTCTCTCACCTGTCCTCTTGTAGAGGGGAGTGATAGAGTGGCTTTGGTGGGTGCCTTACACCCTCCTCTGCAGAAGGAAAAGAAGTGGATGTCTCTGTGGTTATCAGGGAAAACTTCATTCCCTCAATGACAGCAGCTCTCCTGTGGATGGAGATGAAGTTTATAGCATATGAATACTATGCAGTAAGGTCAAAGGTTGTAGGTATGTTGATAGCTATAAATTTTATGGGTGAATTCTTCCCAGCACCCTCCAGTTTTATGGTGGAAGGATCAGTACTTCTACTCTTGCTGGAGCAATGCAGAGTGAGCTCTGTGCATCAAGACTGGCATTCCCAAGTGGGCCATAATCTGCTCTGACATAAATAAATATGCAGCTGTCACAAAAGCTTTCATGGATTCAGGGCAGAAAAAAGAGGATAAAGATATGTGGCCATTAAAATACTTAATATTCAAATGAGCCTGATGTCCTGTGGAGCTGACACAGAGCGTTTTCTGCTTAGGAAGAGCAAAGCCAGCCAACTGGATGCTTTCCCTTCAACAAACTGACTTCTGTAGCTGAACTGATGCTCTCTGGTGTCCTGTGCCTGCGTGCTGAAGGTGAATCAGAGTCTAGAGTGTCATTGTAACACAAAGCTTCAAGTGTCATCCTCAAACCATGCATCTTTGTAACTTCCTTCAGCCAATGAATTGACTGATTCCCTCTGTCCTGCTTTGCTCTGTGATGCCCATCAAATATGATTTCTTCTGTACTCTTTGTGAAATCTCTAAAAAGCCTCTGGTAAGTAAGAAGATCACGCCTACAATTAATTAATCAGCTTTTAAAATATTTGAAACCCCATAAGAAATAAATAAGCTTAAGGGACTAGTCTAAAGACAAATGATCAAGAATGCATTTGTCTCAAGGTTTTTGGCAGTTTGCAGCTGGCAATTTTGGTGGCTGTGGTTTTAGGCAGAACAAAAGTGGATTCTACCTTGGTTAACATACAATATAACACTAATGTAATACCAATTACAGATAGACATCTTAATTAAAAACTGAGGAAAGCATGCTTCAATATTTTCTAGAAAGTAGGATTGGAATGTAATTTGAGTCTTTACAAATGCAGTACGGAATAACAGCTAATCTTGATGTTCTGACAAATTTCTCATAGAAACAGCATTTATTTGGAAACAGTGAAGCCCTTCCGCACAGGAGTAGACCATCTTGAAAAAATAAATCAGTGTTTGCACTCAAACACAAGACATATGACTGTTCAGTATGACTTGAAATGAAGAGCATGTTTTCCAAAAAAAGGCTAATAGGCTCATCTATATAATTATTGAAATTTGGCAAATGCTTTACACAATAAGGCTGTTGTGGTCACAGAGTGATTTTATTTTTGCTTGCTTCTCACAGATGCCTGTTATTCAGTGATAGCTGGGTTCAGGCACAATACAGACAAAGTTTCTGAGCTGCTTGCTGCTCTCTGCGTTGGGTGGGTAAAAGCAGGAGGATCCTAATGAAGTCCTACTGGAGACAGTGGAGGTCAAATAGCAGTCAGGTGTAACATTTGGCCAGGAGGTTTCCTGAGAATCAGGGGCTACATCCTCAGGTGCTGCAAGTAGAGCAAATCACTGAGCTCAGTGGCCTATGTTGGTTTCTCCTGGGATGTTCAGGTGCTGCTTTTCTGCCACTTTCTACAGTGGCTTTTTATGTATCAAAAGGTTCTGAATCAAACCTCTAAGTAGTATGTAGGATGAAAAGTACAATGAATTTAGGAGGAGCTACCCAGGAAGCTAACTTAGCAATAAGAACTTGATAATAAAGTGCTCAATGAGAAGGGGAACTGAAATATGTGAGTAGTATCACGCCAACAATGGAGCTCAAAGGAAATGTTTGAGTCTCTCACATGTCCCAGCTGATTTTTGATGCTGAAAAAATATCAGATAGTCAGAGCTTGCTGCACACTGGAGACTGGTGTGAAACATGCTGCAAGGTCTGTCTTCCAGCTGAAAAAAGAGCCAAGCTATTACAAGGAAATCTGGCTAGCATTATACCTTTTAATATATTTCTAGAGTAGGTTTTGAAATCTCCAGAGGATCATGAGCCTCCAAGGTCATCAGGGTTTTGACCTTTCTTTTATTGCCATAGCAACCAAAGTTGTCTTTAGTGTTTAAATTAGTTAATCAATTGCAGTCTTTGATTTATGCTCATTGGCAGCAGCCATCCTTGAAAGTTATTTCTTGGCTAATATGTGCTTTTTATCACGGGAGGGTATTCCCACACCTCACTTTAATAAGGCCCTTTGATAGAGGACTTCACTTCATCATCTGAATCCAGCACCTCATCTAGAACCAACTACTATGAATTACTGTTATGGTTTTGTTTCATTATTTTGTTTTTTTTCTGCCTAGATTCATCTTAGAAGGAGATGGGGTCACTTAGTTGGAAAAAAACACAGGCTCTAATAGCTTCCATTTTATAGAAGGATCCACCTTTGTACTGTATGTGAATGAAATTACAACGCACAAATAAGTTAATCACTTAAACAAATCTTTTGAATGAGGTCAAAATATGAACTGTTGCCTGTTTACCTGTCATGTTCTGATAATCTCTGATTCTTCTGATATAGCATGGAATAAAGGATTAAGGGCAAGGTCATCAACTGAAATGCCCTGAGATTCAGGACTATGCACTGTTTTTACGGAGTGGTTTTGGGTATATTGCTCCAGCCCTTTGCAGTGTGCTTTCTTAAATTGTAACATGCAGCTGACATTACACTGCTCATATGGAACCAGAACGTTTAAGTTCCTGTTTGAAACAACACCTCTATTTCTTCTGTTAAACAGTATTTCTGCAGAGGTGCTCAATTCTGCCTGGCTTAAGAGAGGCACAGGCTCACAGGGAGGGGAAGGGACCTCTGGAGGTCTCTAGTCCAAGCCCTTACAGGTCTCTAGTCCAAGGCCTTGCAGACAATTCCTGCAGGTTGTTCAGGCTGTGTCCATGTGTATGTTTTGAATACCTTCAAGAATGGAGATCCCACAACCTCTGGGCAGCCTGTAGCATGACACTGCCTCACCTCTGCAGAGATGTATTTCTGAGGACTGCACTCTCCCCAGCAGTACTTCTTTGTACAGTACTATATTTTAATAGTTTTGCACTTAAACTTGCTTTGTCTCCTCAGACAGTTGGTGTAGTCAGGCTTTGGCTGTATTGTGCCTGTGCACATCCTAAGAAATGAACAATGTATGCTCTCTGTGGAAAAGCTCTGTATTAAAAGTGGTTTCCAAATACTGGTCAAGTTCTGATCTGCGAGTAGGGTTTTCTTTCTCTTCTACTCACTCGCAGCGTCTTTAAGAATGACAAGCATGGAGGAGGCTGGGAGTTGCATGATGAACTACTAGAAAACAAAGATAATGTCTGCTCTGTTTTGGCTTGTGCCCACAGCTAGAGTCCTGGATGTCAAAGCCAACCATATTTGGTTGAAACACTGAACACGAGCTTCTTGTAATGCCTATCAACACATATTATTCATTGGTCTTTCGAGAAGGTCATGGAGTTTGCAGTGCCAAAGCCCACGTGTTGCTGAATGGTGGAAAAGTTTTCACTGGTGCAGAGTGGAGCATGCTGTTTGCAGAGCGAAAAATAATCCCTGCAGTCCAACATGGTGATTCTTTCTGTTGCCTTAAACCGGTGGCCCCTGGGGACACGTTTGTCTGGGCTGGTTTCTGACAACATGACTTCATCATTATGCTAAACCCATGTTCTTCCTGTCTTTACACAAATAGTCTTGCAATCCAAATGAGCACACTCTTTGTTATTTTAAAGAGTGGCTGGTACCAAAGCGAATCATTTTTCTTTTGATTAGCATTTTCAAAGGATAACCTTCGTGAATTTTCCACAGAGGCTGCTGCTTCTGCTGCACAGTGCATCTGGTTGAGTTTTAATCATTTAACAATTCTTGGCCTGAAAATGCTGTTGTTCCTGGGACTTCTTGAAAGCTGTGACATGACGGCCAGTGGGGACAATGCCTTTTTTCTGATGTGTGTTCACTGCAGGATAGGATTCATGTTTTACATCGTCGGTTTACTGCCAAGGCAGCTGCTGTTGAGGGGAAGGTGAAACCAAACAAGAAGCGTGTCTGTAAAATGCAATGGAAGCACTCTGAAAGGCATCTCTGAAATCTCAGCATCTCTGAAAGGCACTGGGACTAAGTGCCAGCTCAGAGAATCAATAAAATAATTTTCATATGCTTGCTTATGGCCTTGGACATATTTCTCCTGTAACTCCAAGAGGACTTTAATTTGTCTAAGTGTTGATACAACTTTGACTAAGAAGTTGAGGTTTTGCCATCTATATCAGGCACTATCAAGTGAACTGACAAGCACTATATTTGCAGTTCCTCTGGACCAACACTATCCATTTGCAGAGGGATTCATTAGTTACAGTGCTCAGAGAAAGGGTTTCCTTAGTCAGTTAAGGAATGTATTGCTTAATGTAAAATAAATGAAGTGGGAGAGGGTATGTAGATTAGGATGCAGCTTGCTCTTTTCTAATATTTAAGCTGATTGCAGAGATTCAGAATAGTTTGAGTATCATTTTGGCACCATTCCTGAGCCTTTTAATATGATCCCATTTTCTGATGTGACTCGGTGACCAAGGGACCCAGGCCCTTTGTGAAGGTAGCAGAACAAGGCAAGTGGTGCTGGCCCTGTGCCAGACATGGCATGGTCAGCAGTTCAGAACCATTCTCCTGCTCCAATCTGTACTGGGAGCAGTGGAGGCACAGTTTTGGCTGGAGTTGGGATTTCTTGGGGCCACTGGACACTGTTTAAAAAGTAACTGAAAACTAGAGGCTGTTTCCATAAAGAAGAGGTTAAACCTCCATAAAGAAGAGGTTAAACAAGAAGATTTAAGAAGACAAGGTCTTCTTGTCACAAAGGAGGTTTGTGTTGGACTTTGGAACTCCTTGGTACTTTGGTCTGACATGGACTGCATCTCCTTCTGTGGCAACACCAGGGGTTGTTATCCCCACAAGTGTATGAGGATAATGTATTCAGACCTTGGTTGTATAGGAAACATTTTAAATTATGGGGCAGCAGCACTCCTTGTGAGAGTGAAAGTTTTGTGAGATATCTGCCTAACAAGGAAAGCAGGGAGACAGGAACCTTACAAGTGAAAAATGGGATTTAGTGGTTTTTCATTTCCAACAACTGGCAGAAAAGCAATAGGATGTTATCTGAAGAGTCAAACTGAGGAAAAGTTACTGAATGAAGAAATCTGTGTTAACAAGCATATGCAAACTCCAAAAAGCAGAGTTTGCCTTTGATGTTCGTGTTATCTGTTAATTGTGTGCAGATAAGGAGTGATTGTCTCACATTGATTTCAAGTTGTATCTCCTTTCATTATCCACCAAACTTTGCTACTTTGCTCTCTTTTTTTTTTTTTCTATGCACTTGGCTTTTTCTTATCTTTCTCTGCTTTTCCCTTAGTTGTTCTTTATTTAAAGAAATTGCAGAGACTTCCTATTTCTGTCTTGCCATCTGGTCTAACTCCACAGTGGCTTTCCTGCTAGATCACTGCCACTGGAACAGCATAGCAGGTATATACCGTTTCAGGCACATAAATTTTCCAGAAGCACACGTTACAACAGTGGGTTTTTCTTGAAAATGGAATTTCTAAGTCAATTAGGATGATAGTTGCTTGGACCCAGGATATTTAAAAGTAAGGCACAATTAGATCAAAATCCTTTTTGGATTTTCAGGGGTTCTATTTAAAAGAGAGGAATCTAATCCTTACACCTATTATTCTCTCTTCATTTTAAGTACCAGAATTTAATCATATAATTTTCTCCTTTCCGTTTTTATGTAGAAGCTCTACTTTCCCTTATAGTCTGCCTTCCCTTGCTGACACAGTAGTCATCACTGTTTATCCAAGTGTCTTCCTTCCTCTGACTAATCATTGCCATGTGTTTTCCTTTTCACCTTCTCCCTAAGAGCAGTGGGATGTTCAGTGGGATGATCGTTGTGCAAGTAGTAGGAAGAGGTTCTGTTTGGGTTGTGGCTCTTTTTTTTCTAATCCTGGTTTTCGGTTGTTTATTCCCCCTCTTCTAGTTAGTGCACAGGGGCTTTCATTTTTCTCCTTCTTTTTCAATTTTCTTTAATACCCTTCAACATCCTCAGTCATTCTCAATGTACCCACCTCCCAAATAAGCCAGGATCTGAGATGATTAATCATGGCATAGCAGTTTATTTTCTCTAAGGTGTACATAGCTGAGTAAGATTTAATGGGCTTCAAAGGACAAACTCAGAGAACCAGCAGGACATTTCAATTATCTCTTTGGAGAGACAGAGGAATTGTCAGGAAAGCAATAACAGTGATACAGATAGATATTGAAGTGAGGGGAGAGGATTTACTTGTAAGAGGCATTAGCTGGGGACTCCCCTGCTGTCTGACACCTGACAACAGGGGTTGCTGCTGAAAGCCTGTTTTTTACACTCACTCTATCCATGCTGTTCTCTTCAGCCGGGATTGTTTCTAAACAAATGAAAGCTCATAACAGATTGACTTTTCCAAATTAGCCGAGCATGGTGTTTCTTGTTGATTAATGAAAGCCCAGCAGCCAGCAAACCAGATGATGACAAAATTAGACCTATAAAGCACTCAGTGCAATTCGTGCAAGCCTCTGCACCAAGCAAAGTCCCTCCTACCCCTTCCCCCTGCCGAGTAGTTGCTGTGTTGAAAAGCATGACTTTTAGTCATCCTTAAAGTATTTGGGAGCTTGCCCTGAGAGTGCTGAAGACGTTTTCAGGATGAGGGTCACCAAGGGGGAGGATAGTGAGAGCCCAAACCAGATGTTGCCCTCAGTGCCAAGGGGGTGCAAGCTTCTGTCCCCTGGGAAAGTTAAACCATTTCCCCGGAGGGCTCGTTTCTGTCCTACTTGTGGAAACCTTTATTAAACGTGAAGTGCTTAAATAGTTGTTGCACTAGATGGGAAAATAGGAGCTCACATCCCCCCCCCCACCCCCCCCCAACCAGTCTCTCTCACTCTTTGTTTTACTGAATAGTTATTTCTTCCATGCAAGCCCAAGCCCTGGAACTCACAAGGGCTGACCTCAACGCTGAGCAGGAGGGGCCAGGAGGGAACAAAATCTGCTGCTGAGGTGCCCTGGTTGAATATGTGAACTGATGGGCTGTCGGCCCTACACTTGTGTGAATCTGCCAAAAAATGAGCCTTTTGTGGCCTTTGTTGTTATTCAGAGTGTTGACACAGAAATAAATTTGTTTGGGATTTTTTGTTTTATTGACAAATACTTAAAAATCCTCCAACAAACCATATTTTTTAGTTCACCTGATTTATTATAATTTTTTAAGAAGTCAGCGCTGTTTTCATTTTTGATTCAGGGGCAAATTATCACATAATCCTGCTAGAAAGAATTACTCAATAATTGTTTCTTTCTCTCTCTCCACTTTCATTGCAGAACTGTTTAATTTTCAATCTGGTGCTTTACTTACTTGACAAACAGCCTTCATTTTATAGCATAATGCTGTTGGACAACACTATCATCTACTTTTTCATTTTGTAACACTGTTTAGCACTAATGATTCATGTAGATAATATATACACTGTGTAACAAAAAATAAATATCACGGGGTTTGCTGGAAGAAAGGTAATACAATATTTGAGAGCCTTGTTCCCTGGAGAAAGGAAACTGTAATTGTTTCCAGAATGTGCTTGCCTGATGACTTTTGAGCTTCACAGTCTGTGGGACTGAGCTCCCACTCTCCGCTGCCTTCCTACAGCAGGCTGCGCTCAGCCCTGAGGAAGGTCTGCAGCACAACCCCTGTCCCCAGCTGGGAAAGAGGAGTGCAGCTCAGCCCTGGAGCTGCTGGCTGGGGAAGGGCTGTGAGTTTACAACTGGATGGTGGCAGCTCCCCCAGTCCCTCTTTGGGCAGCAACATTGCCATGTGTGCCTGCAGCAGTTCATGCAGAGCTGTGAACATCGGGCGTTTGGGACCGGCTTTCCTCCACTCTGGCCTCACATCTGTAGTCCCTTTCTGCTGCTCTGAGTATTAGTAGCTGCTGGAGTTTGGTGGATTCAACCTAACATCATTCTTGTAGCCTCAAGAATACACTCCATCTCTCAAATACCTTGAGGGTGAATTGCTGAGTTTGTGAGGCATACTGTTCTAATCTCCACAGCCTGCAATGGTTTTGGTAAAGGACGCTCATCACAAATCACAGTCACAGGTGTTTTTTTTCTGAAATCCAGAGGTCATAACACATGGCCAATAATTTCAGAAGGCAGAGGTTATGGTGCCTCATGGCTGGTGGGATCTTCTCAGGAAAGGCTGAATTTCAGAGGCTGAGCACTTAATGCCAGGCCTAGGCTCAGCTGAAGGGTGTTAAGCCCCCCTCATTTCATTAGTGATGCCTGATGCAGTGTGCGTGTCCAGACGAGCTCTGGGGGAGAAGCTCTGCTCCTCACCAGCTGGTTATCAGAACAGAAATTGAGCCACCATTCCATGTTCATTAATTCTGGATCTTTGCACTGCAAAGTCACCTGGCTGTACCAGGGGGATCCAGGACAGGCACTAAGCAATGCCATATTCCTATTGAATATGCCAAGGTGCACACGGAACTTAGTGCTGGCTGTTGGGTGACAGATAACATGTGGTCCAGCTTGAAGTTGTTTTAGGTCCTTTGAAACAAAGTCTTCAGGTAAAAAGTAATGCTTTCAAAATTTTAGTCCAATTTGAATAAATGTAGTGAATTTTTACCTGTTACTTTATACTC
Organism: Pseudopodoces humilis; assembly: GCF_049639895.1. Taxonomy (NCBI): domain Eukaryota; kingdom Metazoa; phylum Chordata; class Aves; order Passeriformes; family Paridae; genus Pseudopodoces; species Pseudopodoces humilis. Next base: position 63,809,771 of record NC_142201.1, read on the forward strand.
TGTGCCTGTGGCAATTCTTGCATATCTTGATACAAGGCACCTTACAACTGGATAAAGAGTCTTGTGGACCCATGCCCACATGTAATCCCCCACAGTACTTCAAATCCTCAATACACAAACAGCACCCCGTAACCACAATTCATGCTCTTTGTAGAAATTTTACTTCTGCTCTCCTTTTCCCAGCTTCATGTTTTTGTCATTTGCTAAACAGATTGAGGCTTCAGACAAATAGCTTTCCAACAATAACTAGAGGTGGTAGCAGCCATGTCAAGGATATTATAAAATCCTGCTGTCTGTGCTGTTTTGCTTAATCTTGACGACACAGCCAAGGGAGCCAAGCACTGAACAGAAGGGATATAAAATCTCCTAAGTCAGTAGAATGACAGATAGCAGGCTTTGTCCTTTTGCAGATCTTTGTGAATGCTTAAAATTATGGCTAGGCTTGGATTAAACAGCATTTCAACCAAAATATTGCATTTGGGTTTTTCAGACATTGAGTCATTTGAAAGATGGGAGAACATTTAATCTTACACCCACACAGACATCTTCATTTCGAAAACAGGATCTCTCCTGACGTTTAATGACTCTCCAGTCTGTGTTGAAACTGAATGCTGAAAGGAAAATACATCAGTCAGCAAGGGAATGCTAAAACTTACTCTGTATTTGTTCAAACATCATTGTCAGCATCTCTGGCTTTTGAGGGTTTCTACATGAAGTATTCTGGATAATATTCTTTATAGCCTCCAAAATATTTCCTATGCATTATTTTTGTTTCAAGTATTTTTACTTTTTTTGTTTTGTTTTGCTTTGTTTTTGTTTTGTTTTGTTTTTTCACTAGCCAGTTCTTTACTGACCAGAGTAAAATACTCTTGATTATCCACAAGCTGTTTCTCAGCCTGTCCTAGACTACTTACTTCCTTCATGTCTGATCCCTTTTGATAAGTCATTTGTGCCTCTTGAACTTGACTCAGACAGGCTGGAAAACAGAATGAGAAACTGAAGTTCTGGAAACTCTTACAGTGTCTCTTATGAGTTCTCCTTCATAGATGCAGTTCATTTCTGCTGTACTTGACGTATCAGGTGGTTCTAACTGCTTTCCTGTTTCAATGGCAAACTTTTCTTGAGTTAATTTTTCATGATCTATGAAGATTTTGTGTGAATGCTGAAGTGTCACTGTTAAGGCAGACAGTTGTCAGCAAAATAAAGGGATGATTTTGGATGAACTCTAATTATAAATTATTTTGAGCCTGGTTAATTATGTCACTTCTCTAACAGACTCAGCAGTGTCTGAAGGTGTCACTAGCCCTCATGAGGATCAGAGCATCCTCTGCGGCATTTGGCAATGCTGGGACTGAGCTCTCCTGAAACTGTCCCCCATCTCACTTTCACATGGCAGCAGACCAAGAAGCCAAGAGTACAGAGAGTCACAACAAGACTTAGCTTAAGCAAGCAGCCATCAGCTGGGAAGTTTACATGATGTTATTTTACTTCCTGAGTGGTGCTGTGTATGTGCCTAAGAGAATGTCAACCTTCGGGGAAAAAAATTAGGTCCAAGGCTTTGAGATGGCAGCTGCCTGGGCTTGAGGTGTCTGCTCTAGAGACCTACTTGAATATCTGCCAGCAGAATGACCCACTTTACAAGGTTGTGTAAAGTGTGTTTGCTTACTCTGGCAAGCCTGACATTGAAACAGCGTTTGTGGATTTGAGAACCCCTGGGGTGAGTGAAGTTGCAGAGGCTGTAACCCAATCCTGAGAAATTACCATTAAATCCACCCCCTCTGTAGCCCCAAAATCCCATTCATACAGCTGCAGGCTGGCTCAGCTGAGGCTGTTCTGCTGCTGCAGGCCTCCCTACATCCAGGTGTCTTACTGCCACTGGGGAGGGTCCCACAACCGTTTCTGCCAAATGAAATAACACAATGGATCTCTGCCTTCCTCTAACCATTTTTGTGTCTCACCAAGTCCTGGCGGAATGAGTCTAACTTCTCCTGTGGGGAGACATGAGACCCAGCAGCAGATGGGTTTTTTTCCCCCAGCAGTTTGATCCCTGCTTTTTTTTTCTGAAAAGGGACATTTTCTCTTTATTTTTTTTTTTTTTTACATTAGTTTTCATCACCCGTGTTTTCCTTTTGTTCGTGAAAAGAGAAGAAAAGCTGATCGGAATTTAGAGCAGAGGGTGAAGTGGCAAGTGTGGTATTTTCACTAGCTGAAAGTCACCTTGAAATATGGTTTGTAACATTAACAGCATCCACGTGTACAGAAGAACAGTGAATGATTTTGTCCTTTCTGTTCTTTGGCACTGACCCACTATAGCTCCATTCAAACCCAGTGTTTTAAAGACAGAAGGCTGCCTTGCAGAACGGCCTTTGATGCACAGGCATAGGCACCTGTGCTGTGCTGGGAGGTACTGGTTTGTTATGACCCTGGTAAGAAAGGTACTCAGGCTTTGCAAAGAACCACTTCAGATGCCATTTGGTGGATCCAACAGGATAAAGGCAGTAGCATAAATCATCTTGTCTGCTGTGAGATCCAGGGAAGCTGAGCTATGTGTGCGGTGTGTCGCTCCACCCCAGGTGCAGCACTCCAGGCAGACCCTGTCTCTGCAGTGCTCACCCCGTTTTAGTAATTTCAGCTCTTACAGGGTGTTCTTACAAGAAAACAACTCCATTCATCATTTCCAGTGCCAAACAGAGAGAGAATGTTCACATGAGAGCTTGTTGCTGCACAGTGAGATAAAGGCAAGGCCACAGAGGTGTGTAATCACTGGTGCAGAATGGGAGCTGCCTTTGGGATCCCCCATTATCATCACTCAGCTGAGTCTGCCCTGCACCAAGGGAAAGATGCAGCACAACACAGGCCTGAAATAAGTCTGCACTCGTCATGTGTGTGTTTGTCAAAAGGTTCTCATTCAAAAGGGGTGTCTTAATTGTATTTAAGCAAAAGCATCTCTCTCTGCACTGCTATGTGTTGGCTAATACTGCGTTAAGCTTTGTAGTGGGTTCTTGTGGTGGATTAGCTTCATCTCATCTGTTCCTTAGGAAAAGTATGTAATTGTCAATATGTTTAGTTTTTCTGCAAAATCAAACCATTTAGTATACAAAAGATAGTATTTATCATTTATGTATTCAAACAAAATCAGGGATGAAAAATACTGACATAAAACAATCCAAAATTTTCAGATTTTTTTAATCCTATAAAATTTCAATACATTGAAACTCACAGATTTTTAATAGATGCAAATTCTTCTGAATAAGTGACAAAAAACTATTGAACTTGTTATTGATATAGTTTGACATGACAGTTCTTTTGTTCAGTTGCTCTTTTTATGCAATTTCTTAGAAAGAGATTTTGAGAGGGGGAGATAACAGAAGAGGATGAGGGAGGAAGGTGGGGGAGAAAGAGAGGGAGAACAGAAAAGGAAAGGAAAGGAAAGGAAAGGAAAGGAAAGGAAAGGAAAGGAAAGGAAAGGAAAGGAAAGGAAAGGAAAGGAAAGGAAAGGAAAGGAAAGGAAAGGAAAGGAAAGGAAAGGAAAGGAAAGGAAAGGAAAGGAAAGGAAAGGAAAGGAAAGGAAAGGAAAGGAAAGGAAAGGAAAGGAAAGGAAAGGAAAGGAAAGGGAAAAGAATAAAAGAGAAAAAAGAAAAAGAAAAAGAAAAAGAAAAGAAAAGAAAAGAAAAGAAAAGAAAAGAAAAGAAAAGAAAAGAAAAGAAAAGAAAAGAAAAGAAAAGAGTAAAGATTTTAGTCATTACTATTCCAATTTCCCTTGCTGGCCTACAGTGCCTACTTTAATTTTCTTCAAATAAAAAAAATGATAGAATTGCCATGCTGAAGCTGAAGACACATCTTTTTGACTTTAATCATCTTCAGCACATTATGTCTGTAACTGCTTGTACCTGCTGCTCAGAAACTGCATTATTCAAATCTGAATTTTGCATCTGACTTTGCTTCTAAAGTTTGTCAGAAACTATCAAATTCAGATTTTTGAGTATAATTTTATTTTTTACTAAAATGTCAATTAAAAAGACTGGCCCAATTTCCAAGTTAAAATATGAAAAGTGTTCACTTTTTTGCTCTATATAGAGCCATTACAAGAAGAAAAAACTTAGAAGGATTTACAAGTGTGATTGGCCTCATTTATTAATCAGTTCCACTTATTTGTCCCCACCTCTTTCCCCAGCTCTCAGGAGTGTTTCCTTCATTTCTCAAACCCTCAAATCTATTAAAAAATAGAATTTTCTAAACAGCCCACAAGCTTTTGTCTCCTCTAGTTTCTTCTAAATTCTTTCTTGTTTCTCCGTACTCTTGGGGCCATAGTTCAGCAATAGTGACATTCAGGTGAATATTATTCCCATCTGAGTAAGGGTAAGACTTTATAAAACTTTATTTTCTTACCTCTTGCCTGTCTTGTTCATTGGTGTGTGACTTTTGGTTCGGTTGCTTAAATAGTTGAAGGCAGGATAAATGGAAGTCAACAAACTATAGGCTTGTTTCAGTCAGTGTATGAATATTGGTGATACCAGAGCCCAAATTGTGGTTGGTTTAAAGTACAAGAAGTTGAATGTTCAGGAGTCAAGGTTAAGTTCTCCTTCATACATTTTTTTATAAGCCCATATAATCTCTTGACTTCTCTTCCCTTTTTTGGATAAGACTAATTTTGATCTCTCAGCAAAGCAGTAAAATGATCTGTCATTGGTATTTCTTGTGTCTGGCACATCCATCATGGCATACCAGCAAAAATGGTTTATCTCTTCTGAAAACTACTGGCTACAACAGAAACCTAAGTATGTCAGGTTCAAAGCAGGAGCTCTGTAAAGCTCTATAATTTGTGGAGGCTTAAAAAAGTTAAAACTAGATGGTCTAACAGTGTTTGAGGTAAGGTTAATTCTTTCCTAAAGTTGTTCTTTCTTGTCCTTTCATATTCTGAATTGCAGAAATTGTGGGAATGGGGAGGCAGGGCCTGTGAAAGCCTTCTTCACTTTTAAAAGATTAAAGAATCCTCCACCTGCACTGCTCCTTGTGAAGCCAGTTAAATTCTTATATTTGGGGCAAAGATAGAGCTGTGGCCCAAAGGCTTGGAAGTTTTAGAAAAATACAGACTTCTTACTTGCTCATTAAGCATTTTCTTTCCTTATCTACAAATATATGCAGATAAGCTGCTAATTATGTGGACCCATCTGTTCTATTTAAAGTGTGGTAAATGTAGATCCTAAGTTTAAAGCTTCCATAGAAGCTTATTATATTTCAAGATCTTTTTAGAGTATGAATTTTAGAGTACTGTATGCATCTGGAACAAACTTTAAGAGTCTGTGAAGGTCTGCAGGTTTCCTGTCAGATCATTGTGAACTGTATTTTCCCTCTTTTTTGGGACTGTCCATGACAAAGAATATTACTTCCTCTGGCCACAGCTCCTACCGTTTTTGAGGCATCTGCTCCCAGCACGTTTGTTTAACACTGTGGGGTAGAAGTGTTTTCATTCTTTCTTCAGCAGAGACCTGTTAACCTGCTAAAAAAGATCTTTTAGCCGAGCATTTCTACAAATTTATTTGCCATGTGTCATTTGTGTGTCTTTTGTGACATTTTCTGGAACAAGCCTTGGAAAGGGGAGGGAAATGGAAAGCTTCATAGAATTGAAGTACCTGATGGTCAGGTGATAGAATTGTGATCCCCTTTGATGCAGTTGGGTTGTCAGAAATTTAATGTAACTTTTCTTTTAGATTTTGCAGCAGAATTAAAATACAGCGGGTCAGGGGAGATCCAAGTGATGCATTGCTACATGAACGGCAAAGTCCCAAGTGTCTAGCACCCTATTTTTCTGTTCCAGTTCAAAGCAAACCCATGTGACACATGGCTTGCTTAAGGAACATAATAACTAAGCATTCACATTTTTCTCTTGAATGTGCATTTGGAATTAGGGGTTGCTTGTATGACAGCTCTGGTGAGGAGAGCCCTGAGATAGCACGGTGGGTTTTCCTCACTCCTTGCTCTGCCTCCCAGTACAGTCTGGACTCTGTCAGGTTTCTTGTCTCTCAGAATCATCCTTGGAGAGCAGCATGACAAGAAGACAGGGATATTTACAGGCTTGCAGTTTCCTCCTGTGGTCCAGCAAGGTGTGCTGCTTTATGGAGATACCAAATATATTACAGCCATTGATAAGAATGTCCATTAGTTGATGTTAGAAAACACCAGACATCTTTCAAAGAGGGGAAGTGGCCATTTTTCAAGCAAGGGGAACCAACAATAAAGAATGATGGGAGAAATAAATCTGTGTTTAAGTCAGAATGGGTGGCTTCAGCCATGAGTAGCAGGACAGAACTACAGGAGCATTGCAGCAAAGTGAAATGGTGCCTTCCTGTTCCATTGCTCTGTGTTAGAGACACCTGATTGAGGGGCTACATACCAGCAGGGAGCTGGTTTGCATGTAATCACTCAGCCTGTGACAAGTCTCTTCAATGTGGATGTTGAAGCAGTCATTGCATGGCTCTGTCCTCAGTTCTGCTGCAGATCAATGACTGCAGGTCAATTGACTTGACCTGTGTCAAGTAAGGACACAGACTGAGATGAGTATGACTTGACATCCACTGCTTCAGAGAAGTGTTTTCTTAACATCATTGTGAACTCTACCTTAGCTTTTGAGGAAAAAGTGCTAAGGGCAAGGGTATCTCCTTACTGTATCCTATATATTACTAAGTGTCTCCTACTGTGTACTTGCTTGTACACGATAACATCTATGAGTATTAGACAGAACGCTTGCTGATGGTGTCTTAGAGATGTTTATGTACTGAAAAATAGTGATTTGGTTCTGAAATCACTGCAACCTTCCTTTTATTTTTCTCAGTCCATTTGTAGTGCTTGATTTGATTTTTATTAGTTTATAATCTTTTTCTTGAAAATATTTGAGTGCTGAAGCAACTCCCAAACACATCACAACTCACATGCCTCAAAGCAAATATGGCTGAATTAAAGCTTAGTTCATATTCAGGATGTGAAGCCCTTGTCTGTGATGCACAAGCTTCAGAAAAATGCAAACCTCACCCAACAATGAGTTGTCATAGATCAGAGAGGTCTAAGAAGCATTCTGGGAATCTTTCATCATCCTCAGTTGCTGACATTGCATTGGTTACTACATAACTGTTTGGTCATAGTGAAATATTTCTCCATGGAATTTAGCCTGCAGCAGGGTAGTGCCCCTTCACATTCTCGTGGTTACTGGAAGTGAAGCTTCACAGACAGGTTAAAAGATTTGACAGGAGGAAGATCTGACAGAAGATAGGTAATGTCTATTGAAAGTAAGTCCTACTATATCATCTAAGTGCTATCAGGGATGTGTAACCAAGTCTGAACAGCTTCAGTCTGGCAGACAACAGCTATTAAAGCTACAAAGAAGTGTAATCGATTTATATTTTGCATGTTGATTGCTGCACTTTCCAGGATACACCTTCCTGTACTGATGCTGTCACCATCCATATGCCAACACCCTCAGCTTCCCTTCTCGTGGATGGAGCAACAGAAGGGCAGCTAATACAATTTGGTATCCAGGCTCAGAAACTCCAGGATCTCCTGCAAAAACGGGCTCACATATTTTGAAAAGGTTCAGCAGAGGTTCTCCCCCCTCTCCCTGTCTGAGGGGGTTATATAAAAGACTTTTTAATATTAAAATATTTCCTTTTTTCTATGTGGGCTTTAAAATAAAGTCTCTGGGGCTGTTAATATCTCTGATGTTACAGCTTTGAAGACTGCATAAAATGATTTTAAAGGGGAAGCTTTTAAAGGACTCGTCCATTTCTAACACTGGCAATCAATCTAGTTTGTAGCTCTAGATATAAGTGGAAACTTTGATATAACACAAGTTAAAGGCAAAAGATTTTACATGACAGTTTGAAAAGACACTGTTTCTAAGCGCTGAACTTTCATTTGTTAGGATTTCATTTAGTGAAGGATGCTCTATAAAACTGCAGCTGTCTCACTGCATTTGGCTGCAGATTGTAGAGTGTAAAAGATCTTTCTTTTATGTAGCTAATTCAGTATAAACTAAAAAATAAGCTAATTCTACCTATTGAGGAGAATTTTAGCACATTAGCCCCTGTGTCAGCCTAGAAGGAGAAACTAGGCACATTAAGCAATATTTCTTTTTGAAAACCTAGAAAGAAATGTCTGATAAAAATGCAAAAGGTGTTTAAATTTACTTTAGTCTGTAGGGACTTACTTATGTGTTGCTCTGTAGAAGATTTTAGGGGAGGAAGCATCCTGTTTTGCAACATGGCTTCCTCATTTTCATTTCTTAGAATTCAAAATATTCTCACACTTTGAATGACAAAATTTTGTCTTAATATTTGGGGAAAAAAAAAAAAAAAAGGACCATGTTTTAAATGAAAGGTGAGCATTGGGTGATGGTTGTGACATTTTTATGTCATACATGACAGAGATCAATGGATGCTAAGAAGAGAGGAATCAGTCAGGTAGGAGGCTGAGGGGACACTTACCCCTGGGAAAGAAAGTTTAAACTTTTGTTATGAGATCATGGGATTCTCATGTCCTGTAAATTTCCTTGAGGCATGGCCTTGCAGAGTGCAAACTCCCACCCTCATTTCAGGAGAGCGGTTTGATCTTCAGTCTAAGGAATGTTTTAGTATGAAATGGGAAAAAGTTTATTCTTTGAAAAATGACAGATTCCAGTATAAAATCATACAATTCAATCTATTTTATTCCACCATCTATAATTGCATTCCACATCTCAGTTGCTCCAAGGTTATTATAGCAGCACAAGTACCATCACCATAGAAGGATTAGATGATGGATTTTTTATTTCCAGATCAATATAAATCCTCTGTATTGTTGAACTAAATAGGCTGCTATTCAGCATCTTTTCTCTCCTTCCACACCACTTTTTTAACTTTTTCCTTATTTACTTTTCACCATAGATAATAATATTTAAGCACTTCTTTTCCTAAGAGACACATTTTTGCGGGTTTCAATTGCATTATTCTAAAGAAAGAAATACAGCTTAAGTTGACTGCAGCTTTCAAGCTGGAAAGGATGCTATAACATGAATTCTGTATGTCTGCATCTTTATATCTACACAGCTGTACAGCTATCAATTATGTCTCTTATGTCTCATATTCTCTTAGGTCTGAAATTCTATTTTGTGTTTGTGATACTACATCTGTTTACATTACGTATTTCTGTCAGTGTCTTTGTGTAATTTCCGCCATTTACCAATTTCTTTACACTCTCCTTTTTTTCACATTACAGGACACTCTTCTTTTTATGCCTTTGTAATACCATGTTCAAGGAAGGCACATATCTATGAAATGTGACAATTAATGCATTACAAATACCCACACTGACTAAACAAGTTTTCTGGTTTCATACCAGAAGTATATGGTACACTTAACTTTGAGTGGAACAGGGCCCTGACGAACCTATTCTAGTTGAAGATGCCTCTGCTAGTTGCAGAGGCTTGGACCAGATGACCTTTAAAGGTCACTTTCAACCAAACTGTTCTATGATTCTGTAATTCTGATTCTTTAACATTTTGAGCCATTATTCAGTTCTTTCAAGGAAGAAATATTAATAGGCATGATATTGTAATCACCCTTTTTGAAAGACAAGAGGTCAAAATATAATCTATTGCCATTATTACATTTGCTTATACTTCACTGATTTATTTTTGTGTAATATGAAATTATAAAACTCTACTTTGCAAGCATTGCAAAAGAAGTAGTTTTCAGCAAGCCAAAAAAGATGTAGTGAAAGCACCTGAAAAACATGTATTTCTTAGCTGAATTTTAATCCCTCGTCCAAGTTTACAGCTGGTCTAACCTTGTGATTTAAAACATTTATTTTAATATCCTTACCTTTGAGACAAGAGCTGAATCTTTGCCCTTTCCTAGATGCAAGCCTGGATGCATTTGTGAAGATGGTTGGGAAAATTTGAGTGAACAGTAAAGGCCAGTGAAACAACAAAAATCTCCCCTTCCTCTCTTCCAGTTCTTTGGATTATCCTCTCTGATGAACAGACTGGCAGTGTTTGCAATGCCCTTTGGGGTCCTGATCCAAAACCTCTCCTCACATGTCCCTGGCTTAAGCCAGAGGATGGTCATATCCATCATTGTCCCAGCATGACACAAAAGGACAAAAGGACACAGCAAAAGTCACAGAGGGAAGGTGAAAGCTGGAAGGCCTCACAGTCCTGTGATGTCCATCAAAACATGGATCTGCAGACAGCAATGAATGGAATAGGTGGGTGTGTTTAACTGGTGATGGACGCATGTCCCAGGACAAAAGGCAGGCATTCTGGCAGGTTTAACTACCCAAAATGTCCAGTACTGATAGAGTATCTCTCAGAGTGAGGAAAACCAAAGAAGAGAGCTGAGACGAATTAGCAGGGCAGAGTAGTAAAGAATGCTGTCACGTGTAAGAGGCATTGAAATAATGTTTTTATGGTGGTGATTAGCTCAATGGCCTTGTAGCTCTTGTGCAGAATGAGCACAACAAAGCAGGGAGGAGGCGTTCCTCTGGCTCTTCTCTCCCCTTGCCTTCAGGAGCCAGGCTCTGTCTGGTGCAGCCCCTGGAGTGACAATTTGATTCATGGCATCCAGCTTGGCATCCAGGATTTATGCTGTGTCAAGGGGACTGTAATCCTCTGTTTAAAGTGCTTGTGAAGAAAGGCTTCATGTAAGTCAGGCACTCTGTTGCATTAGGGAATGTTTATGGCTACTCTGATGGAGTACTTTCAGGTATCATAACTTTTGTCAGACCTGAGCTCTGAGCAGGGAGGCATAAATATCCAGGAGAAGGCTGTTCCTGCTGAACAGGCTGTTCCTGCTGAATCCTCTTCAGCAGGATTCGGCAGCACGTGTGCAATAGCATTGGTGGGCATCCTCTCCCCCAGGATTTGTGGTGTGATATAAGGACACAGAGAGATTTGACAACATGAATGTTTGTCTCAGCACACCATTTGGAAAGATGCAGGAAGAAGAAGGAAGAAAATGGGGAAGACTTGACCAACTGTAGAAGTTTTAGGAGGATGGAGGTGCCGATCTAACCTTGTGTTGTCATTCCTTGCAGTCACTTCAGCAGACCCAGATTCTGAGCATTCACCTAGAAAAACCCAATTTACAGTCAATATGAAGGAAGCCATACTTCAGAGATTAAGAAAGGCCTTTTTTTCCTCACCTCTGCCTGTATTAAAGTCATGTGAGATGGAGAAAAGAGAAGAAATAGAAAATATAACCTGTCTCTCAACACTGAATAATTCACATGATTTATTTAGCATCACCTTTGCCAAGTCAGAAAACAACACATTATTACTCTTTTTTTAGTCTGAAATAGTGATGCTTGCCTTGCTATCTCAGAGCAGCCGTGCAGTGTGCACCAAATATAACAAGACCTATTTTTCCAGATGTTTTCAGCTTAACATGAAACAGAGACTGGCCCTTTGTTTTCCTAATGTGCTGGTGTACACTTTGCTTTCCAAGGGGAATGGACTTTGAGCCAGGCTAGTTACTCACCCATAGATGGAGCAGGGTTAATGTTCAGATGAAAACGAAAATAATTATGATTTGAGTAGATCAAATTTCTCAGGGTATGAAATAATATACTGGGCAAAAGCTATAATTCACATAGCACAGTCACCCACTAATGACATTTCTAGGCTGTTTCTGAGTGATTTCAAGACACTGTGCCATAAAATCTTAATGCATTTTATGAGAATAAGCGTGTGTTTTGTATGTAATGATCAGCAAGCTCCAGGGCATGAATGGAGCAGTAAGGGGCTTTTTTCCAGCATTTTTGTTGCATGATTTAATGTGCCATAGATTTATTTTTCTCGTCTGACATTTGTGAATGATAAGTGTTTTTTTCTGCCTGGTAGTGTGGCTGGAAACAAAACCGTGCTGAAAATAATATAATTCTGTATTGTACAAATGCAGTTAATACTCTATTACAAGAAAAAACATTCTCAGAATTTTTTTGTGTGCGACAATATGCAACTGCTCAATACACCAGGAGATCTGGCACAAAGGGAGTCCTGCGATGAAGGTTTTGATTGTTCCTGGATAAAAAGCAGCCCTATAGATTTCATAATGACTCATAACAGAGCGATTCATACCAACTAAGCTGTTGGGGTCTTTGAAGAAGCTCAGGGCTTGAATTTTTATGTGCGTTAGAAACATTTTCCTCCATTTTGATGGAATTAAGGAGCAGTGAGTTAGGCATAATGGGTCTTCTATTATCAGTTAAAAGTACTCCTGAATTAACAGAGTGGTAAGGAGTTGTTGAGCAGGCTTCTGGACAGCTGGTTCAACCAGGACATGCAGAGTTGGTGCTAGAGGGAGCTACATGGCCCACGTGGAAAGGTTTCAAGCTTTAGAAGTGGGGATGGTGTGCATCCAAAATGCAGTGCTCCTACATCCTGATGTGAGGTTTATTAAACAGCACGATTAATCCTGTGAACACTCCTATGGGATAACTGTGTTTTGCTTAACCTTCAGAGAAAAAAAAGTCCCATAATTTCCTTTTCGTTTCTTGACTGCATTAATCTACTGAATAGACACTTTCGTTTGTGCTCATCTCTTGTTCCCATGTACCCACTGAAAATTCCCACATGAACTGTCCTCTCCATCACGTCATGTCTTTACTAGCTCACACCAGTTTTCTCATATCCCACAGAATCACAGAATCATGGAATAAGCTGAGCTGGAAGGGACCCATAAGGATCATCGAGTCAAGCTCATGGCCTCTCACAGGAACATTTCCAAAGAGTCACAGCATGTGCCTGAGAGTATTGTCCAAATGCTTCTGTCAGGGTTGCTATTCAGCTCACAAAACCTGCATTTCCTAGTTTACAAACATTCCTATTTACAAGCATCTTTTGGCTCTTGCCCCTATCACTCCTTCTCAAACTGCACCTGTTTTTTTGTGAATTTTCTTGTTTGGTTAAGGCCATTCTGAAGAACAGCTTTCTTAAAATTGCCCAGCAAGCCCACCTAGCTTGTCAGCTGGCCTGACTGACCAGTCTCAGCAGCCTGTAACCCTCAGGAAATGGAAAAAATAAGATGAAGCTCACTGTCCCTCAGCCACTGATCGCAACCCCAGCTGTGATAACTAAAGATGACTTAAGCCCGGGCCCAGTGCAAGCAGATCTGATTTAGGACTGGATTGCTCTGGTTTGCTCTGGTGAAGTTCAGGCATGTTTCTCCCTCTCTCCTGTCTCATAGCACTAGCTCTTACTTTAGCTAAATTATTTTACTCAGTGCTTCTGAGTGCTGCAAAGGTAAAACACGGGTGCTTCCCTGCATAAAGTGGTCATACTGGATCCAGTACATGTAATTATAATAATTATTATTGTTACTCTCTGAACTTGATATTAAATGGGAATATCAGCTCTCTACTAAAATAAGCATATCCAGGACTTTAATAAAGCTGGATTTCCATAATCCATGTGCTGGTCATTGTGGAATATAATGATCTAATTAAGCTGTGCTTTGCACCTTTCTACTCTTTTGTGTCGATCTCTCACCAAGCTCTGGATTAATTTGAATGTTTACATGCTATAAATCCCACAGGGGGTTTTGCTTTTGTGGAACTTTGATGTTAATGCAAACGAGCCAGTGAGTCTTGAAAAGTCAAGGCTGTTTAATTTTTTTAAGATACCACAACATGGTGGTTTTGGTGTTTAAACCAGTTATTTTATTTGAAAATCTTTGGAAAACTTGCAGCTAGGATGTGGTAGCTCAACGACTCCTGCTTTAATGAGAGGCATGCAGATGTCTGTTATTCAAAGCATGAGATAATCATCAGTGTCTGAACAAATTCAAACTGATATCAGCTTTTACTCATTTTATTATGCAATTTCCCCTTACTCCATCTGTCATTCATATTATAAAAAGGAGATATGTTGATAAAATGGAGCATTTACACGCTTCCTGGAAATTAAACCTCAATAACCAGACACTGGCATCTGGTTTCCACAACCATTGATAAGAACCATTGTGATCTCTTAAGGCACAATCCAAAGCACATTGCAATGTCCTTGTAGTCCAGTTTATTCCCGCCCTTGAACCCTTGAAGCCACTGCAGTGTAAATACTGGCCGCATGGTTTCTCCCCTTATAGCTCTAACAAACTGCATTTTGATCCTTCTGCCTTGTATCCAAAAATGTACCTGTAAATTAGGCTTCAGAGATACATGAGTAGTGTAATTGAGTTGCGTAGCAGGAACCCCTCGCAGCATTTTTCACATCTAGGAAAGGAAATTATGGATGATGCAATTTTTAATGTCCTGAAGAAGTTCAAAAGGAAAAAAAAACCCAAAAATCTAAGATCCATTCATGAAATGCTTTGGTGTTACCAAGGCTTTGTCTGCTTCTTCCCATGTCATTGTTGCCAATGTATTATTTAGTGTGGGCTGCATATGATGGAGAGAGCCTAGAATTGAAGGAATGTCCATTAAACCCATTCTTCCCCTGTAATGCTTTAAATCCTTTGATACCATTTCAAATGGCTGCAAATGTCCAGCCCACTTCTGTGCTGAAGAACCCTGAAACATATCCAGACACAGGCACAGGACAGCCCTGGGTCCTGATCCTGCTGGCAAGGTGGACAGAGAATGTTTTCACCCATCTCTGGACTGGAACATGGTCCATGGGGCAGCATGAGGCTGCTGCAAGGGGCTCAAGTTCACCAACGGCCTGAGTGATAACAAAGACTCGATTCTCTGCTGGAAGTTCAAGGCAGAAAAAGGGGAGGGCAGGGAAGAAAAAGAAAGTGGGTTGTTAGGAGCAGTTCATTCATTAATAAACTTCTGGGGGAGGACAAGAGGGACCTGGCTGTGCTTTGGTGTTCTGCTTTGAGACCAAGCAAGCGTCTTCCTCTTCCATTACAAAGATCTAAGGCTCATTGTTTAATGCAGTAATAAATATTGCATTAAAATAATTGGCAAAGTAATGCCAATAAATAATGCATTTCTCCCAAGAGTGTAGCTGAAAATCTAACGCAGCCCTTGCACACATCACAACATTCGCTATAATTGGTCACACAACTATTGTTCTTCATCGGCACTGTTCTTTCTGGCCTGGCTTTAATGCAGTGATTTGACCTAATTTTTCTCTGAGTGTCAAATGGCTACCCTTGGTTTCACAAGGCAGAGAGCAGGGCTGCCCACCAAGCATATCCCATCCTGGCACAGCCTGCAGACTGTGCTGCTATGCTCCACATCCATAAGTGGATCGTGATAATCTCCTTGACTATAAAGTTGATGCCAAGGAGCAGCATTAACTCTTCTTTTTCTGGTAAGGTGAGGAAGGAGACCCACAAATAAACTTTTTGAATCTTTCTGTCCTGACATAAACCTTTCTTTTGCTCCCTGATGAATGCAATATTCTCCCCAGGAGCTGAAATAAATTTTACTGTATAATGATGTCATACTTTTGCTATTCTTTGTCTCTAGCTTCTTCCACCTGTATTAAATCAGTCGCACTGGCTGACCTGTAATGGGTCACTTAAGATCTTCCTGCACAGAAACTGAGGCAAAATGATTTTATTAAAATAAAGAAGAAAGGTTTAGGCAAACAACCTTGTGATGATTTTCTTTTACTGAGGGGAAAGAGAGTTTTTCATGACTCTGCTAAGTGAATGTTTTAAGCATTTAATTTCTTGCTGATGAGCAGCAGCACCTGTGGCTGATACCACCTCCCCATCCACAGACTGAGTCAGCCTGCCTCTGGACACCTCCACCTTGGAATGACATAGCCATCTAGTTTCCCATGTTCTCTGTAACATCTGGGAAAGATGAGTGAAAACGGAGTGAGTACAAGGGGATGTAGAAATCCCTTTTGTCTTCCACAGGATCTACATATAGTCATCCCCTCTCCAATATCCTTAGACATGGAAATATCTATGAAATGCAGGAGTAACATTGGCTGTTAAATATAAGGACTTGATTTGCCATGAAAACTGAGCTGTGGTAACCCCATGGCAGGCACTTTACCTGTCACAAATACAAAGCATTTTGACTTGCTCTGACCTCTTGTTTTCTCAACCATTGCTGAGAGGCAGATTTTTCCTGCAGGCAGCTTGCTCCTATCTTCTGACTTAAAGTGGTCTTTTAGTAAAATACAATGGCACCTTTCTCTCCTTCCACTCCCATCAAAAAGCATCAGTATTCTGGGTCTGCCTGTAAAAGCATCATCTGGTTGAGGAAAGAGGTGTGGCTGCAGGATCTGTCCTAGGCAATGATGACAGATAAAGGGGTGCCCCTGATTTCAAATGCTGGAGGAAAAAAATCATGCATAGCATTCACCAAAGCAAAATGGCTTCTTAAAACTAGCAAGCTGATAAACTGAGGCAATTCCAGCCCAGGAACCCTTCAGAAGAGAATACAAATACTAATTTTTCTGTCCTCACTTTTCATGGGCCCTGCTGGAAGGAGAATTCTATTGATGTTCATTTGCAGCATTCAGCTTCTGCATTTGAGAGGCATTTTGACTGACAGAGAAAAGCAAAAAGAGACAGATGTACTCACTGGGGAAGGCTTATATATAATTGAACATGTAAACATTTGCAAACCACTGTTATTTTTTACAATTGTATGAATAACATTGCCTTGACTTGTGCTCATAGGTCTGTCAGGAGTTATGTAAAGCTGGGTACAAAGCAGCTGCTCCTGATTTCACTGCACCACAGGCTCTGGACATGCAGTGTGTCACTGCTGGTGTTTTGTGCACCCCTGCTTCGAGGTACTGCATCAAAACAAGCACTACAAGGGGGCTGTCAAAGGCACCTTTTGCCATGGCTCTGCAGAGCAAAAAAAAGCTGTACCTACTGCAAGGACTTTCTGTTGCAAAATGTCCGCCCAACTCCTTTTTATGATGTGAAGGGTCAATAAAGTAAGTTGTTTATGTTCTTACACCATTCTGCCTTTGGAAAATACCCAAAACCAACTGAATTAGTGTCAGTTGAGTGGCAGGTAATGATAGAGAGTCCTCAGAAGGCCTATCTTGGGACAGTTTGTAAGGAATTAGAAAACATTGCCCTTGCCCAAATTTGCAGAAGACTTTTTTAGTGCCTTATACAGTAGATCTATTTGATGATTTTCAGCAGCATATTTTCACTACTGCTTTCTGTAAGGAGTTTCCACAAAAATGAGATTCGTCACCCCCCAATCAGTGTAATGAGTTCTGAGTTTTGATAATGCTCTTTGTGAGTACAGTGGCTATGCTCAAAAGGAATAGTGCAGGGAAAACACCCTTCTTACCCTGGGAGTTAAGCTCTCTTCAGTGGCATACATCGCTCACCATGGCAATGGGAATTGAATTTTCCGCTCTCTGAGCTCTCCTGGATACTTAAACCAGCCTCATGTAATACTATTGTGGCCGGTGTCATTGCACCACTGAAAACTAAATGAATGAATAAATTAGAGCCGTGGCGTTTGGGATTGCTGAATTGCATCCAAGCTTTTTATTGCAGCCATGAACTCCTTTTGCGATGACAGACGGAATGATGCTTATTAGGCAGTTAGGCAGATCATTGTAACGAGCAAACGTGAGAAGTACGGTAGCAGGGCTGTACATCAGAGAACTGAGACAGGATTATCTCTTAAGAAACCCCTTTCCAACACCAATTGCCTTTTGACAGAAGGGCCCCTTCATATAACACAACAGTTTATTCTTCCTTATTGATGCAAGTAATCTACGTTTATGGCTCCTGTCACAATCTTTTCCTCCTAGGCCTTTTAACTGCCTTGAATATAGAAGCTGTTCTCATTTTCTCAAAAGTTTGTACTCCTTTAGCTTTCAGCTTTCATCCTGCTCCTATTTTGTATGTCTTTGAATATCCCTCAATGTCACATTTGCAGCACTCGGTTCCCTCTTTTGTCTCATTTCTGTGCAGTTGTCTCCAGGGCTTTTTCTCCACCCCATTTACTGTTTTTCCCCACAGCCACTCTGAGCTGTGGGCAGCACTGCAGCTCCCCTCAGCTCTGCCCACCTCTCCAGGACTTGGTCAGATGCCAGAGCTCTGTTCAGATGCTCTTTGTTCCCTTCCATATCAGATTCCCAACCGGTTTGTGTGGTTGCATGGAAGGTTCCAAACAAATTGACCTGGACTAGGGTCTGATGATTTGCTCAAGATGATTTACTTGAGAGGGGGTGGTCCTTTGCCCTTGGCAGGGCACTTACGTTATCCATCAGTATGCCAACTTGCAGAGTTAATACCAACAGAATAATAACCCTGTAAAAAGTTGTGATTTTTTTTTTTTGGTCAGTGTGGCTCCCTGAACTGGTTGATGTTAGCTTGAAATTGCATGAGGGAAAGGGGAGAAAGGGGGTAAGAACACGTATCTGGGAATGTGTAAGAGTGCCTAACTATTATTTCACAAATGGCACAGCATAAGATCCTCTCTGACATGAAATTTATCCCAAAGTGATATTTTGTGGCCCATTAGCCAGTACAGGAGCAGGCTGCTCTGGGGAGGAGGAGCAGTCCTGTTGGGTGCCCCTTGTGTTGCCACCTGTGCCTGTTAGCACAGGCAATGACACACTGCACCTGGTGAACTGGAGCACCTGGAATTCAACCCAGGGAGAGAGAAGCCCCATTGCTCAGCTCTCCACGTGGCCACAGCAAGTGTCACTGAACACTTCCCGAAGGCAGTGGTGAGCTGTCGTGCTCCACAGGAGGCTGCTGTGCCTGGGGATGCTGTCGGTGTTTGTTGTGCTGCTTCTTCTCACAGTGTGGTGTTTGTGTGGCGGGGAATGAGAGGCAAGCTGAGTCTTTTTCTCCTCAATGGAAATGAAAGGTCAGTGTGATGGGACAGAAGATTGTCATGTAGTGGTGGGAAGCAACCTTGCTTTAGTGTATATATACACACAATACACAGTTCTTCTAGGAGAGCTCTTAAGTGCAGATGTATTTTCCTGGTGAGACAGAGATATGAGCCTCCATTTAACTACATCCCTGAAATCACACCAGAGCAAGCCATTTGGCTGTGGAATAGTTGCCCCAGGAAAGCCATAAACCTTTATTGCTTGGAGACCTTTGGAATTGGACTGGACACACCATGGTGTTCAGCAGAGTTTAAAGCAATGTGCTTCAGGGAGCAAAGCACAGCAGACTACCTCAGGGAATGAACCACCCCCTGGGAGCAGGGGACTGGATGCAAATTGTATGTTTCCATCTCCAGTTTCTGCAGATATGCTCTGTGTTAGACTCAGAGACCTGGAACACAATCATCTGCTGCAGTGGCACAATCTTTATTTTTTTTTTATCTTAAATAGGGTTAAGTATCACTTCCAAACTCTCATTTCTGACTCTGTGTTGTTCCTTGTCTTCAGGAAGCAAAAAATGCTTATTTTCTACAAAGCAGCCACGTAAATGCGTGTGGAAATACCCTGTTGAGGCAGGTGAGGAAGAAGTGATGAGGGAAGTGTTGTGAGCAGAAGGGTGCAGACAGGAAAGAGGAAACCGTTCAAACCATCTCTCAGTGATGGGAAGATGGCTTTATTCTGGTTCCAGCTGTTGATGATGTTGAAGTTACCCTGATACTGCCAACAGGTTTTCTCAGGTGGGAATATCCAGACTGTGGACACCCCAACCTTGTTTTGATCAGGTTTTATGTAAAGTCATCTTAACTAAACAACTTAACAATAATCTTAACTAAAAGTAGCAGGTATTTACACATTTAAGTTTCTTTGTTGTTTCTGCCTGCAAACTGCAAAAAGTTTCTCATACTTAATTTATGCTTATTTCATTTTTTAAAAGCAAACAAAAGATGCATTCATAAACCATGAGTTAGAGTATTGAATCTTCAAGTGACACTTTTGCATGGTTTCCCAGGGGTATGTTGTTCCCAAATGACATATGTAGGTGCTGAGATTATTGTAAGTGGAGGGGTGCACAAAATGGAAAAGATACTGTGGATTTTGCTCATTCCTGGAAACACAGGATTTTTCTGCCAGTTGGATTACACCTGCTTATCATATCCTCTGGCCATTCCCTATGGCTCCTGTGAGAGAAACATTTAGCGGTGTCTCAGCCTCTTCAGATCACAGCTGGATCTGCTGGGTTAAATGGCTAATTGAAGGTGAGTGCTTCAGTGTGCATTAGTCAAACCCCGTAGTTAAAATGGCAGATAATTTCCTTGTAGCTGCATGCAAAGGCAAATGTCTCTGTTTCTCTCATCCATTGCCATCCCCACAGCCAGCAATGAGGAGCTGATTTAATTGCATAATCTAGCAGGGCTCAGTATCAGGGCTCTGACTCGGCCGTAGCTAAGGTATTCGTGCTACACAGACTTATTCTATGCACTCAGTCCACATTTTTGTGGAGCCACATGGGGATATTGAAGATAGTGTAGACCTATAAGTCTGCTGGAATCTCAGACTGTGTAATTCGCTGTGTCCATCCAGACACTAGCTGAGGAGATGTGTCGTATAGTGAATATTGCTTAGTTTTGGTGCCAAGAGTTGAACCTTCAGGCTTCTACAGCCCAGGTCATAATCTGAGCCCACTCCTTCAGGAGCAAGGGCTGTGGTGAGCTGTGCCAGAAAAGTTGGGTTTGTTTATTTGCTTGCTGTTTGAATTTTTAAATCTTGTGCTAATACCTTCTCTCAAGGTCTCAAAGTACCACACAGAGGCAAGAAATCCCTGGGGCTTTTGGAACTATTATCCTGTTTTCCTTATGTAGGGAAAAAAAAGCTTCAATATTAATACAGTGGTTGCACAGAAGTCCCTGGTGGGCTCAGATGCCGGCTGCGGCCTTTGGGACCCCTGCAGGTCTCTGTAGTGATCTTGGTAACATTTCTCAGTCATTATAGTTACAGCTTGTGCCTTTAAGAAGTAGTACCATGTCAATTAAAGGCAAAAATAATGCACTCCACCGGGGCCTTATCTCTGTATACTCAACCCCATGTCTCTGCTGACTTGCTCAACCTGCTCTTTAAATCCTAGCAGCTGAGGGATGGTCAGAGCTGTTCTGCTCTCCTCCAGAGCCTTGACCTGAGCACTAGCAGTGTCTGGAAGTTGCACCAGAAAGGCAGAACAGACAGGGTGAAATGTGCTCCTTGAGCCTTGACCCTTTCTGCTTCGTTACTGTGAAAAGCCTACAACTGAATATTCATTCATTTGTATTCAACCTGCCTGTTCTGCTTTCAGACCTCCTTTCTTGTCTGCAGCTGACAGGATGTCACGAGGAAGTGACACAGCAGTGACACTCTCTATGTCATGGTCCACTTCTATTCAAACTTGATTTTTATCTAGTAATGAATCAAGCCACAGGAGTCCAGTCTGGGGAAAAAAAGTGTCCCAAGGAAGCAAGCTGAAGCTAGAAAGTTTTTCAGTCCATTTGGAAATAAGAATGCATTACGATGCGGTTTTTTTCCCTCCACAGCAGACCCCGGTATTCTCTCAAGGTAGACTGGGTACAAAAGGGGCTTTGCATTATTTATTAGTGTGCCTCTGTCAGACATAATGAGAGCTATAAAGTATGTAAGAGTTTATAATTGGCTATCTGCAAGAAGTAATCCTAAGGGGGCTGTGTAAGGATCAAATAAATTATGCTTCATTATAGTAGTTATGCCAAGGATATTAGAAAATTGTTTTTGGTTGGAAGCAGAAAAATAAGGAGAAGCAGAAAAAGAAAACTCTTCGGTACTTCCCAGACCCACTTCTGTCAAAGATTTTACAGTCTGAGGGAAGATTTCTGTACTTTTCTTTTAAATTCCTGATGTGTTCAAGATGCTAAATAAGCAGTTGCCAAGATACTAGTACAAATAATGCATAAATGGAGTTTATCTAAATTGTTTTATTAATAAACTTCACTGAACTCTCCCATGCAGTTAAGCAGGAATCCCAATTCCCCATTATCCGCCATTGGCACATCAGCTTTCAGAAATGAAACTTTTATCTCTTCCTCTCAGGGGGACAAGAATGCCCTCCCCCCTTCACTTCCTGGAATCTAATTATTGTTCTGATTATTCAAAACAAGGATTCTGTGGCAGTAGAAGAGAGAGGAGGGAAAAAAAAAAAAAAAAGAAAAAAAAAAAGATGCACAGCTGGTCCTGGAAGCTGTGATGGTATCATTTTAAAATTAATATTTGCATTTTAGAAAATCAGGACGAAAGGGGTCTCCATGTTTCTGACTTATTTATAGGGCTCTTCTAATTCTTCTGGATACAATTTTTGTTACAATGGAGGTTCCCCTGGAGTATGTAAGTTAGACAAGGAAAAGTCTTGTCAGATCCAGGAGGAAGGGAATATCCCTTCCCATAAAGTAGTTGCTGGGTATTCTAGTTTTGAATAGAAACTCAAAGGAGGACAGAGTTTCTCTCATGATAAAATATACTTGGATTTCAACAATTTCCAGCAGTGAAAATTACTCTTGCTTTTGTATATTAAGTGTAATACTTAAGTCTGAAAAGATATCCTAGAACCCTTATGAGACCATGGTTGCACCAGTCCCTGTCCAAGCCATAAAAGGGAGCTCACGTTCTGGAATGCTTTAGCAGACCAGTGTTCTGTATGGACAGCATTGTGTGAAAACTGTGGAAAGCAGGAGGCAGCTGCTGGGACCTGGAGCAGCAGAGGAGTTGCAGCTTCTGCAAGCAGCTCGGCTCAGCCTGCACACCAAAAGCTGTGCTCCAGCTTCACTCTGGGGCTCCTTCCTGAGCACATAACTCTGTCAAACAGCTTTGGCTTGGGATCACTTGCAGGTGGTTTTATTTGCATCACAGAAAACATAGGATGCTCATTTGATAGCTGAGATATAAATTGTGGGGTCTCAAGCAGGAACCAGTGGCACAAGTGAGGAGCTGGCCACAGTAGGCAGCTGGTTCTGAAAGAATGCAAACAATAGTTAGTGTATGAGGAGAGTTGAAAATAAAGGGCTTTTCCTCCTTGAAGACTTTACAAATGGTCCAAGTACCATCATTAGTGGTTCTTGCGGCCGTCTAACATTCACCTCATAGCTTGTTCATTTTCTGCTTCAATTTTTTTTTTCTTAAATTCTCTCTCAATCCTTGTAGGAGGTCCAGCCAATGCTAATATTGCTTCTTAGCATTCACTACTCCTAGGTCCAAATAAAAATTCATGTCTTGTATCTAGGAATTGCATGCTCCATTCACTAAGTATTAATCCATTAAGCCAATGATCTTGTAAATTGGAGCAGAACTATTGAACGCTGGGGATGGTATCAAAGCATCGATAGGTTTTTACCAAGGACAGCCTTTATAGTGAAGAGTTTCTGGAAGAGTCTTCCACTGTTCATAAAGCATTATTTCTAAAAAGTTTTTAGGAAGAAGGGACAAAGATAAGCTCCAAGAGTCACACTATTCATTTTAGGGTTTTGCTAGTTAGTATTATCATCACCTTCGAGGTCTTAATTTAATTTCATTTTAACTCTCCTTTTGGGTTGTCTCCATTGAAAGCAACAAGTTTGATTTTTCAGGTGCTGTCATACCATACTGGCATGGCTTTTTGTTTTTTGAAAGAAAAATTCCAACAGACTGTGGAAGCCAGCAGCCACAGAAATCCTCTGGGAAGGAGAAGGAGGCTCTACGGAATGGCCAGTTCTAGTGCGGAAAAAAAAGGAATAAATTGTGTGTGCTTAGTTTGTTACAGAGAAAGGTGGTGCAAAGAGGGAATAAAATGAAGTGGTTTCTCAGAGCCCTAGTAGGGGTTTAGCAGAGTCCATGGTTTATGGGGTGAACTGAAATTTCCACAGGAAGATACTGGTTAGACAATGTGAAAAGCTTCTGTAGCAGACAGAGCCACAAGAGCAGAATGTCTTAAAAGGTGGTGGGATCTCCATTGTGAGTGGCCTCTTAAGAACAGATTCAAGAAAAAGTTCTTTTGGAAGGTACAAGTAGAGCTTATCCTGACTTTGAGGCTGAAGGATGATTTAAGTAACTTCTTCATGTCCCCTCCAGACCTAGTTTTTTAACTAAACTTTACTGAACTCATTTCAAAATAATTTCAAAGGTGGGCTCCTGAGAAGAAAGAAGTACATCCTTCTACTTAGTTCTTCCCTCTCACACACTGGTTTTCATTAACAGAAAGAGTCAAGTATGTTTGAGATGTTGGTAAGGTTGTCCATATGGATTCTGTCTGAAGAAGATAAGTGATAGTGCCAATTTTTTCTGAGCTGCAGATGTGCAATATAGTAACAAACTGCATCTCCTATCCAAAATTATATTTATCACATTTTGTGACAAACTGAAAAATGGGATCTATTTGAGGAAAATTGACTCGATAGAGTACTTCTTTCCCCTGCAAATTGGGTCAGTTATTGAGTTTGAATGCCTTTGGATAGGAAGTACAGAAAAAGCTGTATTTTTATGTGTTTTTAAAAATAAAAATATCTTTTATTCTTGGATGTGTCTCATGATGCAAGCTTTTCAGCATGTGAAAATCATGCAGAACAAAACAGACAGTCTAACAGTAGGAAACTATTTTGTGTGTCACATAGTTCTAATTGGAGCTGTGTTGAATCTTATTATCCCTCTTACTGAAAACAAAGTAGCTGAGAATGGGGCAATAGTTGGTTTTAGTTTAATTGAGGAAGCCATACGAACAATCGATTTCTCATGGAGTCTATTATTGCTTAGATTTAACTCCATTTCTTTTGATTTCCCACTGTAATTCAGCACAAGGCAAACAGCACTGAATACACCTTTGTTCATGCATAGAATAATTCATGTGCTTAGCTGCTTGCTCTGCAAGTAGCCTTGCAAATGCAAAGAGTATTTAAAAAGCTGCTAAAAAATGCTGCAGCTACAGCAGCAAACAGTAAATGAAACTGGCCTCTTCTCCACCAGCTCCCATGTATTTTACAGCACTTTGCTGTCTGAACATTATCCATCTGCAGTGGATACACTGTACAGAGATGGAGTTGATGGCTGCGGGCCTGTGTATCAGCTACGCTGCTGGTGTGAACATTTTTGCAGAGTAAAAGACTTAAACCTGTGAAGCACCAGTGAGAAAAGCATAAAGTGATTCTCAGCTGTGCTTGATGACTGCCGGTGACTTTTACAGCATTATTTATCTTACTGTATTTCCTATTTAGAGAAGTGATTTCCAAACTCATTTGATTTGAGGGGCCTTAGAGACTCTCCAGTAGAAATGCGGAGCCATTCAGTCTTTATTGCAGGTATGGATTTCCTAGTAGCATGTATGAACTTCCTTGGAAAGTACTCTGTGGCTTGCCAGAGGGTCTGCAGAGTGGGTACTGAAAATACTACTTTAAAGTCTTGAGTATAGCTGAAGTTTTACTGAGATGTGCAGTGGTTGATCTTCTAGTATTAATCCATGGACATCTCCAGTGAAATAAAACCAACTAAATTTTTTTTTAATAAAAATAGGTAAAAGCCTGGTATGCAGTAGTCCCCCACTGGATACAGGCTTTGCATGCATTCCAGCTTCTCTGTGACTTTGGGGATATGCCACCAAAGTGGAGGAATTGGCTGGACATCTTTTGTTGCTTTATTCATCATCTACAAACAATTGCTTTTAAATAAGTTAGAGAACTAATAGACATGGAAAAGCAATTATTTGGTTTAATCCGTGACTGGATATTTCCAAAAGCAGCGGAATCACTGGAGTAGTGCTCAAGAGTCAGGGTGCTGCAGACTTAGTCATTAGTCTGAACAGATTGTGTTGAAAAGATATGGGGATGCCTGAACATTTATCCATTTTTCTGCTTAGGCATCTTCACTGATGCAGGATATATTTCCTGCATTCCCTCCTTACAGTCCTTCTTGAGATCAGTTCACATACTGGGAAATCCTTCGAGCCTGCAGCTTCTGGAAAGTTCTGTCTAGTTTTGGCCCGTCTCCATTTGCTATTGAAATTCATATTAATGAAAAGGAATTTGCCTTATCTACTGTGACTACATGGAGAGTTATGCATTTTGGGAAGTTAGTTATTAAGCTACCTTTTATTAATTACAGTAGGCACCCTTGTGTTTCTAATGGAATGATTTCTATTTAAATACATTATGCCATATGCCATATGCTGCTTTAGACTCTTTGAACTGTCAAGCATTTGATTCTGAGTCACAAATATGGGGTGAGCACACAGATGGGTTGTCACATAAAGAAGTCTGATGGCATGTGATAACTCTCAGGCTTTTTTTTGGTTTTTTTCCCCCCATAAAGCTTATAATGTACAAGCATTGATCATGGTTTGCCAAACAAAAATGAGCTGACAGTTAAACTCCAGAGTGTTTTCTGGAGCTCTTCAAGCGTTTCAGTTCCACTCTGTAGACTCACTCTGCCTTTAACTGGACCATGTCACATCCTTTTCAGAACAATTGGTGTCAATCATTTTATTGTGTGACAGACTCTGGGAGAAATGACACAGAGACTTGCCAAAGGTAGCAAGTGGTAGCACTTCTGAGTGGTAGCAATGGAGGCAGGCCAAGGCCATTTTGAAACAGCAACTTTTTTCCATACAAATTATTTTCTTTTAAAATCAAGCATTCAGGTTTACACTCAGGAGAAACACAGTTTTTCCTTTAATCTTTTCCTTCTTCCTTAAAATTCAGGTAATTTCCCATAAAAGAAGAGATTTGATGACAGGAATTGAGATATTTGCATCTTAAGGGCAGAAGGATAGAGGATAAGGGATAAAGAAAAGTGTGAGTTACTTTGGGACGGGTTCGTAGACTTTATAAAGGTATTTACAATACAGCTATTTTCCCTTGAGGTAGGTTTCTAAGCTTGCATTAAGATCAATAGATATCTAGGGTGGAACTCATTAGGCTAAACCTAGATGCCTTGCACTGTTAGAAGTACCCTAGGGTCTGCAAAATCTTTGTGTGGGCTGCTAGGTATGACAGAGGGCTTAGGGGAACCTTGCACTGTTCTGGAGAGGCAGCTAAAGGAGCAAGATACTGAACAGCAATTAAACTGGCAGTGGGTGACATATTTGGGGGGCTAAATCCCACTCTGGCCTTGTAATGCCAGTGGAGCACAATTCAAATCATTGACCTACAAGTGCCTAGTGCCATTTGAGATGCCATTGGCTATTCCATCTCCAGCTGCTAATCCAGATGCATTGGCTTTCCCTGCTGCCTCTATGTCATGTCTGCCAGTCCCATGTGAATGTCTGCTGTCTTAAGAGTTGTGGGAACTTACATGTGTCCTAGTCACACCTATGTTTATGTATTCTTTAGTATGAGAAAAAATGTCTTCTAGACTCCCCTGATTGTACTGACAAAGATCTAAATTCAGTTGCCACTGCAGAGGGATCTGCACAGGTTTGATATGCCCTTTGTTACCTGAGGCACTTAGAAAGGAAGCATCTTCTGGGTGGGGAAATTTCCCTCTCTGGGCCTGAAGTACCTCTGTAGTAATGAGCCACCTTTGATCAAATGAAAAACAAAGCAAGGTGATGTTTCATCTGTCAGAAAACTCCCATCTGCACCCTCCATCGCCCCATGCTCTGTCACAGTGAAAGTGAGGGCTGTGACTCTCCCCTGACACAGAACTTTGTTGGCTGGATGCTGTCACACATTTGTAATACCTTTCTTAGGCTTCCTCTGCCACTGGCCCCACTTTCCAAGAGCTCTAGTAGGCAGGTGGCATTTCTTCACTGTGCCTGTTTGCTGAGGTTGGGAGCCAAGCAGGTGCCAGGCAGTGCATGCCCATGGTGTGGAGTGACCCAAAGTAACACAAAAAGACCACAAAAAAAGCCACATGAGTAACACAAGCCCACATGAGACAAAAAGTCTCATTAAAGGTATGGGGCTTGGCGGCCAAAAAAAGCAGGGTTAAGTAAAGTCAGATGATGTGAATTAGAACCTGGAGCTCAGAATCAGAAGCAAAAGGGTTGTGGGGTTTTGCCCTTGGCTATTTCTATCACTATCAAGATTAATCTGTGTTATTGGAGACAGGATCTGCAAGCTGAAGGTTGTAGCATTTTATTCCCTCTGGTTTGTGTTGTTCTTATGCCTCATTTTGCTTTGCATGTAAGAGCCCCTCTAATGTCCTCCTATAGCAAGTCTGTGGCAGAAACAACTTGATCTTGCGTGAAACCCTGAACTAACTTGTGTCTCCCATGTCACAGTCCTTGTAGGAGGAATGGGAGGAAATTTGGTGCAGCACAGAATTATTTCTGTCTGGGTGTCCCCACTGTGTGGACACTGGGACAAGGGAGTCCCTTACTGAATTCATTCACGGTTGTGAATTCACAGGATTGTACCCTCTCTCAAACGAGGCACTATTTATTAAGCTCAGGCTCAATAAATAACCAGTCAAATGTACCATGTTCAGTGACTACTAACGAAAGATAGAACTTTTGCCCGAATTGTTCACCTTGTCTTTAACCCTAATAAAAGCTTTTCAGCAATCATGGAGCATTTCAGCTCCATGTCTGGGTTTCCTGAGGGACAGATACTAGCAGCAATGGGAGGCACTGGTGTGATAACATTTCTCTAACAAACAGAACAATAGACAGACCAAAGAACAAAGTGGTGGTACACAAAGCAGGTAGAAGTGTAACCCTAAAGAAGGGGTGTTGTGGCTGAAGTGCTGGGAGCTGTCAGTATAAAGACACTGTCCCTCACTAACTGAATGGAGGCTGGACTCCCACAGGCACGGGGGCTGGCATGGTCCTGCTCCCCTCTTTCTTCTGTTGGGTTCTGCTGTTCTGCCCAGGCTCTGGAGTTTGTCTTAATCTGTTCTGACCCTCTTGTATCACTCCATTGCTGCTTGGTATCAGCTCCCAGAGCATTCTTTGAACAAGGACTTCTGAAGCTGTGTCTGCTGAAGTATTTTGCATCCCAGTTTTTAACCAATTCTTCTTTAACCACATTGTTGGCTAAGGTATGTCTGAAAGCAGCAGAAAACTTCAGGTGCCAGCTCCAGTTTGCTTTCACACTCCAGAGTAATTTTTCTAGGAGGTAAATGCTTTAAAAGCGTTACAGTGAGGTGAGTTTTTAAATCACAAGAAACAGAGAGTCAGAGTCTGTGCTGCATCTAAAAAGTGGTTTTGTTTTACTTGTCGAGATTACTGTACCTTCAAGTGACAGATGGGAATGTGAAAGCTTTCTATCATCCTTGAACATTCAGGATGGCTAATAGAGAAAAAATGTGAAAGGAAAAATCATCATTAAAATGGTCTTGAAAGCGATGACTTCCAAATTATTGTCTGTCAGCCTCTCCATATGGCCTGGATATCTGTCAGATGAACAGTATACATTAGAAATTCCTTAGAAAACAAACCAAAAAAAACCAAAATGGGCAAGTTTTCTTTTTTGGTCAAGTCTGAAAATAAAAGGCGAAAAAGTAGATAATGGGGGAGAGAAAGGAGGAAGATTATTTGAAGTAGATATTTCTCACTAAAAGGTGACTGCACAAAAAGAAACCTTCAGTTCTGGTTTATTTTCTGGTTTTATTTTCTCTCTGCAGTATATATACCAAGTCTGGCACATTGTTTTTATTTTTCTAAGTGAAAATACAAATTTTTACAATGACAAGGCCCAATGAAGGGCTCCTTCCTTCTTCAGAGGCTTCCCAGGGTCCCTGTTACAGCAGTGCAGACCCCTCTAACATCTGGGCAAGAAAGCCTTTATGGTGCCCAGCAGTCCCTTTCACTGCATTCATAGGGTATAACTGTCTGAAGCTGAGGCTACACAAAAATTGAATGCATGTAAAAAGCTCTTAACAAGCCCATAATCAAGGAACGCCACCATGGGTTTAGTTACCATTTTAAAATGCATTTTGTAGCAGGAAGGAGTCCAAAGCTAAGTGCCTCATTCACTGCCATCACCACCTCTCTTTATTCATCAAACTGATGGCTTTCATCATCAGACTTAGCTGAATCATGTGCTTAGATTCAGCCTAGGCAAGGGAGAAGGAAGGAGACTATGGAAGCTTTGGCTTTATTTAACAGGCTTTTGGGAGATGCAATCATCAAATGGACTGAGAAAACAACCAAGAATGAGCCATTTAGCAATCAGGGAACACTGTGCCCTCAACAGGTGAGAGGAAGAGCTGAAAAACAGGACTTACAGCTATGAATGGTCAGGACAGTTGCAATTAATTTATGATATGATATCTGCATGGGTTGTTTAAGGCACATGAGGTCCTTGAGTGGAGGCTCCCATTGAAGCCACAGCAGCAATCTGAGGACAGCCCACCACAGGGATTTGCAAGTTTCCTTTGTTGTGCACTGGCTTTTGCTGATAGGTCTTGTTGTTTATGAATGCAGTCATTTTGCCCACAGCAAAATCTGGTTAACATCTCTTGGTTTGTTAATCCTTCTGTATTTATTGTTCAAGACTTGCTCAGATCCAGGCTATTCTTGGAGATATTAATAGTGGTTAATATTTTACCTCTTGGAGTAAGCTGTTTGCTGCATGCCAGAAATCATTTCTTTATCACTTCAAAGATGAGACCTAGATATGTGCCAAGCCACTAATGTAATTACTGTCCCTTCCCTGCCGCATCCACCATATGCAGAACCTGTTATGTGTAATTATTTTCAATCACAAGCACCACTCCAGACAGGCAAGATCATCTTTCAAGTGCTAAGTGTTACTAAAGTACAATCATGCATTATACTCTCAGCAAGAGTGAGAGGGAAGGCAGTCTGGGAGAGACAAGGATTACTCTGGGTGGTTTAATATTAAGGCATCCACTGTCTGACCCCCTGATTTGCAGTTTTACAGTCTGTAGGTCTGGGCAGCTCCACATTTAGCCACATAGGCTGGTTTT
The DNA here is from genome assembly GCF_049639895.1 of Pseudopodoces humilis. Classification (NCBI taxonomy): domain Eukaryota; kingdom Metazoa; phylum Chordata; class Aves; order Passeriformes; family Paridae; genus Pseudopodoces; species Pseudopodoces humilis. The sequence continues at coordinate 63,840,474 of NC_142201.1, forward strand.
AGATGAGAGCCTAGGGGCTGTCTGGTACTCTTAAATACTGAAGCTAAGGTCTTAATTCCAGTTTTGGATTGTCACAGCTGGTGGTGCTCAGTCAGCCCTGTTTGTGTCTCCCCATGCCTTGCTAGCATATTGAGCCAGATGCAGCATTCACAATAGCAGTGTTTCACAGACAAGGGCAAGGAGCCTGTTTCATTCCCAGATATGGAACCTCTCCAGAAAAGCTGATCTGTGACAGTGCCAACACTTCTGCTGGTACATGGTACGTCATCTAAAACAGCTGCCAAGTGCCACCAGCACCTCTACTTGCTGACTTGCCCCATCCCACTGACTGGGTCCCTCACACCTCGAGGCTGCAGGCCCTTTTGTGAAGGTGCCGTTTACGGATCTGCACATTTCCTTCCCCTTTCAATTTCTTTTCACAACTGTAGTGGATAATGGAAGATGACAGAGGATGGTAATTACTACACATTGTTGGTTTTGGTTTTCTTCCTTTTTAAAAAATATTACAGGCATCCTAAGCATTTTAAGCAGCTGTAAAAATGGGTGTGGTGTCCTGGGTAGCATAGCTGGCTAAATGCAATAACTGTAGAGCAGTCCAGAATATAATTCTTCATGATTCAGATATAAGCTGAACTAGTAACTGCTCTTTACTGAAGCTGCAGAATTAGCTTAATGATTTCCACTGGGTTTGTAGCCCTTGGATTCAGCTTGGATCTTTCACTGGAGGTTGCAGCTGTTCAGCAGGATCTACATCCTCTGTGATTAAATAAATTGGCTGTGAGCATGTATGAATTATTAGTGGTAATAGTATGCAGCCTTTTTGATTTTGCAGGATCTGATCCACACAGTTGGTTACAAACAGGGATGGATTGATTAGAAGGGAAGGAAGGGACTGAGGAGCTTTTGTTTAAGTCCTATTAACACCATGGGCTTTGAGGCACACTCCACACTTTCAGTGCATAAAATAAGGGAGCCAAAATGCCAGTTCTCAGATTCAGTGCCCATGCAGACCATGTTGAAGTCATGTAGAATACTGCTGAAAGCAATGGGACATGACACACACATGCTCATACATATAAATATACCTCAGGGCATAAAGCAAAGCTTGTGAAACTTTTCCTTGCTGACAATTGGGCTCTAAATCTTTGCAGAATTCTTTTGTTGAAGGCAAGTCCCTGAGCTGGGTCTGAACCTTGCCTGCAAGAAGTACTGGAGGACAGGTGTTTTGTCGAGACTCAAATCCACAAAAAGTGCATATGCACCACAAAAGGGAACTGTCTGAAGGTCAGTCAAAAACAGCTGAAAACCAGTGATATCAAAGGACATGTCAGAGCAACAGCTTTAAGTCTTGTGGCCAGTGGGTACCTGTGACAAAACAAATATTTATTTAAGCCATTTTGCCAGATGGGAACACAAACCCATGCTCCTGGCACACTGTTGGTCCCTGAAAGGTGTTATGTTCACTCAGAGAAGCGTGTGAGCTTGCCCATGGCTTTATACCTTGTCCTTTGCACATAAGCATGCTGCCACTGGTGCTTTGGGGTCATGTGGCAGCAACAGCAATAGGCAGCAATTTCCCATTTGATCTCCTCATCCCAGTCAATGCAGGCTGTGTGAGGAAAAGAAGCTGCACTGCTCAGTGACTGGTACTCCATAAGTGAAACTCAGCACTGATAAAGCCGCTAGTCAGCTGGAGAGCCAGCTGTCACTGGGATAAGGAGGCTTTCTGACATAGTTTTCCCTTATTAGGTTTGTCTCTTAGAAGGAGGCACAGCTAATGGTGAGGCTCAGCAGTGGGTGCTGTGGGCTGGTTGTTAGACAGTGTTGGAATGGCTTTAAGGGCAAGCATCCATGTGTGAGCTCCTTTGGAGCAATTCAATGTTACAGTATATTGCATTGCTGAGGAATTCTTGACTGAACCCCTGAATTTATTTTCACTGAAACCGGGCTTTGAACTTACAGACATGGGTGTACAGAAATGGGAAAAGAGGTGTAACAGGGGGCTGAAGGAGTCTGAATAGAGGAGATAAATTGTCAAGGTTCACTGATCCAGTGTAGCATCAGAGGCAGAAAGAGTAAACAGGTACTCATATTTGGAAAAGGATGAACTGTGTTTGGAGAGTGGCAGTGGAAAGTGCTGTGAGCAATACTCGTGGGAAAAAGCCCTAACAACCTGTTGCTGCAACAAAACCTAAAGAGAGCTGAAAACAGTCTGTGAATGCAATGGGCACTAGACACTCTTGCCACCTGAGGAGAGTAATTGGAAAGGGCTGAGTAAGGGCTTGTTCTGGGTTTGGAGGAGCAGCAGCATTGTTATGCTAATAGTCCATTCACTTGGCTGCAGTGCTGCTGTTGTCCTCTCCTGGAAGAACTGAGCAGAAGGCTTTCCCAGGACCTGTCTGTGAGGAAGGGCTGGCTGCCATTAATCTGGTCCAAGGCAGGCGGGTGCAAGCCTGCCTTCCCTCCTACCCCTGCGTACATCTCCCTGCCCCTCACAACAGAGCCCTTTGAGCGCTTGTACGTCTCCCCGACAGTCTGTTCAAGTACACAAGGTGACTGCAGACAGCTCAGCCAGGGTGGTTCCCTTTTGGCCAGAGCAGCTCCTGAGCAGTCGCAGCCTGGGCTGGCACTGGGCACATCGCAGGCACCACAAGTGGTGTGGGAGGGGGTCAGAAGCACGGCAGGACTGGCTGGGTCTGCCACAGTGCACTGGTCTGTGAAGCTGACTGGCATGTAGGTGCTCTTCCTGCCTTCCCCAGCCATTCTCATCATCAGTGGTGATGTTCCTACTTGCCCTATGGGGTGCTGCCCCTTCCTAGCACACCACCCATGCTGTCAGTGCTTCACAACATCTTTCTTGCTTTAACAGTTCAAGAGAGAATCGGCAGGGGCTGTTTGGAGGGTTTTAGGCTGCCTTTAACAAATGTAGACCAAGTTTTGGCCTAGATTCCCTTGTCTGAGAAACATCCTTTCTGAGAATTTAATTAGAAGTGATTCTCATTTACATGGATCCTACCAGCTGCCCTTAGCTCTACAGCCCTAGGGGGAAAAAAAATGAAATGATACTGTGAAAGATATTAGTGAGGACATTAGAAGCAACCATACCCAGATCAGGCAAAGTTCTGAAAATACCTAGCATTCACATATCCTTAATTGCTTTTCTCCTGTCACAGCTGTTGGGTGAATGCTCCATCTGAGAGAGAGCTGCCTCAGGGATTTCTTTTTCATTATGTTATGTAGATGTGGAGACAAGAGCAGGTAATGACTGATCAGCAAGGGAAGGAAGAAGTGGGCTTGAGCACATTGAAGAAATTTGAACTTATTGGAGGAAGATCCAGGGAGTTAATACTGGGCTTAAACAGGTGCAGGTGTGCTTGGAGGAGGAGCAGCAGACAAGCTGCTGAGCTACTTTGCTAACAGCCAAGATGCTGAGAGCATTAAACATCTTTTGAAGAAAGATGAGATACCACTTCTGGACTTCAGTGCCTTGTTCAGGTGTGTCTTTGAGCAAATCAAGAACACAATAAGGTGACTTCCATATCTTACAGGAACATCGGCAATATGAGAAGCTTAGGTATCTTGAGAATGGAGACAGTAGGAAGATATGTTAAGCTCTAGGCCCTGAGCCATAATCCCTCTCAGGACTCCTGTCAGACTGATGTTATGTCCACAGTGACTCTGTCACAACACCCAGGGATTTTCTGCACTGGGAGCAAGCAGCAGAAGGGCTTCTCCAGGGAGCACTGCTCCTTATTGTCAAGAGAGGAGGGGCAAGATTATGTGAGGTCAGGAGGTATGCCCAAAGGCAGCAAGTGACAGCTGTAGGGCTTGAAACCTTGTGCTCTGCCTAGCAGGTAAAAGGCACCCCTGCAAACCTTGGGAGGGCTTACTTGACTTTACAGCCTGTGAAGTGTCAGGTGCTCCTAGCCCATTATCTACACAGTGATTTGTTTCCAGTCTCATAAATAAGATCTGACACAAAGGAGGCAACATTTAAATGTTGTAACATACATTGAAATGTTCTCTCTAGGCTATCTGTGTGAAACGCTTTGCCAGCTACATCGGCCTTTTGGCAGCTGCTGCAGTGACAGCTGAGAATGCAGTATGATAAAAATGCCACTTCTGCAAAATAGTCATGGTGCATTGGTGCGCTGCTGATTCTCTACGATGTCTTGTGAAGGGACAGGATTTGCCAAAACACATCTGTTTGGGGCAGCATGAGGGCTGGAGAAAGCAAAGCATCTTGTGAATGTTAAACCAAGTATGACAACAGGTAAATGACTCAAGACCTCAGTTGTTGCAGCTGAATGAATTAAGAAAACTTTGAGCAGTGTGTACCTGTGGTATGCATTGATCAAGTGGTATGAAACCATTATTCCCTTGCTTTTGAAAGAGTGAAAAACAAAGCAAAATGGCAACAGATTAGCACAACTGTCAGTTTTCCTGATGGAACCTTGATGGACCCTGGTTGATTGTTGTTTTAATTAATCAGAAGCAATCAGCTTGTAAATGCCTTCATTAACATGCTTCTATTTAACCACATGTTGTGTATTCCAAACTGCATATTTAGCCATTCTGGAGAGTAGAAGAGGAGTCTAAAAGCTCTCAGATAAAAGCTTCAGAAGCTGAGCATGGCTTCTGATGCTGAGCTGCTTGGACTGGCTCCAGCCCACAGACCCGCTCTAAAACTGTAGCAGAAGGCTGCAGTCCAAATGGTTTTCATCTGTTTTAGGAGAAGAAGAGACTTCTTTTTTTCTGGCATTCCTAAATTGCAGTTTGGAACTTCGATTCCCAAGTGGCAGCCTGTGTTTAAGCTAATGGCAACTGCTCGTATAAACCTTTATTTCTTTTTCTCTCCATAGGTTTGTTGATCGGCTCTGGTTGTGCCCTCTACCCCCTTGGCTGGGACAGTGAAGAAGTCAGACAAACCTGTGGTAACCTTTCAAACCAGTTTGAGTTGGGTGAGTCATCATCAGAGGATCGATCTCAGCCACACTAGGCTCTTCTATGTGTCGGTCATAAAAGACAACTAGGACATAAGCACAGGTTTGGGGAAGCAACCCACCTGTGTGTGGTAGGCTAGTCATACTGCATCATTCTAGAATGGTGCCAAGGCAGGGGATTTCAGATGGATCTCTGGAAAGATTTTTCCATTTATTTTCCAGAAAGATGTTATAAAAGAAAAATTATGTATACATTTATGTATGTATGCATATTTATAGAAATAAATCAGATTTAATAGTTTTTTTAATATGGGAGCTAGCACTCCTGGAGGTCTTGACAGTGGACAGAGGCACCCCATCACAGCACAGGTCAGGGTAATTCTCCATGACTGCAATTGGCTATCTTTGAGTTCTGGGATGTTTATGGCCTTCTAACACAAGCGTAAAGTGTATTTGTATGTTGCTCACATACTTGGGAAGCTGGCAAATAACACTTTCACCCTATGTTTGCCTTCTCCCAAACAAACTACTTGAGTTACTGCTGCTGAGTGCACTGTGCCTGGAATGAGAGCCAGGGATGCAGCCAAACTGGGCTCACACCTGTGCATTTCTGTGGAGGGGCTCTAGAAAACCAGGAAACAGCAGTGACCTAAGGATTAAGCAATGTGGATGATCGGGATCTGATGCTTGAATGCATGTCTGAGACCTTGTTTAGCTGGAAGGATCAATGCAATTGCTGATACCCTTCTCTACAAGTACTCTCTGACCCTGTGTCGCTCGAGGAAGAGGGGGATCTGCAATCCTCCTGAAGGAGCAGGAGGGACTGAGCACCTTGACCCCCCACAGATTTGAAAGCTTCTGCTCCTAAGCATACAGAGCTCCCCATTTCCAGCCCTTGCAGGCTAAACCTTAGTTAATCATAGAAATTCTTTCCATACGTGTGCGTGCAGGACTTGTGCAGGGCCTGAATCCCTGTGCAAGGAATAGTAGACAAAAATGGTCTCCTAAGGTTAAAGACAAACCTTCTGCATCATCTCTTCATTTTATACAGATCTTTCTGTCAGATCTCAGGAGTAAGGAGATTTTTTTTTTTAATCTCAGAGGTGTTTCTTGTCAAGATATGCAAAAGAATTGAGGTTGAAAGGTAAAAAAATACTGCTCTGGGAGAGATGCTCCAGGCCACTCTTCCTTACAGAATTCCTGTGGTGTTTTGAGTACATTTGATCTGGCAGGGGACCAGAAATTCTCATAACCAATATCAGCACCCATCCCTACAGTGCCACTGATGTCTTATCAGCAACCACCTATGGTGTTACTCAGGGGATGTGTAATGTGCTCTACAAGCTTTACCTTGTTATTCTGAACTCTAATATCCTTCTGTGCTGTTGATACTAAATTTACTCTTCAGCAAAGTATAAAAAGTTCCTGAAAACTTTTTATTCACCTCAGAATAGAAAGATTTAAAGACAGAGGAGAGAGAACAATAAGAACAGAAATGTATAGTTAACTAGCAGGAAAAAAATGTTCCAGAACTTAGATTCCCAGCTCCATGGAAAGGTGTGTCAAAGGACGTAGTAGAAAGACCAGACAAAACTCTGTGGTAACTGTTGCAGGGAAGATTCAGGTTCATTGCCCATTGCCCATGGCCAGCCCTGTGTGGAAGCCTCAAGTAGTTCCTGGCCAGCCCACTGAGCACCCCTTTGAAAGGACAGCTAACACATCACTGGTGCATGCTGGTTCCTGCTCTTCCATGCCAAGCATGTGAACAGCTCTGCTTCTGCGGTTCCAGCTTGTGTCCCGTGTTTGATCCCAGGTGCAGAAGAGTGTTACCTTCTAGGTTATTTCTTTGCAGAGTCACAGAAGGTGGGTGTTGTGACAGTGCAAGCTTGTCAAAGCTCTTGGGCAGTTACAAACTGTTACCTTTAAATACTGTCATGTCCACAGTCAGAGCAGAGTCTCCAAGACCACCTTCACTGCCTCAGTCTTGACTCATGAGTCAGATATTTGCATAAATTGAGTCACTCTGCCTTAAAAGTCAGTGAAGAAACTAATGTGAAAAATGTCATCTGGCAGCTTTCCTTCCAGGTACGCATAAGGACCAGAAGAAATCTTGCATTAACTGTGAAGGCTCTGGCTGTGTTTTCTGGAGCACACAGCCCATGTGTGACACATGCCTAGACTTGACAGCAGTGCTGGTCTCACTGATCTGCTGCAATTGTGTGTCAACACAGTAATTAACAGATCATAATGAGAGCTGAAATTTGCTGCAGTGATTTTTTTCTAGGCAGCCCTGCCACTAAATATATCCTTTCCACATACATTGACAGCGAACTTAAATGCTTGGCTATGATTTTTTTTTTTTTTTAACTTAGTGTCTGTTTGATGGTGCGTTACCAAAACCATCTGTAAAGACGAGGTACTGTCCGAGGGCCATTTAATAACCACGCTGCTAGTCTTTCATAAATACCTCTTGGTTGGTGATAACCCAAACCCTCTAGGTCTCTTCTGAATCATTAGGGACTGGCATACTCATTAGAGCCTACAGGCCAAAAATGATGTTTCAAAGACTTAATCTTACTAAGTCTCAAGACAAATTTAAGTAATTATTGCTTTCATTTGAATATTTAATTTGATTAAGCTGCAATGATATGCTTTCTGTTCCTGAGCCTGTGAAATGAGTTGTCTTAAGAACTACGCTGCATTCAAAATCCGCTCTCAGAAAATCTGAGCTGCTGTGAGCCCTGCACTGGTTTCTAACGGGAGAAAAGGTGATGATGGGAGTGCTGTTCCTGCACCCTCTGCTGCTGTGGGTGCCAGTGAGGATGACACAGAGAGGGTAATTCAGCTCATGGTTACTCTCAGAGGAGATGTGTTCACAGGAATGCTGATCAGCAGGCAGCATTCAGCCTTCACTTCCAGGATGGCAGAGCAAGTGCTGCAGCTCGGGCCACAGGGAATGTGAGTGTGCAGCTGGGAAAGGAGGGTCAAAGCTCACCAGGTTTGACTAGAGAGCCAGCAAAAGAGGGAGGTCAGCACTGATACTTGTTGTGGACTTACAAAAAGTGTGGAGGATAAATGGTTGAGGTTGAGGTTGAAGGTAGAAAATAAGAGCCAGGATCTGCAATCTACATTATAGGAGGATAAAGAAGAATGAGAGGCAGGTACAGATGAGGAACTGCAAGAACTCTCTTGAGAAGCAGCTGAATTGTGCACTGTGATACGTAATGCCAACCAGAAATATACTAGAATTAGTAATTAAATGAAAATTTTTGCTTAAGGACAACGTGACAAATCCCTCCCCCATAACTCATAACTAGAGAGAATAAATAAATAGCAATGCTAAGAACCCAGAAAAAACCCTAATCTTTAGTGTGTGCTAGATAAGAAATGTCTCTTCATTACTTCAGGCAGTAGAAAAGGCATTAGACTAACAGGTACTCCAGAGAGTGCTGAGATGGCCCAAATTGTGAGGAGAGGACCTCTTCTTCTACCCCTGACAGATACACGCATTTCTGTGTAGATTCCCAAGTAGTATTTAAGAAGATTGCAGGAAAAATAACTATGCCTTTAATTTAAGTGGATTTGAATATTCTTTTCTAGAAAACCCGAGCTGACATTGTGAAATACCCAGCAGTTTACTGCTCTCCTTAAAAATGGATATTTATTTGGTTTTTATTAGGGGAATTATGTCCAAAGGATTTACTTAAACATTTATGTATTTAATTGGGCTAATTTTTCTCAATCACATAAAAGTGATTGTATAGCTTCATCTCTGACAAAGAGGAGTTATTCTTCAAATGACGATACCCTGCGAAGAACAACTCCATTTGTTGATTAAATTACATTCAATAGATGAGCTGCTTTGCAAAGGGGGATGGGGAATAACCTCCATTCTGGCGCACCTTAGAGGGGCTTGCTCCCTGCTCTTCTCTAGAGATCTGGTTCTGCCATCATGAAAAGAAGCAGATGGATAGATTAGGCCTTTGACAAATGACCTCTTGCAAATCTTGTTGAGAGGTTAAGGCCATGACAGGTCTGTGCCATGTTGCTCTGCTTGTAGTTCCCAGCTTCCAGTCAGCATGACCTCTGTGAAGATCTTGAAGCCCCCCTCCCTATTGTAGTATCCCATCTGGATTACAGGTCACAAATGGAGCAGAGTTCCCAATGAAACACTAGATTATGAACAGGAGAAATCATCTACCACTGTTTTTAGGGTGTTAACTCCTAGAAATAGAGCAATATAAATAAATGGGGACAAGAAAAGAGAGTTGTTCACGTTTTAAACCACCACACTTGCTTGCTCATTGACTGAGTCTAAGTCTATACTCTAATTTGGCAACAGTGCCTGAGGTGGAGACTAGAGTAGGAACTGAGCAATGCTCAAAGGGGTTGAGGATGGACTTTCACTGAGGATGGACCAAAATCATCCTAATCTCTTGTCACCATGCAAACTGTTACTGTTGTGTTGCATTATTGGCATGGACTTGCCTGTGGGCCCATTCAGGGCAGCAGTAATGTGGCACAGCAGGATGGAGCTGCTGACTAAAGGGTGTGGAAGTGTGTCAGATCTCCAAAATCCCAGGGTCAGCAAAAGGAATTAGCAGGCAATATCCCAAAAGTAACCGTCATTATTGTCTCATACAGAACACGTTCAATTTTGCTGAGCTAGAGGCACTAATACCATTTTGTTTTCATTTCTAAATGTAACACACAAGAAAAACAGGTGAGAAATGAGTGTTTTAGCAGGAAAATCATTGAAGTGAGTGACTGCATTAAGGTGAGAGTATGCACTAAAGTGAAGACTGCACTAGACATTTGCAAAAGCTTCCACATTTTGCCTATTTAACATGTGTGAAGTAATCTTCTGAACTTGCATGCCTGTTTTAAAGGGACAACATCAGTGTACCTGTGTAAACACATCTGTATTGGTTTTAATTCCTAAAATCAGTGTGAAGCTTCATTTTAGACCATTGATTTCCCTGGATGTGCCTGTGGAAACTGCTCAGTTTTACATGCTGATTTCTGTTGTGATTGGTGCAGAGGCAGCCAAGTTCCACAACAGGTCCCAGAGAGGTCAGGACATGCTCAATTTAACTCACAAAATTGAGCCTCAGTTGGCATCTGGTGAAACAGCACTATGAGACCAATACCTAAGAGCCCAAAGGGCAAAAATGTTTATCTAGAGTAAGATTCACTTATTGAAACATAGATGATTCATGTCATCACAAGCTACCAGCTGCCACTTCCCAACCACCACATGTATGAAGTGATATTAGGTACTTATTAACCAGAAAGAATGAAGACAAAATTTTAGATAGACTCCAATTTTTAATGGAACTTTTTTTAACTACCTGGAAAGTATTTTTTCTTTCTTTAATGAAATACGATAGTTCTATCTCTACCTTCATGGTCAGAGACATCCTTGACCTGGGGGCCCAGCTGCAGCACCAACCAAAGCAGCTACTCCAAACACACACCTTTGCTTGCCATCTCTGGCAGCCCATCTGTCTGTGGACTGCTGTGAAAGGGCTCACCTGGCCAAAGTTGCTGTCTAGAGAGTGACTTAAAAGCCTGGCTCCCATCCTGAACTAAACAAGCAGCTGGATTGGCCTCAAAAACTCTCAGAAACTTCTCTCTTGATGAATATTTGTTTCAAAAAATCATTATTATTTAAGTTCCCCTTTGCCACTTTTAGAGGGCTTGAAATATCTTAAAGAAAACTGTTGACTTGATAATTACTTTTGCTGTGGAAATGTTAGAGTAAATGATCTTTAAAGCACTTTCCAGGAAAACAGTGCAGTTACTTAAACAGCATAAAAACCCCACAGAAAGCAGTGTGGATGTAAAAAAGGCTTTGTCAACTATTTGATTTGTCTTAGGTGGCATCATTTCAGCATCTGGCTGAGTGTTGACATAGAGTGCCAAAGAATCAAGAAAAGGATTTAGAAGAGAGGACAATTTGTTAGAATCCTATTAAAGGCAAAATATACAAAGGTGTTTTTCTATGAGCAATTTATCTGAAAAAGGCATTTTTCTTGCTTGCAGATCCTCTGCATACAGCATGGAGATTTTATACATTCATTTTTTGACTGTGGCTGAGAACAACCTTTACAAGAATACTTGAGCTGCAGCTGCTGAGTTCTTAGATCAATGACTGAGTAAACTAAGTGCTAGTAGAGGAAGTATTCCATCAAGAAGCATTTCCTCTTTAGTGCTACCCAAACAGCTTCCTTCTTAAATCTTTGTAAGCCTTTGGTGACTGTATCAAGGCCCACATATATTCTGCCTAACATAAGGAGAGGCTTACAAGAGTGTGTAGTGACAGGACAAGGGGGAATTGCTACTGAAAGAGTAGGTTTAGATATTAGGAAGAGATTCTTTACTGTAAGGGTGGTGAGCCACAGGAACAGGTTGCCCAGGGAAGTTGTGGGTGCCCCATCCCTGGCACTGTTCAAGGTCAGGTTGGATGATCTGAGCAAGTTCTAGTGGAAAGTGTCCCTGCCCAAGGCAGGGGGAGTGGAACTAGATGATCTTTATGGAACCTTCCAACCCTGCCCATTCTATCATTTTATGATAAGGCACATACCTTTGTTGCCAGAATTAGACATGGTCATGCAAGAACCTTCTGCTGTCAGTAGACATAAGCAGCAGTATCCAGAAAGGGACTCAGACCACCTGGAGCAAATATTTGGTGCTCTTTATTACTAATAAAGAGCAGCTGAACTGCTTGTTTGGAATCCTTTCCTTGTAAAAATAGGAGCTACCAGAGCAGGGTTCACCTGTTGTACTTAACATGTTTACCTTAAGAGGAAATAAAACACACTTTTGTAAGTGACTTTTCTTCTTCATGGTCTCTGAAGGGAGTCTGGGGCTCTAGTCCAGTCTGAATCTCGGCATTGTGGATGTTGGAAGAGAGGAAAAATTGATTTCACTTTTGCAGTAGGTTAGCTTTCTGCTGACTTCTCGCAGGAGGCCAAGAGAGCTCCTCATTAGCAGCACATAAGCTAATTGCTCTTGGGAATTTTAGCGTTGTAATTGACACTGGGTATTGGTTTCTCCTTCATTTCTCCATGATAAATGCACAGCTACAGCAAATTTGAGGTTTGAGTAAACAAAATTATGTGATCCTCCAAAGAAAGGAGGATTTAATCATATATATGAGTGAGTATATGCATACAGCAGGACTAAAGTATTTCAGGTTGGCTTTTTTTTTCCCACTTTTTTACCCTTCAGAACTTTATGAAATTTTATGCATTTAGTTACAGATCAACTATAAGTAATCAAAATAGCTTGAAAAAAATATGAATTTAAAAATTTTTAAAATTGTGTATTTTTTTAGAAGATAAATCCATTGAAAAAGTAATATCTGTGCAACAGAAAAGGTAACCAGCTCCACGGAATTCATTATTTTGTAGCAGGCTGTTTCCTGAGCTGTAGTTTTTACCTTATATAGTGTTCTTTCTTTGTTTCACATAACTACTTTAGTTCTTTCTGGACGTATTCCAAGTTCCAACTTCTTTTCCTGCTTTTGCAGCTGATTTCATATGACAGTTTTTCATTGTTGCTGTGTCAAGAAAAAGATCTTCAGCTATTTAATTTATCTTGGCTTTGTTTCAAAATAATTTTACCTTCTTACTAATTAGCTGATTATCTTTTACATTCATTTATGTCTTTCTTATTTCCAAATCCCAGTATATCCCTTAGCATCACACTCTTTATAATTTTTTTTTCTGACTACTTTTCCAGCACCTTGAATGATTATATGAATTCACATTCTCTAGAGTACTGTACTCTCATGTGAACCTGTTAATTAGAATTCCTGCACAGCTTCTTGGAAGTAGGAACTGTAGGTTTTATTTTTGAAGGTATATAATTTATTCTCTACAGTCTGGCTAATTCTGAAACCTTTTCTCCTTCAACTTGGAAAATAGGCTGTACTTAAGATTAATTGATTAGAGTTTGCCAAATACTCCAGACTGCAAGTCCAGGATAGTCTTAAAATTAACAGCAAAAAAGGTACAAATATTTAAGATACTAAGTCTTGCAATTAACAGGTTTGCATCCAAGACACTTTCATATTCAGGATATATTTTCATAAGTGGCAATTATTGGTTATTTTAGATGAAACCATATGTTATTTCCAAGACCTCGATAACTATATGTGATAATTATTTATAAGACATCATGAATAGAAATCCTGGTAAAATTATGTTTTGGCAACTGGATCCTGGCACAGCTCCATGGTAGATCAAGTATCTGTGTATTGTCTGTTGCCAAATTTTACTTGCTCCCAAATTTGTCTTGTTCTTTATTTGCCTATATATTTAAGAGGAGGAGGGGAGCAAGGGGATGCATATCCTGGCCTTGAGGATCACATTAGAAATCAGGAAAAGGCATGGAAGTGCTTTTTAGTAAGCCCATTAATCACTGCAAAATTACCTTTCCACATTTACTGATTTCTTTTGGTTTAGTAAATATTGTTTTATGTTCCACAGGACTCTTTTCTGTAAATCTTCTTTTGATAGTGTCCTTCTCACCATAATTTTTGTCCTCAGTCCTCAGGGACAATGATTTTTCTCAATCCTTTTAAAAAAGGTTGCAATGTTTCCAGTCTTCCATTCCTTTATTTGCTTGGAAAATGGCCTTCCGTGCCTATAGCTTCAAGCTCCATGATTCCATTATTTCAGTGTTTATCCTGATACTCTTGCAGCCAGTCCCAGTAAAACAAAGGTGAAAACAAAGTTCTTAATGGCTTGTTACAAGCTTATCTGAGCCAACTTGGACAGTCCTACTTTACTGAACAACCAGGAGCTCAAATTATTTATGCTCTCTTAAACAAAAAAACAAAAAAAAACAAAAAAAAAAGCGAAAACAAAAATCCCATCAAAACAAACAAACAAACAAACACACACAACCAAAAAAACCCCACGAAAAACACAAGCCCACAAACCCTCCCCCAAAAAACCCTAGAATTAACTAGGTGCTTAAGTGCTGAAGTCACAGCCTCTCCCTTTGTATTCACCTGTCAGGTGAAGACTAGTTTGTTAAAAGCAATAGCAGTTCTTTGCAGGGAAGCAAACTGCTGTAATGCATGTCATCTCTATCACCTAGAAGAGCACTTCAGCTGCTGGGAATTTATTTTGGCTCAAACTCGGATCTAGCCCATCTTTCTTTCTTGCATCTCCACACCCTCAGTGGAAGGGGATTCTTTTACCTGTGTATATATGTGTATTCCAATGCATCTTTCAGAGAAACAACAAAGCTTTTGTGCCTTTTTGTGTGTGTGTGAAAATTGACATGGTTTCAACAACCGCTTTAATTCTATCAAGTATTTAGGTAGTGTTGCTTTTCATTTTAGAACTTTGTCATTAAAAAAAAAAAAAAGGAAACTGCAATACTGGATTTCTAATCTTTTATATGACAGGCTCTATGAATGCAAACTTCTCAACTTGATGGTTGAATTTAAGCCCCAAAATATTTGCAAATCTCTTCAACATTTGCTTACTACTGAAACATGACTAGTCCTCTGCTGGTGTGAGTGCAGTAATAGCTTCTCAACTCTGCCTTTTATAAAGCTTCCTGATCCTTTTAAAATCAGTGTTTTATATCAATGTGAAGCAGAAGTCATTTTACAATTTAAACTGCAACTAAATTACCAAATTAGTGATAACAATCTTTCTTTAGTATGCAGTAGACTAAAATAGGCCATACATGTTGTAAAATGAGAACACCAAAGCAGAAACAATGACTCCAAAATGTTTTCCTCCTTGTGTAAATAGGGTTTTAAAAGGCCTGACATTGTTTCATTTTGACACCTGGCTATGCAATGTAGGCATTCATTGCAATTGGTACCTTTGAGATGGATTATCTCTGTTCTTGTGTCTATCCTTAACTATACTTGCAATGAAAAGTATAGCTAAGTCCTGTTCCCTCAGACACCTGCCTTGATACAGGCTCTTCTTCAGCACAACAGCTTGAAATTCTGTTCTGCTCAGCATCATCCAAGTACAGATCAAGCTATTCTTTCCAAGGCCTCCCATTGCTCTTGACATGGGCTAGAAATAATGGCCAGGTTTATTGCTGTGTTATTATTGCTCTAAGGTCAAGCTCCCAGCTCTTTCATCCGTTCGCCTGCTCTCCCATTCTTTCATTTGTTCATCTTGACCCAACTCACACTTGTGAGCTACATTGCATTTGTTAGATCAAGAGGCTGCCTGCCTGCCGTGCCTCAGAGCATTACGTAGAGCAGTGGTCCTTTGGGTAAATGGAGCATGGTATGGAGAAATAAATGTTCTCTTCAGCCAAGAGTGAATGTGTGCATTGTATCTGTTGAACACATCTCTGACACTGATTTAACAGCTCTTTCTTCTTAATATGTATCACGCATACTCTCTCCCACTGCCAAGGTACAAAAGTTGAAATCACACCATGCAAAAGGTCAAATTTACTTCATTCTCTCCTGCTTAGGTTACAGCTTTGGGCAGTGCCACCAGGTGAATCTTTAAACTCCTTTTAAAGTAGTATTTTGACATTTTCTCTACCTGGAAACATCATGATGAGAAAAATTTACTTTGTCAAGTTGCAACTACAATTCTCTAGTAGTTTTTTGAATATTTCACAATTTAAAAAGACCTGTCAGAGGGAATCCATCTCATCACAAGAAATAACCTACCCTGGTATAAGTGTGATCATTTTCAAAGCAATCCAGTGAGTTGAAACATCTGGTGTAGGCTTAAGTCTATTTTTGAAGTTCTCAACAGAAGCTAAGGACAGGGTGCGTACACAGGCAAAGCAATAGGTGGCCCAGAGACAGGTCTCTCCATGGACAGCTGGGTGATTGGGCAAGTGTCAGTATCAGGGACATTGCCAGGCACTTGACAGCTCTCCAGGGTTTCTGATGGCCTTCTCTTCAGGAAGTCAGACTCTGTGTGGACTCCTGTAAGGAAGGCAAGAATGGTGTTACCTACAGAGCACAACTAGATGACAAAACCAAGTAAATCTCTTTGTCTGCTCCAGCACATTAAGGAGAGTGGGTAGTGAGCTCAAGCCAAGGCTGCAAGTCCTCAAGTTCTCTTGGTTACATCAGTATCTTTGTTTCACTGGACATTTTTTAATTAAAATTTTGTGAGGGCTAGGAAGAAAAAAAAATGAAGCAAGTGTTATGCTTCCTGCTGTGGTGTCAGCCTGAGATCTTCAAAGTGACCAGGAGCGTTAAATGTTGCCTCCCACTAATGTTTCCTTTCAAAGTCTGCCAGACAATATCCTGCAGACAGGATATATGGCAATGCTGTCTGCCTTGAGGCATGTGAAGGCCTTGGACATGTTAAGATGAACAGACATTTTGTGTTTCTTGTGCCTAAGGCAGGATTAGCTAAGCTGATAATTGCCTGAACCTCAAGCCTGGCCCTGGGGGATGCCATTGGGACAGAATACCAACATGACACCTATTTCTAGATGGAAACTCTGTTGTTACCTTCTGTTCTCTGAAGGGAACGATGGTTTCTGCTGCTTTTGGGAAGGTTGGGAAAGAAGTGTTGCATTGCCGCTTGTGCCTTACTGAATGCACTTACTGCCCAAAGCAGGGTGATACCACCCGAGGTGTCAACAACACAGGAAGAACCTCAGTGGTAACAAGTCTCAAGCTCTCAAAATAGACAAAGATGATGTAGCCCAAGTGAAAATTACTTTTGAGATGGGTTAAAATCCTGAGAAGCAGCAACAGCCATCTCCTTGCTTTTGGAGATCTCTAAAGAGGCTTCTTCCCTGCTGCAGCTGCTGTTTTCCTGATATCCTCCCCTATGGCAGGCACAATACCTGAAAGGGAAGTAATCACTTTATGGTCCACTATGGGATTCCCCAGCACCGTTTATTGGCGATGAGTTTGACTATATAAAGACACTGAGTCCTTTAAATGGATTCAAAGCCATATTGTGATACTCATTAGACAGAAGATGGGTGAATTTTTCAGTAATGAGTTGTGACCCTGGTTGGGGATAGGGAAACTTGCCTATTTTTTTATTTCTGGGCTCTATGCTTCCATTCCCACAGTGTCTGCCATGCAGGTGGGTCCCCTGACGCCACACGTCTTTGCGGATGGTCAGGGTTGATGCCTGTGTGAGGGGGATGTGAGCAGGTCCCCCGTGCCCTTGGTTATACTCCACCGCTGCAGAGGCAGAGCCTGAATTATGCCCCGTGTTCCCTGTTTGAGGTGGCCATACAAGCAGGCCAAAATCTCAGGAAAGTGGACAGAAGGGGAGGGTGGTGGCGCCGGTGCTTTCTGCCATCTAGTGCTGACCCGTGTCCCTCTGTTTGCCTTGCAGGGACCTGCCACATCGGCTGGGCCTACTACTGCACGGGCGGGGGCGCGGCGGCCGCCATGCTGGTGTGCACCTGGCTGGCCTGCTTCTCGGGCAAGAAACAGAAGCAATACCCCTACTGAGCCGGCCCCGGGCATCGGCCCTGCCAGGCCCGCCCAGCTCTGCTGGACAACAACAATGGACAAGGAACTTTCAAGTGCTTTCTCTCAGGAGTGGGACGGCGGGCGGCCCCAGGGTGGCAGGGAGGTGAAAGGCGGTGCAAAGCCACCCGGCTGGGCTACGCAGGGACAGGCTCTCTCACCCGAGCCTGCTCAGGGTCTGCTCCACAAAAATATAAGGAAAACTCTGCTTTGGCAAATGGTGAAATCCTGCATGCACCAATTACTGGACAGGCTGGTGAGGGGTGGCAGCGCCCACGTGCCGGGGTAGCGCCTGGCAGCCCCTCAGTGCGGCGCTCCTGAAAGCACACACGCACGCACAGATGTTGACCATGGCACAAAATAAGTAGAGAGGAAACTTTTTTTGGTGCGATTCTTCTTTCTTTTCCTTTTAAATTTCTCTTATTTTTGGTTTTTTGTTTTTTTTTTTTTGGTGGGGGGGTTTTTTTTACTTCTCTCTGGTGGTTTAAGACTCGTTGTTGCAACACTTTTTAATGTATACATTAAACTTAATAAAAGGACCAATAAGCCACTTTATCAGTATTTTGTATAATCTCTACACATTTTTCTTCCCCAAACATTTATCCACTGCTTATTCAGCCCTATATAAGTTTTATTAAGACTCTGTGTTTTCAGCATTATTACAAAATGCAACATAATTACTTGGCATATGTACCCTTACTATAGTACTTTTTATGAAATGCAGCAAATGGACGTTTTCTCGTCCATTGGAAATTCCACTCACGGTACTGTAGAGCTCTGTTGGTTACGTATGACTAACAGCAAACTTCTTCCAGACATAGATTTCTGTTGCTGTTGTGTTTAGCTCATTGATGTTGTATTGTGCTGTACCATGTTTATTATTTCAATATTCATTTTTGTAAAATATATATATAATTTGTGCTATTTTATGTTTGTATTTGAAAATTCTCTGTAAATAAATTTTTCCTTGATCAATACTTGCAATGCATGGTTGTCCTAGTAGATGAAACAATTCCATCCCAAGTCCCCACTGGAAAAATTCTAAGAAATACTCATAACTTTTATAACCATGCTGTATCCTTTTACCCCATAAAACACAGACATGGTTAGGGTTCAGTTACACTGCCTGAGGATAGACATCTCCTGCCACTGGAGACATTCTGGCATATTCCACATTTTTGCCTGCTGCTGTCAGGTATCCTGAAGGATTTCAGCAAGACCTTCCCTATTTTGTCCTGTCTGCTAAGGACTCAGAATTTCACACAAAACTGTATATCCCAGTTTAGCCAACTGAAATAAGCCTTTACTTCTTAATACCAGTAACTCAAATACCTACCAGGCAGCATTCTCTGCACAGGAAGCTGGCACTGTACATAAAAACTTTAAAAATCAATCTTTTATTTTTTAAAGCAATGTGAACTTAATTCATGGGAACTTGTAAAGGGTTTTCAATCATAACTAATCTATTTAATCATAACTAAACTAATGTTATTCCCCTTCAAATTTGTTTTTCTGATCCTGTTTTCCCAGGATTATATTCCTGTTGTGTATATTTATATTACCTTCTATGTTTCAGTTGCAATTCTGGTGGTTAATAGCACTTAGAGCTGAATAATCTGGCATCATGCCAGTACTTTGTACATTGCACTGGGCAGATTTTTGGAGGAAGGTGTAAATAGCAATGTCAACTTACAGTGATCAATCCTGACATCACTCAGTGGAATTTTATTGAGTTTCATTATAGGCTGAGCACTATTTGCTTTATGGTGCTGTGCAGCAAAATCAAAATTGTACTTTACCACTCCCAGATTAGCCCATAATAGCCCCAACTCATCTGACTGCACTTCTGCTGAGGAGTGCACCAGCCATACGGGGGATGTGGGTCCCTGCACACTCTTCCAGTAGCACCAGCAGAAGCAGGAACTCTTCCCTCCAGATTCCAGGTTTTAAGGCTCTTCCTTTCTTGTGAGCACTCAGGACTGTACCCAAACCTGCTGCAGGAAGTCAGCAGCACCCCATATATCCTCACAGTAAGTATGAAATGTGCCTGTTATGGTTGTGGATTGCTGCTTTATTAAAACTGAAGGAGGTGTAAACACAGCTTTGACTGGGTCCCCTGAGTGCAGTCAGATCTTTGGCAGGTGTATCTCAATTGAAAAATGCTGCCTTTGTACAATGCATTACTGTGGAAACATGTCTTTCCTTCCACTGAAACTGTGGTTAGCTATAAAAAGTTTCTGTGACCTGGCTATAAATATGTGTGCTACTATTCCATATTTGACTCTTGCAAGGTTATATCCTGGACCGTGCATCATGAAGAGCATTTTGACTTTTTTTAGATCTTCCTGTGCTTGGCTTCAGGCTTGATTTATCATGACAAACTGGAATTAGGCAATTACTTCATGAAGAAAATAAGGGTTTTGTTGCGATGAAATACCATTATAGCATGACTGAATTTGTATATAATCTTCTTTTTAAAATTTGGGCTTGAATAAAACGTCAATTTTTAATAATCAAGCCAATAACATATGCTGCACCTGCTTTGAAGCTGTTTATCATATAGCCTTCAGCTGCTGTGATATGAATAAACCAATCACAGCTTAATTAGGTTTGTCCATATTTGTGCATTTTGGTTCTGATACCCATTTTGGACTAGAATATAAATACCATTTATTATCATGGTTATCAAGCCTCACAGCTACAAACTCTAATAACTTCCAACTGGCAAAAGATTGTTTTCGATTTCACAGTCTGAAGTGTCAATGAAATATTTACAATATTTACCATGTTTAATTTTCCATTTATTTATTCTTGAAGATGAGGAGTTTGGCCTTGCATTTGTCTAAACAAAAGAGGTAAGCTTGCACACAGTCCTGGGTCACTGAATTCTTTCCCTGCCATTGCTGGCAATCGTATACCATAATCCCATTCATAAATTTATGAAGCTGTATTTTAGAACCAATTAAGCAGTTTCCCCCCAACAAATACATTTGGAAATTTATTGCAAAATCTCATTCTTTGGGTGATTATACTGTGTTGCAGCCCACCCAGTGTTCTGGAGCTCACTGTTAACATACATGTCAGAGGTCTTAGTCAACTTCCAAAAAACATGCTAGGAGCTGCAAGTTTCATCTGCCACTCCCACCTAGTACAGGAGATATATATATGTAAAAAGAGGTCCTCTAATCTCAGGCTACACTTCATTATCAGAAGCTGTTTTAGGACCACAGGATAATTCAGTTGGGAAACAGCCTGAGAAGATGTGGTCCAACTTCCTACCCAAGGCAGGATCAGTCATAAGGCAACAGGTTGCTTACGAGTTTATCTCACCCAATTTTGAAAACCTCCTAGGATGGAGATGCACATCATCTCTGAGCAGCCTGTGCCACTGCCTGGCTTTCCCAAGAGGGAATTACTTTTCTTTATAATTGATCTATTTTTTCAATTAATGATGACTGTCTCTGATCCTCCCACCAAGAAAAACTGAGAAGAATTGATCTCCATTTCCTGCCACCTCCCTATGGGTGTTGGGTGGCTTCTCTTGGGTTACTGTGTGCCACCACAGCCATCTTTTCACCAGGCTCAGTAAGTCCTGGCCTACATCACTGCAGGGCCCTCTTCCTTCATGTGTGCATGAAGATTTGGAATTTGTCCTGGTTGAATTTCCTAAGTTTCCTATTGTGTTATTCCTCCAGACTGTCTCAGTCCCTATGGCTGGCAGCCTTAAACCTCAGTGTATCACCCAGTCCCCCAGATTGGTGTCATCTGAAAACTTGGTGGGACCACACCCCTCCACTGGTAAAGCCATTGGACAGGACAGGTTCCAGAATAGACGTGGGTATCCCATTCACTGCAGGCATCCTGTTCCAACCAGGAAACACGGAGCCTACCAAGCCTTATCATCTAATCAGGCTTTAACCTCCTCCTCCAGACCATATTAGCACAAACTTGGTGCAAAAAAAACTGGGAGCCTGTGTAAAAAGCCTTGCTAACAAACATCCACTGCTCTTCCCTCAGAGACAAAGCCAGTCATTACACCATGGTGAGTCAGAACATATAATTAATATATATAATATAAAATTATAATATATAATTTGACTGGAAAGGTACTTCATATATAAGCTCAAGTGGGGCAAGTGGAGGTGGAAGAACTTGATGCATCTTTATTTACATAAGTGTAGTCTTTGGGAATGATTGTGGGAGAACACATTCCCCCACCCAAATCCCAGAGAGCTGGGGATTTTCCTTATGCAGTTTAATATGTGCTGCCAAGACTCCAGTCCTGAGCATTAGCACAGTATTTCCTGAGAGGGAAAATGCAAATGGTGTCATTCAAGCATTAAGTCAGTCATATCTGCATAAATATGAGGCATGTGAAGGCCTGTCTGGAGTTTGAGAGAGCATTAAGCTATTTCTATCAAAAAGTCATTGCTTTTCAAGACTTACATATTAAACAAATTTTCACTATGTGCCATGGAGTTTGCTCTCTCCCCAAAACACAAATATATGTCTATGACAAAAATCCCCAGCCCTTAAAAATGTTTTGAAATTATAGCTCCTGAGGTGGTTTAACCCCTCTATTTCCTTTTTCTTGAGGGAAAATCCAGAATCAGTTGCAACTGCAATTTATCTGTCATTCATTGAAATAGTCTGTGAAAAATATCAAACTGAATGACAAGACAGATAATCTGTACATCAACATAAGCATTAATTTTTCTCTACATACTTAACCTTTCAGAGAGACAATGGTGAAATTAGATACATCTTTTTTTAGAAGTGACATTTAAGTGTAATCCTTTAAGAAGACAGGATTTTAAATAAATGCTTTTGAGCATTAAATGTTTTTATTATTATTCTTTAAATAATGATGGATCAGAGGAAAAAAAAGAAAATTTTGAAGCAGTTTCAAGCTCACTTGTCTTAGTGACAGAAGGATGGTTATTAGGCTAAAATAGAAATAGATGGCCTTTTTTCATGTTCCTCATCAAGAAACAGAATGTTCATTGAAATTCATATGGATATTTTAGCTGAGTAAAGACAGGCTCTGCGTCCTTCTGTGGACAATCTTGAGACCTTTTAGTCTGCTAGAAGTATCTGCTGTGAATGTCAGTATGTTGAGTATATATTCTATGTAATGCCAAACATATTAAATTAGGTAAATGAAATTATAGGAATTCTGAAAGGAACATATGGTAGAGCTTCATTATATATATTTGCGTCACTAAGACCCAGCTCATTGCTGCCTGATTTCCTGGCTAAGAGCAAATGAGCTATAAGTAATTCTGCTCTAGGCATCTTCCATCGCACAGGGACATCTCATGACCCTCAAAGCTCCTCAGCAGGCACTGTAGCCATATTGGCCATCACCAGATGCACAATCATCTCTAAATGTGCACCAAGGCTGCTCATCTCCCCAGTGATAATAAAACAGTTTGGCTTGGAGTGGTAATGGTGAGGCAATGGTACAGAAAAGCCCCATCTCACCTGAATCCTAGACCAAATGCAGGTCTATGTTAACAGGCAGAAAGCTGCTTGGGAATGCAGGAAAATTTTGCTGTCACCATGGAATTCTCCTGTCTGCAGCAATCCTTGGCAGCCCAAGGAGTGAGTCTGTGAGTGTGTGGACACTCGGGCAACTTTAGAGACATTTTTGTCACAGGACAGACGTGGAGGCCAGTGCCTGGGTTCCCAAGAGAACACAAAAAGTGCTCCCATCTAGCTTGTCAGAGGCAGTCCCACCTGGGGCAGAGGGCAATGCCTGTGCACAGCCCCTGCAGCAGCCCTTGTGTGAGACCTCTGCATCAGCCCTAGGTCCAGGACAGATGCCAAGGTGTTTCATGAGCTTCATGTGCATTTGCCAACTGCCTGGAGCCCTGCTCTGCATGTATGAATATCTTCATCCTCTTTTCATTCTCCAGGAGATATAGATAGCTTTGGTTATCCTCATACCAGACAGCAAAATCAATATTTAAGTATATTTAATAAAGAAATAAAGTACATTTGTTTGGCTTGTAGACAGTGTCATGCTGTGAAGCACTTCTGCTCCAGCTCATCACCAAAGAACTGAGTATTTCATCAAGTAATGGGCAGCCAATTTCTACACAGAAGTGGGTGATTTTCTACAAATTACTCTGCCTCTAAGCCCAATAATTTTATCTCGTTCCCTAAACCTCTGCCAGATGTGGCCACTTTTCAAAACCTTCAGCTTTTGAAAGCATGGTGGCTTCTAAAGGGAAAGCAAACTCTTCATGTGGATATTTTGTACCCTGTTAAAGATTACATTCACTCCAATATGCTTGGACCAAACTTCATGGTCTTGGTCCAAAAATTATAGCAGCCTATGGCAAATAGTCCACTAACTTAACTTAGGCATGGATTCAATGGGAAAAATGCAGTAGCTATTCTTTATCTGTCTTTATATTGTTTTGTTAAAGCGTCCATCTTTTTCACTATGGAAAACATACAGACATACACAGACACGTATTCTATAAGCAAAAAATCCCTATATCTTCTTCATTTTACACTTATCTAAATGTTTCTTGTGATCTGAGAATTAAGTAAAATAAGATTCTACAAAAGC
Source organism: Pseudopodoces humilis (assembly GCF_049639895.1). Lineage (NCBI taxonomy): Eukaryota > Metazoa > Chordata > Aves > Passeriformes > Paridae > Pseudopodoces > Pseudopodoces humilis. The sequence continues at coordinate 63,864,454 of NC_142201.1, forward strand.
AAAATCTATGTGACATGTAATATTGGCAATTAGTATTTATTTAGGAGTTATGTCTTCAAAGATCAAAAGCTCTTAATAAAATAATGTATTTATTTCTCAGATAAACAAATTTCTGGATTTGGATAATAAAGCACCTTTTTTTGCAAAGGAAGCTAGCTGTGCATCCTTATCTTTCCTGTTCCAGAACAAGAAAAAGCAAAATGGATTAACAAACATAATGAACTTTTCAAAAGATACAAAGTAAAATCTGCTGTTGATGTCAGGCTGCAGTTCTTTGCTGGTATTACCAAGCTGAGTGAGTACAAAGGGACTCTTTCTACAGCCAAATGGAAATGGTAGCGAATAGAACATGGTCTTGTACTGGGGAGTTTACTGACAACCCCACTACAGGGTGGTAGTAGAGGCTCCATGCCTGTGACTCCCAGTAGCTCAGGAATTTTCCATATAAACCATTTAGATTATTCTTTTTCATATTACATAATTTTCCATATTTCCATATTATAAAATTTCCATATTTTCCATATCATATCAGTGAGCTTTCTATTTGACCAGCACCTATAAAAAAATATTTCTCAATTTATCAGTAGGGCCCAAGTCCTACCCCAAAGTAACCACTTTACAGCAAGAGTAAAGGACTTTCTTTCACTCAGTGGCGGTATCTTTTGGTAGGGAAATGGAGGAAAGAAATCTCAATTAAAACACAAGCTATAATTAGGATAGTACATTTGAAATGATGAAGTGCTTCTTGCCTGGAGCTCTGTTTCTATATTAAGTATTGCAATGTGAAATATTTGTTTTCAAGTAGCTGTCAACATAGCATTTGTTTTCTACACTGCTGGGATTAATACCTAATTATGGGGTACACAGAAATTAAAAAGACATTAGAGTGCCTTACTACACCTACCTCTGTCTCTGGCTAAAATCAGAGCTTGCAGAAACTCCTTCACCCTGCTCTTGCATGTTGGCTTCATCAGGTCCATGTGCCTGACAGCCACCTCAGGAAGTGCCTCTACTCAAAGGCAGGCTTGTGAGCAGGCTATCTGCTGCTGTTCTCCACATCACACTCTCCAGACCTCTGCTACAGCTTGCTGCTGCAGAGCATGGCTGCCACTTTTGGAAGGTTTCAAGCTGTTTCTCGCTAACTGATCAGAGTACCTTGTTTTGGGATAATCCGTTACCAAAAGTTTAAGTGTTTCATTTCCAGAGTATTTCTTACACCCCACTCTCTAGAAGAACATTGAACAACACTGACCTAACAGTTTCTATCACTAATACCTATTCTATTTTTTTATTTTTTTTTATGTCCTGGGGCAACAGTACCAGGAGAAGTCATGCTGCAGGCAACAGACCCATTGTGGTAAGAGGGAAGGAGTTAACTTTTCAGAAGTAGCACGTAGAAAGTAAAGGCACCCATGCCCAGATGCGCAGTGACATTTCAAAGAGGAGTAACATTAAATGTTTAGCTCTGCAATGAAATATTAATCAATCTGCATTTGCTGTCAATATGTAGCAGTGGTATTCACCTCTCTCAGAAGAGTTACTCTGGTTTTGTCATGTACTGCTGAGCAGTTCCTCAGCTCCTCCGTCTGTAGTTTGTTATTCCTGCTCATACTGTCAATATCAAGGAATGTGAATTATAGGGCAGCTTTCTGGGCCAGCCTGACTCTCAAGATATTTTAGCTAATGGAGTAAGATCACTGAAGCATACCTTTCTAGGAGCTGATTTTGTGTGACCTGTGACTTGCAGTGTAGCTAAGCTTAACTTGCAGCTATGAAACCAGCAATCAGAAACCTAACAGATGACTAGATAGAAGCTGTTGAAAAATGATAGCTGTCAGCAAGTAATATAAGCTGAAAACTTGTTTTTAAGAAATGCTGATATGAAAATTTAGGCATTTGAATGAAAATAACTGTTATAGAAATTCGAAACATGTACATCAGCAGTGTGTTGATCCTCAGTTTTTCAGTAACTTCTGTTCCAGGTAATAGATGTAGTTTTGTTTCCAGCTTATCCTATATTAGGAAGATTGAGGTCTGATTAAATGTTCATTAAGCCTTGCACTTCTCCATTCTTTTTTCCTCTCTGTTTTTTACTCCTACAAGATATTGATCTTCCTGGTGGAAGCCACTGTATTCTCCAGTATTCTGTCACTTCATACCTGGACATTTCAAAACTTATTTTTTTTTTTTTAAAAAAGGCAAATGCTTTTCACAAAAGATTCAGCAGCTTATTTCATATGCATCTTCCTTTGGGAGCCACAGTAAAACTCCTGTGAATGCAGCACTCAGTGCTGGGTACTTCACTGGCTTACATAATTAGGAAACATTGCTGCCTGAACCTCATTCAGACAGATGATTTCAACAGTCAAGAAGTAAATGTACTTAGAAGTAAAGCCTGCTGTTCCTCTTTCATTGACTCTCAGACAGCAGGACCATTCAGAGCTGCCTCAGCACAATTGTGAAATGTTCTGAGCTGCTTGGAGCCATTTCAATCAATCTGAACATTTATTTCCTTTCATGGCAATGCAGAGGGAAGGTGCTGACAGAACCTAAACACATTGCTCCAGCTTTGCAGCAATTCACAACCCAGTTTCTGGGGCAGGTGCTTTTAAGCTGTCCAGTGTTTTAAGCAGCACAGGTATTGCTCCCTCATGCTGATACTTTAACCAGCTATGACTGGTTAACAGCTATGACCAGATAACTGTGGATGGGGAGAGAGCTCAGAAGCAGTGGTAAACTGGAGATCTTATTTTCTCCTCTTCCTCCTCGGCTCAAGGAGAGGCCAGGATACCTAACACCTGATGACTGTAGACCACCAAATGTATAATATGAGCAAATAAGAAAAGTGATTGATAACTTTCCTGCACACTTTGGACAGTATTTCTGACAACAGCTGAACTGGAAAGGTGACAACCTTGGACTCTTCCCCCCAACTGCCCTGGCTACCAGCTGAGCCTCAGGACACTGCAAAAAGATGCCATCCTCTCAATAAGGAGGATACATTTTCCATATGAACACTATTTTTTTTTCCCTGCCTACTTACCTCTAGGAAAAAAAAAACAGCACTCCTATGTTGCTCAGGCTTAATTGTATAAAAAATCCCCTCCCTCCAAAAATCAAGGAAGGCTGACAAATGTCCTGAAGACTTTTTTAATGCCTAAGAGGTGTGCATCTTGGCAACTGTTTACTGTCTCTTGAATAAGGGAATCTGTGATAAGCCATTTGTTTTGTAGGGGAACAGTGTCACCTCAAATTGCTGAAGGATATAGTAGCAACTTTCCCAAATTGTCAGCTATGTCAGTTCCCTTTTATCTCTTGGCTTCTTAGTACACTCCTGTGTCAAAAATTAGTACAAGCTAAATAGAGAATGGCCACAACCCTGCAATGCTTCAAGGATGTAGCTGTTGACTTTACCAATATAAAAAACTAGAATCCAGCAGAAACCTATGCTATTTTGCACAGAATATGAGAGCTGGCTTTTGAATGATAGGCCCCATTGAATTATTATTATTCCCAAGGCCTGAGGATGTTTCTTTTCTGGGAACTGACAGAACTTGAGGTTTCTTAAGGAGGCTTTGGATTACAGGCACAGCATGGGCTCTGCCTTGTGAGCCATGTCTAATGAAAAAAGTCAAGGAATTCTCAACTGTTGTCTGATCTCAGTTTAGGACTAAACCTCCAAAAATCTCCATAACATTGGGAGATTCCACAGATTTTTTATGATTTGTGGATCAACTGCCTGTGGAGAAGGGCATCTAAAAATAGCTGAATGATGAAAGGACATGCAGGGGATCTTTAGCAATGGAGGAGCAACCTAGGGGAGGCAAGAAGCAAATTGGACTGTCTTCTGAAGTGTTACTGCTGCTGACAAAGTACCCACTTATTCTTAGCATCCTACAGTTCAGCACAAAAGGGCTGAACTTATAGGGAAGCAACAGATTTCTCACATCAGTATATCTTATCTATGCTAAATTAAAACCATTAAATGGACAATATTGAAACTTCTCCGAGCAGTGGCTCATGGTTTTGGGTATGTTCATGCCGAGAATTGGGATGAACTAGCTTTGGTACTCCAAGAGGACAAGAGTGTGAAAAACAGAAAATGAGCACAGACTGATAGAAGCCCCAGGGTGTCAGGATCTACACACACCTTACTAGCATAGTCAGGGAAATGTGTACAAGTGTGAGACCTTGTATGGCTGGAGCTGGAGATGCAGGCTGATCTGGGGATGGTTTTGGTCCCAGGGTAGCCAGGTGTGCCTACCAGATGCTGTCTCCCACTGGGTGAGCATGATGTCACGCTCTTCACTGCAGCACGTGTCACCAGAGCCACCCAGCTCCTGCCCTGTTCCCTTCCAGAGCATGGGACTCTGCTGGGTCTGGTTCACCATGGCTTTCCTTTTGTCTCACCCAGCCCAGGCAGTCCATGCTGAAAGCAACTGTGCCAGAGCTCTAGAAAATCCCTAGGCCTTCACACAGAGAATAGAGGACATGCAGCAAGGCAACCTACTTCACTGAGCAGCTCTTAGCATTCCTACACCATGGGACCCTGCAGAAGGACCCTACAAGGGAAGCAGAGGGGCCCACTGAATAAATGTCATTAATAAATCTCAAGCATCTTTCCTGGTGCTCGTGTCAACAAATGCAGAATTTTTACACTGGTAGGTCTCAACAAACTTCAAGAAGATGCCTAGTGGATCTCCCTATTTGAGAGGCAGGGAAAAGGAGGCAAACACTCACAGAATATTGCCAAGAGCTGCCTGTGCAAGCCAAAGGCAGAACCAGACCTTATGAGCCAGACTCTATCAAACAACTGCCTTTCCTATGAAACATCACTGCTTTCTGGGGGGGCTTCACCTGTGTGTTCCAGGTGTTATGAATGTGCTTTGACCAACAGCTTCCAACGTTTTCCTTCTATTACAATGTTCCTCAGAGGACAGGGAGATTTCCTTCCAGGTAACATCTGCCTTGACACCACTTCTCCGCCTGGATGTCATTGCTATGACAGCTGCTCCTGGTTTGGCAAATCCTCATCCTGCCAGTCCTCTGCAAACACAACTCTTGCATATCTTGTATTTTCCAGGAAATCAAAATATGCTCCTGTTTTTAGTCTCTCAACCTTCTCATGTCTGTGTCTCCTTTTGTTTGGAATCAGTGATGTTAAAGCAGACTTGTGCTATCAACATTTTAACAGCAGGTTTCAGAAAAAATATCCCCACCTCAGCCAATGACAGAGTTAGAGTGCTGCATTGCTTAGGTTGCTGAGAAGAGAGGCTGGGGAATGTTCTTTTATGGTTTGCCTTTGAAACAAAAGCTCTTACACATAAAAATCAGGGAGCCAACATTACTTAGCAAATAAATGCAGCTTAAGTGCTCTTAACTGGAAGTGGTTACCATAAACCTTCCTTCTAATCGGCTGGGCATTTTTCTGATGCTATGTACTGGAGTTCTGGGTGGACTGGCAGAATGACTGTGTGTGCAAGAGTGGTCACTCAAAGGTGTTGAGAAAAGTAATTTTAGCAAATGTTACAGCCCACAGGAATATATGTTCTTTCACTGTCCTCCATTGCCATTGTGAAGCACACAAACACCCATAAGATGTGGGCATTATCTTTGTTTAAATTCTTGTCAGCTCTGGTCTGCACATCTCCATGCTGTTAAATGAATTAAACTCGGGTTCCCCTTGCCCCCTGCCTTATCTCCATTGATTTGCATGTTAATAACTCTCCTTCCTTCAGTCAGTTTGCTCTAGCCTCTTCCTGATTTGCTCTCCATGGTAACTTTGATTGAGTTCCTTGCCCTCAGCTCACAGTATGGGGAGGAAACTGAAGCAAGGTGATGCAGGGGAGTAGGTGACACTGGTGATTGTTTGCTTTCACCACCATTGCCATTTCACTGGTAAAGCCATGATGAGCAAGCTGACTATCTTGGATGCTTTGGATACCTAGCAAGGACAGATACTGTTCTACCCATCTTCCCTTCCCAGAACCCTGGTTTTCAATACACACTCGGGTATCTTCTGCGTGCATTTATGTTTTGCTCATCACTGAGCCCTCATGGCTCCCCCAGTTCTGTAACTCTACCCTCCCCATTCTCAACAAAGATTTTAGCTTTTTAGCTTGGACCTCAGCCCATCCTGACTGAGGAAGCCAGCTGAGAGAATGATCAAGTGTAGTAATAGCCATTCACTCACATCCATGCTTTCCAGAAGCTGTAAGAAAAAACTGGCCCCTCTAAACCAACAGCTTTGTCCTGCAAGCAACCAGTCAGCTGTGCAAAGATCATTCTGCCTATCTGCTGGCAACTTGTGTGGGTAGTCTGAGTCTGAGCAGAACTCCTCATGGGAAGAAGCTTTCCAGTGCCAAAGAGGAGAAGGCTGGCTGTGCGCCACAGCCCCCAGCAAGTTCTGTGAAGAGCGTGCAGCTACCAGCCCACTGAATCTGGTCCCTTGTGTCTTTGCACTTTGCTTCCTTGGCTCGGGGCACGCTTTCAGAGCGTGTGTTTGGGGCAGGAGGGAAGCTGCTGCCATTGTTGTACAGTTTCAGTTGAGTTTTCTCAACTTCCTGGTTGACTGCCAAGGACTATGAGGCTTAATTTCCCACCTTTGAGTTTCTCTTCCCCTCAGGATCTTCCCATCTGCTGCATTTCATGTTGCCCAGGTAAAGCTATGTTTGCCAGCCTTCCCCTTCCAAAAATACTGCAGAATTTGTTTTGGTTCCTCCAGATTGTGCTGGCTTTGACTCCATGTACTGTGACTACTGACTCATGGTCCTGCTGGTCACCTCTATATGATTCCAAAGTTTTCATTATCTTCTGCTCTTTGCAGCTCTGTGCAGATACATTTGCCTCATAAAACTTAGCAATCTGTTAATGTGGCCACTGTAGAGACCAGCATTTATATCTGTGCAGGATTTTTTCAGTAAAATAAGTCTAAAATTTAAAAAATATCATCAGTTGTTCCCATGTTTTTTCTCCTCATAGACTACAGAGAAAAATATTCCACTGAGATTTCATAAACAAGCTAACTGAACTGCTTGTGTTTTTTTTTTTTATTTTTATTTTGCATACATTTCCCAGGCTCTCAGATTAAAAAATATCTGAGATATTACATCAGAATATAACATATTCTGATATGTTATTTGCTGAGTGCTTTTAAGTGAGCCTAGAATTGTGCACAGTGGTACTGAGAACCTGAGCACAAGACAGTGTGGAATTAGCTTTATCCTGAGTCCTCCTTGCAGAATGTAAAAGAAAGCCAAGTCTCATTTACAGCATTGTCTTCATGTCTTCCTGGGAGTCCTTGCACATGTAAAAGGCCAAGTTCACTGATAGGACCTCAGTGGATCAGCTGCATCTGACCAGCTTAAAGCAGAGATCCTTTGACAAGCCTCATGTTGTAGCTACAACTCAGTGATATCCCAGTTTAGGGCAAGCACAACTCTCACTTCAAAGCTTGTTCACTCTGCTGGTGGGCAGCAGAAACCAAACCTGTGAGCCCAGTGGCTCACATTGTGTGGTTTAACCAAGTGCCACCAGCTGCTTGCTCACTCAACTGTCCCTGCCCTGGTGGGATGGGGATGAGAACTGGAAAAAGGTAAAACTCATGGCTTGAGATAAGAATAGTTTAGTAATTGAAATAAAGTATAATAATAATGACATTGATGTTGGTGATGATGGTGATGATGAAAAGAAGAGAAAGAGAAAGGAAGAAATCCCAAAAGACAAGTAATGTACAATAAAATTGCCTATTTTACTTACCAATGCCCAGTCAGGCCCTGAGCAGCAATCAGCCCTTTCCAGCCAGCTTCCCCAGTTTGTATATTAGGCACGACATTCTAAGGTATGGAACATTCCTTTGGCCAGTTTGGGTCACCTCTCCTGGCCATGCTCCCTCCCAGCCCATGGCAGAGCATGGGACACTGAGGTGTCCTTGGCTTAGGGTGAGCACTGCTCAGCAACAGCAAAACATCAGCATCTATCAACATTATACTCATGCTAAACCCAAAACTCAGCATTGTAGCAGCTACTAAGGAGAAAATTAACTCTTTTCCTGCCAGGACCAGTACGGACAGGTGGGATGACAACTTGCTCTACTTGCACAGTACACATGAGAAACCTTGCATACCCCTTATCTGTTTCTTCCCTGAGGATCAGAGGCCTTCAAATAAAAAAAAAAACCCCACAGATTAAAACCCTTTCCCTTGGAAGACTGCCAGACCCCATTCTGTCCTCCTATTACTCTTTTACCTTCAAGCTGGCCTTATTGCATACATTCATTATTCGTTCCCTCTGTCCCAGTTGTGGATGCAGCTGGTGAGGCTTAGCAGCCATCTGGGCCACACCTGGCCCACTGCTTCCACTGACTGCTCCATGTTCCCTGCCCCATGTCCACATCCCAGTGCTGGCTCTGTACAGGGTGGGATGGTTGCCACATGCTGTCGTCCTCCTGTCCCTTGCTGGGTGCTCCTGGGGTACCCACCCATTGATTGTACCAAAGCACAGATTGAACACGGCAGGTGTCAGAGCTTTTGGTAATTGCACCCCAAGGCTATGAAATTCTCTGACAGCAGATCATGCTGCCAAACACAGGCTGCAGCAATTCTCCCTGCTGAAGCATGTCAGGCAGCACAGTTGGTGTTCATGCCCTTTCAATCTGACAGCACCGTGTCAGCCCAGGAGGGGCAAAGCTGTTTTATGAAGATGTCTGCTGCCTTTTCAGCTGCCAGCAAACACAAGGATTTGGATTCTTTGCCCTTCCCTTCATTCACTGTCAACTCTTTCTTGGATCATGTTTTTGCTCAGAATTTACTGCAGTTCAGGTGTCACTGGCAACTATATCCCATCTCTGGTCCACCCAGGTTCCAAGCAGAGCAAAACTTTATTGCTCAACATTATAGACTTATTTGTCCCATGTGAACATGAGAATAAAGGAAGAGTAAGAGACAGGTCCACAGAGTTCTGGCTCCAGGTGACTAGCTCTCAAGTGAAGAGAAGTCTTTCTGATCAATCAGTCCCTAGCTGATATGTTTAATTAACCCCACTTCATCATTGTTGACCCTTTCTTTGCCTCTGGGTCTTGTAAGGATCATAGCCAACATACCTTCGTGAAGAGTGAACACTATGCTTGTGGTGTTACCCAGATTGCCAGAAATGGATTCATGGCCATTTTTATGAGTATTTCCTGTGTCACATTTAATGTGAACACTCCCAGGTCAACAGAGTTTCATCATCAGACTGGACATCATGGTGTTCCCTGTCAGAAACTGCCTGGACATCCAGGGTAGAAAGACAATATAAGAGGCAGAGTGACGAGAAGGAACCACAGACATAAGCTGAGCACCTGAAAAGAGCCTGGGGATGTAGCTATGAACAGTGAGCTTTTGCGGTCTGTTCTGTGGATAGTGTCCAAGGGATTGAAAAATAAACATCTTTAACAATGGCTGGAGTAAGGACAGTCATTCCTTACAGCTTTTTTATTAGGACACAAGCAATATTTCAAACAATGGCAGTATTGCCAAGAACTCACAGTAAAACCAGAGGGACATCATACTGTTGTCTGTCAAACCTTTCCAGTATACCAAGCTGTACTCTAAATATTTCTTCTGCATTTTCCAGGAAATATTTGTGTGTGTCCAACATGACTTTTCTAAAGCTGCGTGAAGAGCAACTTTTTAAAAAACTCAGATGGACTGTTCTTGTCACATCTCCAGTTTTTGTTTCTTTTCTGTTTCTGGTTAACCAAGAAAGTGGTAAAAATTCCCTTAGTGGCCATGCATGTGCCTGTGCTGGAAGAGGACCAGGGGCTCTCCACCATGCTTAGGAGTGCAGTGAGACAGGTTTGTGTGGCTATGGCAGGGCATGTCCCATCTCCATGGAGGCTCTACAGCTGCAGGTGGGCTCATCTCCAGGGCAGGCTGATCTCCAGCCTTACCAAGGGTCTCCCAGTCTGTCTCAGGGTTTCCTGGTGGCCTTTGATGCACACCACAAGGATGGAAATCTGGCTATTGCCGGTAAGAGAAAAAAGTGCTGTGGAGGCTTTGTATCAGCTTGGAAATAAAACAGATACAAATTCTCATTCAGAAACATCATGCAGCCTGTAGATTCATTTGTCACCTTCAGGAGTTAAAAAAGCTGAAAATATTTAGACTCGAGGCAGAAGGTAAACCCAGAGATTCTGGACTTCAGAGATGGGTAGGCTGGCAAAGTGCCTGCAGTTTTAATCTTACTTCACTCAGTCTGCATGGTTAGGGGCTAATCTCCATACCATAGCTTTTCCACCTAGGAACAGGAAATGTTAGTCACCTGTGTCAGAGAAGTGTTGGTGAGGATTAATAGGGATTTTGGGCTTTTATATAACAGATTCACAGAATATTCTGAGTTGGAAGGGACCCACAAGGACCATCGAGTCCAACTCTGGAGTAAAAGGCTCATACGGGGATTGAACACCCAATTCTTGTGTTTTTAGCACCACGCTCTGACCAACTGAGCTCATCTCATAGACCTAGGGGTGATGGTTTTGATATGACCTAAGGCTGAGCATGAAATAAAACTGGCCTTGCTATATGCTCCCATTTGATATTTTACAAATATTTATTTGAAATATTGGCTTCAGAACTGTGATGTTTTTAAATCAAGGCTCTTTTTTCCCTCCTTGTTTTCTTGCCATGGCGACTGAGGGTCTGTAACTGGCATGGCCCTGACCTATCCCTGAGCAAGGGGAATTTGGTTTTCTGGAAGGAGCCAAGCAGTTTGGTTTGCTTAGTTCTGCTTTGGTACGACCTGGCTCCCACAGAGAGAAACAGATTCATGGAAGAAGTTCTCTACCTTAACACTCTTGGGTAAATAATTAGCACTGAAGTGGCTGCCTATGCCACAGTGTCTGGGAGCTCCTTGTCTTCTACATATCTGTCCAAGCTGTGTCTTGACCCCAATAGGCCCAGCAAGGACAGGCACATCTCTCCGTTTCCCCTGCTCCTGTGCATTTTTGTTACCACACCACAATTGCTTCAAACCGGAGACATGGCACACACTGACTCAATGTGGCAGCAGAAAGACATTGAAAGACATATATCAATGAAAAGGAATTTCATAGCCAATGCAAAAGGGTGCTAAGCCCTTGAGAAGACCCTGCTCTGACTGAAATCCCCAGACCCTAATATAGAATCATAGAATGGTTTGGATTGGAAGGGACCTTAAACATCATCCAGTTCCAACCCCACTGCCATGGGTAGGCACACTTTCCACTAGACCAGGTTGCTCAAAACACTGTTTAGCCTGGCCTTGGAGCACTTCCAGGGACTGGGAATCAACAGGTTCTCTGAGCAACCTGTGCCAGTGTATCACCACTTTAAGAGTGAAGAATTTCTTCCTAAGATCTAGTCTAAAGCTACCCTCTTTCATTTTAAAACCATTCTCCTTTTACCTATCACTATGTGTGCTTGTAAATATATTGGGATGTGTTCAGATGGGCAGAGAAGATCCCATTCCCCACCTTAGTACAAGTGCACAATAAACACAGCCTTTTTGAGAACTGAAAAACCTCAGAAGAAAGTGTTACCTGATAAGATGTCCCAACTGGCCACTGTGCAGCCACAGAGATGTGCCATGGGAGCAGGAGGCTTGCTCACACATTATTCCTAACCATCATCCATAGTCCTTTCAGAAAACATTCAATGTGAAGAGTCTTTCCCTCCATGCAAACTCTAATGTATTGCAGTGACAGTAATCTATTATGTAGATTTTATGTATCACTTATACAAATTACAGTGAAACCTCAGCCTTGACTGTGGTTTAAAATAGACTCTGAAATAACAATACAGCAGTAACAGCAATAAAAACAACAGCAGCAATAAAAATGAGTAGATAAAAAATTATCCATTAAGGTTCCTCCTCTCTACAAGTACTGGATAATAAAAAGGTATTTTTAGCCTGAAAATTATTTAATATAGTTTTGTCTTTATTTTTTATGGTTTCAAATATATTAGTAAGGCTCACAGAGTCTACAGCATTTTAAGACACAGAAAAAACACATTTCCTTCTGAGCCATCAGGTTACTCTTGTATAAAATGAAGTATTTAGATTTGTGTTTTTCATTTTGTTGAAACACATCATCCTGCAGAGGAAAGTGTCTCTTTTTAGTAATGCAGTGTATTAGAGGCTGCTTAGAAGGGAATTCTCGGTACAGAAGTTTCACTGGCAGTATAAGAAACCTGCTGAAGTATGTATTCTTTTTTGTGGTGACTACAGTTAGGACTCCCCTTTTATTGAAAAACCTGAATCTCATGGAGAGTTGTGCCATGCTTAAAACAAAACACTGAATCTCTTTTATCAAACTACTTTAGCCAGTGCTGCGAAGAAACTTTTACAAATGACTTTATGTGCAAAGGATTCCTCTTGTATCACCTGGAAGCAGCCATCTGTCTTTCTTCTGCCTTTCCCCAGTGAAGACCTAAAAAAAAAATTATTCAGTTTACACCAGGCCTGTTTCTCCTTTGCTGTCTGACTGATGCACTTTTCTGACACAACAGGCAAATCCTCACAGCACAAGTGGTAGCATTCTGTGAATAGTCATGAGTGAACTCCCTCCCAAATCTAAGCAACTGGACCTTTCAGAGGACTTGAAAAATGTAATGCCTCTGCCTCTCCTCCCAACTGTTACCACCCTTTTCATGCTTATGATTGACATGTGGCAAGAGGCACTGAAGGATGGGTTCCTGCCTCCCCCTTAACAGAAGGATTCCATAAATTTCTTTTGAGGATTGCTTATTTTTTCCACTTCACACAAATATTTTAGAATAATTCTTAATTGGAATTAAAAATATATATAATATATAAAATACCATTTTTATCCAAAGATCAAAAAAATTGGAGGCATCACTGACTACATATGTACATTTTCTTTTCCTCCTCCTTTTATGTGTGTGTTTTTTGTGTGTGTTTTTTGTTTATTTGGTTTTGTTTGGTTTGTTGTTGTTGTTGGGTTGTTTTTGGTTTTGTTGTTTTTGTGTTTTTGGTTTTTTTGGTGGTTTGTTTTGGGTTTTGGGGGGTTCGGGTTTTTGGGTTTTTTTTGCTTGTTTGGGTTTGTTTTGGTTGGTTTTTTTTGTTAAATCAGCTGGGTATTTATTAGCTCAGCAAATATATCCTAATGCCTTGAAACTCCTAAATGTTTTAAAGATATTTCCATCCATTCAAAGACCTGACATGTTTGAATTGTTACCAAGCAAAGATGGATGGGTTCATTAGGAAAAGCCCACCAGTACTTGGATGGGAGAGGTCAGGCTGGAAAGGGTGGATGCCTTCACTTAGAGGCAGGAAACCTGGCAATCCAAAATTGGTGTCAAAGTAAGCCTGTGGAACAAAGGCACACACCAGGGCTAGACACAGCCACAATAACTTGGTTGCCATAGCATGTAGAGTAAACATTACTGGGAGTTTCTGATGGCATGTCTGCAGCTCCCCTGCCTTTTCTTGCTTGATGTGCTTTCCTATAGATAAAACACAATAGACAGAACTGGTTGGAGTATCCAATTTGATTAATAACCTCTTTTCTCTGCAAAACTATTGTTGGGAACATTCACTAACTAATCTTCATTACAGCTGAAAGCTGCAGGAGGATATAATCATTCCTGACTGCAACTGCTTGTAGGTAAACTGAGACACCAGTCCTTAGTCCTCAGCATTGCAGCCACTTCTGCAAATTACAGGCTTTTGATTCATACAGTTAGAGTCAGATGCCTCATGATAGGAATAATGTCACTTAACAGTGAGTGTCTGAGTGATAGATGCTTACACCTTAGATAATCTTCTTTGATGTGAGTGAAGAGAAATAGGCTTTTTAAGGGCTTGATCCTAATTTATCTCCTTACCTGAGGCTGAAATTAAATTATTCCTGATCTATACTCCTTGGGAGTGCATGTTTCTAAAAGAGCTTGACTGTGTTTATTAGATTAGCTCTGCACTCATGAAAAAACCTAGGCCAGTGTCCCCAGTGCTGACATGTGCTTGCCTGTATGCTTTTCCACTGGGTTCCTTGGCATAGTTTTCATTTATGCCAACCCACACTCTCCCAGTCTTTGTCCAGGCACAGCCCAGTGATTGACATGTTCACAGGGATACTGTCATTGGGAGGGCTGACACAGGGATGAGATGCTTAGTGAGGTAAAGAGAGTGTACCTGCATGGACATGGGCATACTAGGGTACTTGGACTTGGGATCTATGTATGCTTCTGTCCAGTTTCATGTGTGGGCCTAAGTCTAGACTTTATGTTCTTGGATTTCTTGAAAACACAGCTAAAATTGTAACAGCCCTGCATGTGATTGGATTTTGTATGCTGAGCTCCATTTCCCTGTGTGGGGGTCTTTGAGACCATGGCATGTGCTCATCCAAGAAAAATGATGACCTGTCATCCTTTCTGGAACTCCACATCACCTGAGTGATGTGGGGCACAGATAATGCCTGGGGCCATCCTGCAGTTGTGCCAAGTGCTTGTGGCGTCCAAGTGGATCTGACCATTGCCCTCCCTTGTTCAGGCTCTAGCTCTGGCTTTGACATGGAAACAATTTGGTGCCTTTAGTAGATGGCATCAGATGCTTGAAGCAGGCAAACAAGCACCGGCTGCCTCCATGGGTCTCATTGCAGGTGTCTCTCAAGAACCACCAGCAGCTTCAGTTCTGAAGGATGATCCCCAATACGCCCTAGAAATATTGAGGTGCTGTTAATTCAGAGAGCTGTGGCTGTTCCTGCTCTCCAAGCACACTGGATCTCCAACACACTCCAAGGACACCTGGCCTGAGGAAATTCCCTGGGTTGTCTTTGCTAAGATGTGCAAAGGAGCACATTTGAATTTCTCACTATTTCCCTTGACTGCCTTGTCTTTACATCATGAGGTAGGAGGAACAGAAGGTCTGGCACTGTGCTACTCATTAAACTATACCTCTTTTATCCAGTGCTGAGACACCATTTGGGGGCTTATTCCAGCTCCTTTTGTTATCTCCTTCTTCTGGAGTACCTGATCATGGCTGTCAGGAAGGAAGGAAGGAAGGGAGGGAACCCATCACTGTTCCAATGGTTGAAATTGAGGCAGTTATCATTCTGATTGCCTTCAATCTCCTCCTTTTAATTTGTTGCTTCTTCCTAGCTGCTAGATGGACGGACTCTAAATGGGCTTCTGCCTTCACTTACACCTAATTCATCTCTATTAATGTTTATGCTTTGCCATTAGAAAGTAGTTTTCCTTTGAACACTAACTTGGGCATCATATTCTAATTCATGCTTCTGTTTGCTGGTTTTATTGGAATTAGAATTGTACATATTTAAAGAGTATTGTTGGGCTGGTGTTGAGCAGCTGCAACCCTCACACAGAAGGCACTGTGCATCTGCCAGCATGAAAAGTGATACATACAATGAAGTGTGGTATGCAAAGACTGCAATTAAATACTCTGATTAAGGTCTGACGTTGCAAGAACATGCTCCTCTACAGACATTTTAAAGTCCCTTTTCTCCTTGTTTTTTTGTGTAAGCTAAAAGCACATTCCTGATGACAACAGGAGCCACTAAGGAACACAAATCTGGTGTTCCCTTCTCAAGCTATACATACTTTTAACAACTCCCATGCTGCAGCAAGAGATTTCTCATCCACTGCTTGGCAGCACAGGATTTGCACTGCCATGGTTAAGCTAATTAGCTGTCAACATATTCAGAGTCCACGTTTGCAGCTTTATTACCACCAGAATGAAAGCACATGAATCTTTTTTTTTTCCTTTTTTTTTTTGGTAGCTTTTGTTGTTTTTCTTCTAATATAGGGCCTTCAGACTTTTTGGATTTTCTATTTTTATCATATTTTCCACAGCTCTATGCAAGCGATTATTGCTTGATATCTGTAAAGTTCAAATGCATACCACCTGCCTCCATTAGTCATCACTGTTTCTCTGTCAGAATTCATCGGTGCTAAGTGACTATTGCCAAAGTAAATAGAAAATGTAGCTAGAGAAGTAGAACACACTGTAGTATTTGTTGGTTTTGCCTTTTTTTGAGATTACTCTGTCAGCAGTTGTGCCAAGTGAGAGCATTTTGTTCTTTCCTTCTTTTGTTTTGCAGGCTTACAAGTTCCACTATTATAAAGGATTTTACTGCAAACATTTACATTTCAGCTAGTTATGGCTATTTTCAATCGTTTTCAAGATGGTGCACACAATGAACTGCTTGGCAGAAAGACTGTACAATAAGCTTCTTTCCAATAAGTGCTTTACACTTGTACGTTTTTAGGAGAATACTGCTCCTTGCTGTCTTATCTGTTCCAGAGGACCACGTGAAAACCTGTATCATGGTCCGTTCCTCAATGCTTCTGTCCTCTGAGATTACTCCAGGTACAAGGCTACAGCTTATTCTACCTCAAGACAGAAGGGAAATGTGAGCCATGCTGAAGTTCATGGCAAAGTTCCTGTTGATGTCAAGGAGGCCAGGTTTTTATTCAGAGAGATTTGGCATCAGCTTCACCGGGGAAGTGTCAACATGGACTGCACTGATAACATTCTTATTTTGTCAGTGCCAAAACATACACCCACTCTATGTCCAAACAGGAGAAGAACCCAGATGGTGTCATGTCACACTGCCATCCAGATCCATTTCAAAAGAGTTTTAGTGCCAACTCTGATCAATGCATTTAAAATGTTTTATTCTAAATTACTATAATGCTCCAGTAGACAGATCCTAGGATATATGGCACACTTAACAAGATATGCATAATAATTATTCACAGCTGAAACAACTGGCCAGAGCCTGCCTTCCTTCCTTCCTTCCTTCCTTCCTTCCTTCCTTCCTTCCTTCCTTCCTTCCTCCCTTCCTTCCTTCCTCCCTTCCTTCCTTCCTTCCTTCCTTCCTTCCTTCCTCCCTTCCTTCCTTCCTTCCTTCCTTCCTTCCTTCCTTCCTTCCTTCCTTCCTTCCTTCCTTCCTTCCTTCCCTCCTTCCTTCCTTCCTTCCTTCCTCCCTTCCTTCCTCCCTTCCTTCCTCCCTTCCTCCCTCCCTCCGAGTAATTCTACGGATGCAGAGGCACAGGTTTGACTTTCTTCCCCTGTCCTTGTTGCCTCTGTAGGAAAACAGATATCGACCTGGGCAGAAGGAGAAGTCTGGAAAGCTTTTAGACCACAGTTGTTTTTACTTCACTGCTTAATGAAATTTAAAAAGCAATTACAATTAAATTACAATTGATTAGAGTTGAGCATGAGATTCTAAAACATACAAATAAACAACTTTTCTCTTAAAATCTGTAGTCCCTAATGAAACCTAGCAGTATCTTTTTTCATTCTTAAATAATTTCATAATAAAATAGAAAAGAATGCAAAGAACTTCCTGGAATTTCATTTTAGCTTGTATAACTGACCGTGATGAACTTCATAGACCAGATCCTGCTTTAACTGAATCCAGGGCAAATCCAAAGCAATTCCATTTATTCTGATAGATTCATTTAGAAGAGCACTGCCTGACCTTCCAGCATCATGTTTAAGCTGTGTGCAGCCAAAGCAAATTCAAACTCCCCTGCAAGCTATGGTGTTATTGGAAATTTTTCACATCTTTTTTTTGCCTGTGTGCAAAATAGATCACTGTGTTCCCAACACTTAATAATCCTGGTGTTTTCAAATAATGCTCTGCACCTAATTAAATACTGTAATCACTTTTTGAAAGTAAACCATAATATATATTGTCATGACTTGGCATGTGCTATGGAAGTTCATATTTATATACTAAATATGTTATATCTCTGTTGCTTTTACTACTCTTAGAACCATTCTCAGCATCTTTTGGTAGCATGCATGGCTGGGGGAGGTAAAAAGTCCCCTGTTGGCAAAAGTAATGCATCTTTCATCCCTGGATCCTGGCCAAGGCTACATAACCTTGTGATTAATATATTACAAGGTAGAAAATTCCCGTTCTGCTGAGCTTGTACTCTTGCTGATATTAGTATTTTTCCATCTCTTGCTGTTGATTATGGCTTTCCATTTTTTCCTGTAACAAAAATGAGACAAAAAAATGCTCAAATATATCTCCACATATTTAATACAGCTGAATTATTGTAAATAGAAAGACAGCTCTGACATTTTATCACATTATGGAAACACAGGAGCCCTTTTATACACAAGAGAAGCATCTTACTTTGAAGTATGATTTCCAGAAACATGCAACAATTTTTCCATGTTTCATCTCTCAGGTTTTTGCTAATGAGCAAAAACTCAGTGAAATTTTCACTTCTGTAAAATCAAACATTTGACACTAAAGAAGTGAGGGAACCAAAAATATTATTGTGAATACCTGGCCTGATTCCTTGTAGGCCTGCTTTCTTTGTTAGCACAAACTGACTTGTAGTACTGTGTATTTTTTACCAGTAGCCCCAGTTACCACAAGACCCTAACTCAGTTTGCTTCAACAAAAGCTCTTTTCTAACAGTACATGATCCATTGCATTTCATCCAGCCAAGTACTTATTTTCCTAACTCGGCTTCTTGTTTTCATATGTAAAATGTTTTGGATTGGGTATGTATTTGCTGACATCTCTGTAGGAGGTGGTAAATTGTTGACATTAAATACCAAGACAATTATTTTTGCTTATGGAAAACTGTCTAATGTCTGTTGCAGCAAGGCAGCAATATTTTCCTGTAGGAGTATTGTCACTTTTAATAAGCACCCTAGTGGTTTATTTTTCAGTGTGACATCTGTCTCTTTTCCTTCTTCCACTGAGTTTACGTAACGTATGCACATAGTGTTTGATTATTCTTTTTCTTGCTTGTGTTTTACCTCTACCTTTCAGAAAATTTGCTAATTTATGAAAGAGAGTTCTTTAACATCACAGTTATTATTGGTTGTTATTTATACTTTCTTCCCCCATGTCTTCTGTTAAAATTCAGGAGGGGAAAGCAGACTAAAAGCCTGTAAGTAGATTTGCTGTCTATCAGCATTTTCAAACCCCAGATCAGGACCACTGTATAATTTTCCCAAAAACCTTGGGAGCTCCTTTCAGGGCCTTGAAGATAAACTGAGATCCTGAAATCCAGGGAATGAGTGACAGAGAGTCAGAGAAAAACTGAACTAAAGCCAAATTCTTGTCACACTGTGTGGGTCTATGCTAAATCTGGATTACATTAACTATGTTTGGCAAGGTAGACCTGCTCTGAATAGTTAATTTTCCATCTCTTTTAGTCCATAGAACCAGTAATTGTCTTGGGTACAAGATACAGTGTTAGTACTTTGCATTTGATCCCTCAACTCCCATAAGGACAATTTCAAGCTCTCAGTAAAGTGCCTCAATACAAAACCTGTGCTATAATTGCAGGCTCTCATTTCCTAGTGCACATCTCGACCTGCAGGATAGCTGTGTATCCTCCACACTTCTCTTTCTGACTGTTTGCTGGAGCAATTTAATAAGAGGCTGCCAGCACTACCTGTATATACAATTTAAGTAGGTCAACTTCTCTGAAAAAGTGCTGAGTTCTCTAGTGGTTGGAAGCAATAATCACTATTCATGAGCCTTGCCTATCACTCAAAGGTCTTGTTTAGATCAGACTGATCTATTGTGCCAGCTCCTCTACAAAGACATAAAAAGCACTTCTCCCAAAGACTTTGTAACCAGAATTTTAGAGTAGGTAAAGTAATGGAAGGAGAAGGGGAAAGATGGGGAAAGAGCAACAGTGAGCAGCTTGAGGCACCACTTATTAGAATGTTTTAGATGCATTGCTTTTGTTTAGATGCATTGTTTTTGTGATGTAATGTGTGAAGCCAAATTATGCTGCTACAGTGCACCTTCTGTAGAGCACAGTACCTGAAAAAACAGTGTTATTTTCAAAAAAATAAGGGATTTCTTGATCTAGGTGGTTTCAGGTCTTTCTGATTAGGAGTTATGGCTCTCTACCCTTTAGGCATGGCAGATAATCTCCTTCCCAGGTGGAGAGGGGATCCAAAGCTCTTTCCCTCATAAGGACAGGGCAGAGACTAGCAACAAATGTACCAGTGACTCATTTCTTCCTATGAGCCTGGTCTGTTGGAACAAGAAGACCATAGGGACCTGTAGGAGGACAACCTTGACCATTCTAATGCTTCTGGGCAATCTATAAAGCATAAACATCCATGAAGTTTCCAAGCTCCTTTAATTTATGATCTGGTCCTTAATAGTTGATAATGTCAATGAGGATGCTGCTGATGATGACAGTGAATGTGAAATGTAGTTTGAGTTGCAAACAACTCTTCTTAAAAACAAGTATCTGTATAAGTAGCTCATGCATTAAAGAAGTTGTGAAAACTTGGAAACAATGCAGAGAATAGTGACAACAACTTTGAGAAATAGAGAAATGCCTTATAATGAGAGATGCAAGGAAATCTTTTTGCTTATTGTATGCAAAAAAAAGAAGCAACCTACATTCTAATAGGATAAAAAATATTCAAGTTTTTATTGTTTTTCTTAACATGTCAGAGAAAAATATGATAAAAAACAATGTAAGGCTGTTAATGCCAATCAAATGAAAGTTAGGAGTAAAGCATGCATTTTCAGCAGCAAAGACGAATAACTGCCAACCTAAGAGGGCCACATCTGCCTTTGACTTCATCAAGAGTGTTTTGGTCGAAAGCAAGTTTCAGTAAGACTGTGGTGGACTTCACATGGGAGGAGAAGCAAAGCACACTTGTGATAGATTCACATTTAAGAAAACAAAGAGAAACTCCTAAGGAAGTTAAAACTGCTGGAGGCTGATGGGAGTTTGTCTCCTAGCCAACAGCTGGCCATTTCTAAGAATTGACAGCAGTTTTAACCATTGAAAAGTGAGATCAACCTATGAACACAGCCCTAAGACCTAATCCTGGGAATTCCTTTGTCTCTTTGTTCCCTGGCTATGAAAGGTGACAGAGCTCCAGCTGGCCTCCCGTTCCCTGCCCAGGCCATGCGGCCCCGTGGGGCAGGGGCTGGGCTGGGCCCAGCGGCTCCCGGCCGGGAGATGGGGCCTGCGGGGCTTGTCCTGGGCTCTGGCCGGGCCAGGCCGGTCCCTGGCTCGGCTGCAGGTTTTGCTGTGACTTTTGATTGTGAAATCACCAGAGATTGCTGAGTAAAGAGAAAAAAAGCTCTTGACCTGCGGCGGGCTGAGACAGTGACCACACTCTCCAGAGCAGCCATGAAGAATCTTCCATCACAGACAGCTCCAGCTGCTGCTCCAGCAGAGGTCACAGAACCATCCACAAAGCCTGGGCAAGATTTTAACCTTTTCATTACCCAGATGAGACTTGCAGATTAATCCTTTTTTTTTTTCCAGAGAAAGAAAGAGAGAGTAATCAACATGTAAAGAGACTTTATCAGAGACAGTAAAGAAAAGAATTAAGCTTCAGAAGAGGTAGAGAATAAGGAGATGCTTTAATTAAGCTGAAATATTTTTCTGTTAAAGCTATGGAGATGGACAATAATGTTCTGAAAAAACTCCTGTAATTCATGACAGAGTATATGGGGAGGAATGGAGTGTTCAAAGTTTGGATTTTGAGCAAAAGGTGGAGTATTTGTGATACAGTGAGGTGCTGGAACAGAGTGAGGCAAAGTAATAATTGAAGATTTAGGGCCGCTTGAGGCAAAGAGAAAACTTCTGTTTCCAGGGAAGCTCACAGAGACAGGTGAAAAGAACTTTTGCCTTTGAATAACTTATCCTTAAAATGACATCCCTAGACTCATGGCCCATAACACACCTCAGAGTGATGTGAAATGGGAGGAGAAAATCTGATGGCAGATTTCTGGGCAGCTGGCATCAGAAAAATAGAAAGCTGTAACCGAAATAGTTTTCTTGTGAGAAACTCCATAGATTAGCAGAAGAAAACTTCTGTTTCTCTACAAAGACTGATGAAAATACTCTAGCAGGAATTGGGGACTGTTTAAACACCAAAGTTCCAAAGTTTGTTGTCTCTATATTGTCATGTAAACAAAAGAATGGTTGGGTAGTGGGGGAAAAAGGGGTTTTCTGGAAGTTTTATTTTAGTTTTCTTATTCTTGCAGTTTTATTAATAAACTTTCTTTATTCCTTCTAAGTTTTAAGCTTGTTTTGCTCTTGTTCTAATCCACATCTCACAGCAAGAAATAAGTAAGTTTTCTAGTTTTTTTAGTTACTGCTTTAAAACCATGACAACACTCTGTGCATTACTCAGAAATTTTAGCTACATCATCTGCAAGGTTTCCTCCAACCTCATAGTCTAAAGCTCTGGTAAGGTCAAGTGCCACAGAGAAAACTTGTGTTTGAGAGGAAATAGTCCAGTTTCTACTAAAGTTCCCATGGTTTTCAGGGTGATGTTGTGTACAGCCTAACCCCTTCATCCTCATAAGGTGAAGGGAGCAGGAAGGAACAGGCAGGACCATGACATCTTTGGTTCAGGTGGTGGCTGTGCTAAAGGAACAGGTCTAATTTCAGGGGTTTTATTCTTGATTTAAAAGACTCTGCGGATTTAAAGAATGTTTTATAATGTGTATGAAAACTGATCTATGCAGCAGACATTGTGGGGGCATGTCAGATATCCCATACCACTCTGAGTCATATCAGTCTAAGGCTGCCTGCTAAGGATTAATTCCAGATTCTGGCTTGAGAAGCATGGATGTCTTTCTGCATTTTGAGTCCCAAGCCCATGCAAAGCAACAACCACAAACCACATGTGCTGCAGCCTGATTGTTTGACCAAAAATTATCCAGAATCATTGCCAGAAGCAATTTTCCAGTATATGTTTGATACATTGAACAATGGACCCTCAGCCAATAATACCCAGCAAATGAGGAAAGTAGTATAAATGTCTGATAAGAGCTGTAAAGATAAAGCACTGTGCAATAAAGACCAGAACTGTGCTGAACAAGGCAGCTGAGAGCAGCCTACACAGGAAGCAAGAGAGAAGTCATCTCTTGTCATTCATGAAATTATGCTTGAAATCAGAGTCAGAGGGTAGCAGAGGAGTCCAGTGCAAGGTGTTAGCAAGTGCACTGAGGGGGAATATCTTAACATTTTGAGAGATAAAATGGATGAAGAAGCAGTGTTTTGAGGCAAAGGAAAGCATTTAGAGTTCTTTCAAACTCAGCAATTTAACTGAGTTGTGGCTGGGTGGGAGGGGATTAATTAATTTATTTTGCCTTGATTTAAGAATTTCTTTACTGTTTGTTTTCTTGCTGATATTTCCTATAGTAATAAAATTAAATAGTTCACCTTTCATCTGAAATGGAAGTTGAATCCTCTTCTTTCCCTGTGTATAGATCAATGCTCTTCACTAGGACTCATATCAATTTGGAGCACTTACTGCCAAAGTTCTTTTCAGAACATCTCACGTTCAGATGATGAAGCCCTGCAGCACAACTGTGTGACACACGAGAACAGAGAATTGCCCTCATTTCTCTGACAATGGGTAAGGGTTTTATCATGGCCACAAGATCGCAAAAAATAAAATGAGACTGAAATATCAGAGATCCCTGTTCTCAGCCCTAAAAGAGAAGCTACAATGGCCTAGAAAATCCTCCTACAGGTGGGGAGCAAAAGTGTATGATGAGCTGTGGACAGTGTTTTTAATACTTCAGTGTCAGGAAGAATGATCAGGGCTCTGCCATGAAGCATCTCAGGATCTTCTCAAAGGTTTCACTGGTGGCCTGAATAATGGACTATAAAACAGGACTGTGACATTTCATAGATGAGCTGAGAAGGGCTGCAAAATTTTTGGAAGGTTAACTGTCCAAGAATATTGACAAATGGATTCAAAGAGAGAAAATAAATAGAATGGATCGATTGCAGCAAGGACGAGTTTCACTCAAGCAATAAAGGGGCAAACCCTGGATCACGTTAAGGAAAAATCAATTTACTTGGGCCTGCTGTGGACAAAGCAGGGGGACAGTTTTGGATCTGATGGTAAGTATAAGAGCAACCCGAAGTGCTGAGGTGCTACATCCCACCCTCTCATACATGGGATGACATTAGCCCCTGTTTTAAGACTTTTCTGCTTAAAAAGGGTCTGTTTGCTTATTTTTCATGCCTCAAAATAAACGTGGTTTTCCCTAGAATTTAGTATTGAAAGGAATTAGATTCAATTTGAGTCTAATGTTTTAAATCCCATTTTTAATATCAAAGCCCAGCTTTACGGTAAGCCCCCCCTCCCCACTGCAGAACATGCATAGAGAAGCACATGCATTTTAAGAGACTCCCTTCTCTGACATGCTTCGAGAGGAGAGCTTTGAAACATCATGGCAAAAGTTTCTTACAAATTGTATGAAATCAGGAGCTCAGACTACACCAGGCATAAGTTCCATCGAGGCTTCATCCTCTGAGTTTACCATCTGTTATTTAAAGCATGAGAGTTGCCTCTTCCCAAAGACTTCAGCTGAACCTGCTGCAGTGCAGTTTAATTAAAACACTTGCTTGGGAGAGGGGTGGACTGATTTTTGCTAGCTGGCATATATCTAGGAGTAGCTAGGAGCAAGGGTCTGTTCCAAAAACTACTGTAGAGCTGTTTGAAAACTTGTACTGCCTGAAGTACTCACATTCCTTGTGGTTATTTCTGCACATGAATGGTACAGTCATCAAAAATGTGAGAAGCATGTGGTAACACTGGCAAAATCTTGCTTTTCAAGACATTCACTGGACTTCTTGCCTGCAGCCAAATGAAGAAGAATTTTCCACATTAGTATTGCCATCAAGGAGTTAAAATTTTTTAATTGTTTTTTCTTTATGCTTCAAACAAATTTCAGCCTAAGGTAGTACAGGCAAGACACAGGGTCAGATACTGATTCACAAGACATAAAAAGTAGGTTTGTTTTCCTCCATTTTAGATGTGCTAAAAGTTGAGCCAAACCTGTTTGTGAGGATGTGATAGTGGCAGGAGGCCCAGTTCTGATATTCGGCTAAGCAAAGCAGACTTCTGCCCAAATCTTGAACACCACATATGTGAATGATCAAAAACATGCTTTAAGGAAAAACAATTCCCCAGCTTTCCCACTTCCTGGCTTCACTGGATGGAGAAAACTGCTGGAGTTGCCAACTGCAGCCTGGGAAAATTTTTTGCAGTGGAGTGAGAAAATCTGACAGCATGAATTTTCAGAAGTGTGAATGTTAATATAGGAAAGCCTAGGAGATGTTCTTATTCTTAAAAAATGATTTTTTGCAGATTGTTTAATGGTAATTATTTTCAATAACATGCTGGATTCTGCTTTCAGGAAGTTTTATTCATTGTTTTCAGTATTCATCCCAGACTACTGAAGCATTTGTTAAATCAAAGGAAGTCCAAATATTGAGATCCTAAATGGCAAAACAGAGCTATCAGGTTTTCATATTATGTTTTATGTAAGTGGCAAGTAATTTCCAAAACACATTAAAGTCAAGAAGAAAGTTTTAGCAGTGCTATATTGCCCTGCAGGTACTTTTGTGTTTTGCTGACTACAGCCCCCAAAACCTGGCTTAGCATGGGGGCAGATGATTGTAACATGTCAGATAGAAAGAGAACAGCTTCTTCCAATCTTTTCAAATTTGCTGTCAGTAAGCTAAAGTTGATACCAAAGGACTAGAAAGAAAGAGCTCAGGCATTTCAGATTTGAGGCTGGAAGCAGACTTTGGCTGTCTGGGTGGATTAGTGACCAGAATACAGCATTTTGGAATCTAGTGAAAATACCTTGGAGACAACAGATGAAAAAAAGAGTGAAAAAGCTGCATGCATGAAACCAAACTTTTCTGCTGGTTAGTGCAACCTTGCACTTCTGTAACAGCCAATTTCAGAAATGCAGTAAGGGCAAAAGCTGTTATGCTGTGTAATTCCGTGCAGAACTTCTGTAGAACTGGAAAAGCTTTTTTAAGGGGTGTCCCAGAATTCTGTGGGCACATACCAAGTATGGTCTGAACTCAATTTCTTCAACACAAAAATGAGTGTGGAATTTTTTTCTGGTTATTGAGCAGCACCCTCCATAGATGCATTTCCCAAAAAAAGCAACATTTTGCTCTCCGCAGCCCCTTGCTGCTCTTCCCAGACCTGCAGCCCTCCTCCACTCCTGCAACAACCTGAGCTCTATGAATAGGAGGACCTGCTCCAACGTAAAATTAGCATGGCAAGATGGAAAATTAAAAAAGGATATTAATTTGGTATGAGGAACTGTGGAGGAGAACAAATGGCTTGTAGACTGCAGCTTTTAGTCACAGCACACTTGGAAATGTTATGTGGGCTCTGACTTCAGCTACTGGCCATTTACACAACCTGTCAGCTCTGTCTCTTTGGCAGCCATTTCTCCTTGCTTTTTATTAATAGGGGAGATTTAACCTCTGCAGAAAAGGTCATTTCCATTCTTCCTGAGACAAAAGCTTCTAATTTACTTTTTTTACTTTAACATTTTCCTTTCTGTAACTTACTAATTGTACATCAGACCAAGACAAGAATTAAGATGGTAGCACCAAGCCCTAGTCCCTTTCCACTGTTCACACAACCAGCATTGATTGCTAAGAACAACCTGTGTTTCTCTGCCCACTTTGGAGATATCCCTCTCCATGCTGTTTTTATTTAATTTCCTGAGTATGTGTTAGCCAAGGTAAACTCATCCCACAGCACAGTGAACATGAACAAAATAAATATAGGAAGCTTATGGCTTTTTTTGAGCCTGGTGTTAATCATCTTGCTGAAACAAACAACTGGACACCCCTGCTTGGCAGAGCGTATTTGCAGGCCAAAATATAGCTCTTGTTTCTCTAATGTGAATTCTGCAAAGGATCCATTGGTATTGTGTAGGAAAATTTCAATAGCAACTAAGCAGACCTGCAGGGTTTTCATGGCTGACTGACAAGGACTAAAATGAGGAAATTCTGCCCAAATCCATATTTCTCTGTTACACGGAGGCCTTGGCTATTTCTTCCTCATTCATAAGGTCTGTCCCTGGGCTGGCTTTTCCTATGGAGTGCTCAGAGACTTTCAGGCAGCTCCAGTGTTCTCCCCAGTGCCTGGGTACAAGCACAGGCTTTGGACATAGCCAGCCTCGACTGCAGTCTCAAAGACACTCTAATCAAATGGTCTCATGATACAACACACTTTTGAGATATACTCACAGACTGGGAAGAGCATTTCCCAGTTTAACTGACTCAAGGTTCACCTGAACTTTGTGACATGGCCTTTCCCATGCCAATACTTCCCTGAAAACTGATTTTCATCATAATCTACTAACTCATTCCTGTCTGCTCTCATTGAGGAAGGGCTAACTTTAAAAGTACCTGGTGGCAATCCCAGGCAGATGCAGTTTGAATATTACTGCATGCAGCTCATCAGAAACTTCATTCTCCCTCTGGAGATACTCCCCTGCTCCTGCACAGCACAGCAGGCTCAAAAGAAATCTTGAATTTATCAGCAAAACAACTGGCAACTTCCTCACAGCTAGAGAATTTATCTGCAAATGGAAACAGTTGAATTGAACCAGCTGCACACCAGCTGGAACATTTTCACTGCAGCAATTTGTAGCAGAGGAGAAAATTATATATATATTTATATATATATATATATATATATCTTTTAAAATTATAACAATAATAGTCCCACTATCTGAATCCAGGGATTTGTGCCAGTGGCTCTCTGGAGGCCCTGGGGTTTTGATGTGTTTTGTGATTTTTGGTTTGGTTGGGGTTTTGTTTTGGTTGTTTTGTTTTGTTTTATTTTGGTTTGGTTTGGTTGGGGTTTTTTTGTGTTATTTTTTTTTTTTTTTGGTATGTTCGTTTGTTTATGATTTGTGTTGGTTTTTGTTTTCTTTCTGTAAGGCAGTGGTGAACTCGCGTCCTCAGAGAATACACTGGAGTAGAGAGTCCTTATTGTTCAGGTACTCACAAGAACAGGGGTAATCCAGGAAGCTCTGATTGTGACCATTGTGGGGGCAGTTGTAATGTGAACATAATTTTCTGAACCCATCTTGTTCAGGGATATTTTTCATTTACATTGTCCAAATACATTCTTGACCCCAAAGCAGAAAGGCCACTCCACCCTCAGACTGCACTTAGTTATACCTCAGCTGGTTCAAACAGAAAAAGCAAAGACTGTCATTTTTCGCTTTACCCCACTTCACTGCCATGGGGATTTCCTTCATTACAGACTTCCCACTGGTGACATTAGGATTAGGATGTCTAGGAATCAAGAGACATTGACATAGTGAATGTTCCCCTGGAGAGTTATCTGGCATTTTCTTTCCAAATTAGGATGCTTAGCAAGCCTGGGACAGAAAAACTAGAACTGCACCCATTGGTACTGCAGATGTTATAAATACAAATGGATAGTCAAAGGTTGTTAATTTTTATGTGCATAAAATGCACACACAAGAGAAGAATATAAACCAACCATAAAACAGATGCATGGTTTTTTCTAATGCTGTGCTCATAGTATTACACCGAAATATTGCACTGAATGCTGTGAAGTTCTCTTTCCCTCCACTTACTAACTTATTTGCTTTCTAAATATTTGTGTGTAAATTCACCTCTTATTAAAGCTCTTGCTTGTGATCACTGGCTGTAACAAGCTCTTGAAGAGGTTGGCTCTGTAGAAACTTTCCTCTTGACATCTTTTGGAATGCATTTTTATTCAGGTCTGAATATGTTCTTTTAATTCCAATGGCACTGAATATACATCCTCCTTTAAAAACAAAACAACAAATCCCTCTGGTTCTCTTGGGAATGAATTAGTATCTCATTTCTTTATGGAAAGGGAGCATGAAAAAATTCGATGTCATTCTGAATACTGTGAATTTTCCTCTTTTTCTAGAAATAATGTTGTTTCAGCAAAATAAGTAATTTCCTGAAGAAGTCTTACTTTCCTTGCAACACCCTTCTGCCTTTCTATTTTTATTCTGAAAAATACAGCCCAGATATATTTGATTTAGTAAAAATTGATTATACTCAAAAATAAAGCACTCTCATCCCCTGAAATGTTTTGATATGAGCAGTTAGAGGTTAAAACACAGTGTAAATCTTCTTTTTGACTGAGCTCTGTGTCTCATCTGAGTACATAGGGCTCTCATCATCTGCCAAGTAGCCTCATCCAAGGGCAGAATGAGCATCTCATGCATTGCAATTGCAATTGCAATTGTAATATGTGCCATGGCTCCTTGGGTAGATGCACTTCAATGTCACCTTAATTTTAAATAAAACCTTTCAATTTGGAAACAGCAGAACATTTTGTTTCCATATATCAAAAAAAAAAAAATCCTTTAGAGAGTTTTCACATCTGTTTTCAGAGTTTGTTCTTCTCTTTCAGCTTTTTGACCTGATTTAAAAGGGGAGAATGTGTCAGAAGTGATGGAAAAGGAAATCCAAATTTTTTTGAAGAACTACCTGTGTCTGGTGTGCAGTGCCATTGCTTGCCAACATCATTGTCCTTGTCCTAACAAAATTTATGCAGCCATTTTTTGGGAGTTTTGCTGAAGCAAGGGCCGTGGGACTTAGACCATGAAGTCAGAACAGATAAAGATAAAACATGAAATCACACTGATATGCTGCATTGGACTGCATACATAAGGCAGCACTCACACAGGTAATGGGAGAAGTTTTGAAATTTCCTGCAGATGGCTTTACAAAAAACAGCCATTAGCTGGAGTGTGACCTCTAGGGCTCAGTAATATTCACATCCTCTCTTTGAGAATGGTTCTCCCTACCCTCAGGGTAAAGAAGGTCAAATCTTTGCCCTCCAGAGCCATGCTGCTGGATGGGCTGAAAAGATGGAATTTTTTTTCTTCCTGTATGCCTATGAGTGAAAATTCAGTAGCTGGCCCAGTGAAGGTATTACCTACCTGAAGAGAAGTCTGAGATTTTAAAATTAAAGGGCAAGAGGTCTTCTCTGTACTCTAATGCATAGATTAATTACAGCATGAGTACCACAGCAGAGGAGCACAACTGGTAAATTATCTTGTCACTGAATGAAGAAGTGCGAAAATGAGGCACGCTGTTACTTGCTATTCATATTATACAGTAGTTACCTCCATACCCTGCACTATTAAATTTTTACTCAGGTAAAGTGTATTTAATAATCTGTAGATGAATAAGAACTTCAACTCATTTAAAAGAAAATAAGATTTACACAGTTCTTACCACCTCTGTCTTTATACATGAAAAAAAGGCTTCAAGTATTCTTTTTATTGCAGTGAGCATGAATTAACATGGGTAAGAAAAATCCTAATCTATGATTTGTGTATCAGGAATCTACTACGTTTTGCACACTGAGCTTCCTTAATAATTTCTCATGTGGATTTCAGCAGAAATTTCCTCTAAATTGCAGTAATAGCATTTGGTTGAGTTTGTCATGGGTTGCCTTGCAGAATCACAGGCAAGTTTTGTCACTTTGATCATACGGGGAATTTTATAGTAAGATGAAGGAAACATGGTCTTAGAAAGCAATGTATGGAAGTACCTATTTTTACTCCATTGACCATAGATTGGCTGACTCTGCTAAAGCTAAATTGCTAAAGCAGAGTGAGAGAAATGTGACTGTTAATTCAAAGGTGGGATGTATGGTGGGTTGATACAACCTAGAACAAAAGGTATAAAAACAGACCAAAGGGCTTCCTGGACTTAATTCTTGTTATGGAAAAGGGAAAAAGGGAAAAAGGGGGGAAGGGAAGGTGCGGGAAGGTGCGGGAAGGGAAGGGAAGGTGCGGGAAGGTGCGGGAAGGGAAGGGAAGGTGCGGGAAGGTGCGGGAAGGGAAGGGAAGGTGCGGGAAGGTGCGGGAAGGTGCGGGAAGGGAAGGGAAGGGAAGGGAAGGGAAGGGAAGGGAAGGGAAGGGAAGGAAGGGAAGGGAAGGGAAGGAAGGGAAGGGAAGGGAAGGGAAGGGGGAGGAGGGGAGGGGAAGGGAAGGGAAGGGAAGGGAAGGGAAGGGAAGGGAAGGGAAGGGAAGGGAAGGGAAGGGAAGGGAAGGGAAGGGAAGGTGCGGGAAGGGAAGGTGCGGGAAGGGAAGGTGCGGGAAGGGAAGGGAAGGTGCGGGAAGGGAAGGGAAGGTGCGGGAAGGTGCGGGAAGGGAAGGGAAGGGAAAGGAAGGGAAGGGAAGGGAAGGGAAGGGAAGGGAAGGGAAGGGAAGGGAAGGGAAGGGAAGGGAAGGGAAGGGAAGGGAAGGGAAGGGAAGGGAAGGGAAGGGAAGGGAAGGGAAGGGAAGGGAAGGGAAGGGAAGGGAAGGTGCGGGAAGGGAAGGTGCGGGAAGGGAAGGGAAGGTGCGGGAAGGGAAGGGAAGGTGCGGGAAGGTGCGGGAAGGTGCGGGAAGGTGCGGGAAGGTGCGGGAAGGGAAGGGAAGGGAAGGGAAGGGAAGGGAAGGGAAGGGAAGGGAAGGGAAGGGAAGGGAAGGGAAGGGAAGGGAAGGGAAGGGAAGGGAAGGGAAGGGAAGGAAGGGAAGGGAAGGGGAAGAGAAGGGAAGGTGCGGGAAGGGAAGGGAAGGGAAGGGAAGGGAAGGGAAGGGAAGGTGCGGGAAGGGAAGGTGCGGGAAGGGAAGGGAAGGTGCGGGAAGGGAAGGGAAGGTGCGGGAAGGTGCGGGAAGGGAAGGGAAGGGAAGGGAAGGGAAGGGAAGGGAAGGGAAGGGAAGGGAAGGGAAGGGAAGGGAAGGGAAGGGAAGGGAAGGGAAGGGAAGGGAAGGGAAGGGAAGGGAAGGGAAGGGAAGGGAAGGGAAGGGAAGGGAAGGGAAGGGAAGGGAAGGGAAGGGAAGGGAAGGTGCGGGAAGGGAAGGGAAGGTGCGGGAAGGGAAGGTGCGGGAAGGGAAGGTGCGGGAAGGGAAGGTGCGGGAAGGGAAGGGAAGGGAAGGGAAGGGAAGGGAAGGGAAGGGAAGGGAAGGAAGGGAAGGAAGGGAAGGGAAGGGAAGGGAGGGAGGGGAGGGGAGGGAAGGGGGGGGGTAGGGAAGGGAAGGGAAGGGAAGGGAAGGGAAGGGAAGGGAAGGGAAGGGAAGGGAAGGTGCGGGAAGGGAAGGGAAGGTGCGGGAAGGGAAGGGAAGGTGCGGGAAGGGAAGGGAAGGTGCGGGAAGGGAAGGTGCGGGAAGGGAAGGTGCGGGAAGGTGCGGGAAGGTGCGGGAAGGGAAGGTGCGGGAAGGTGCGGGAAGGTGCGGGAAGGTGCGGGAAGGGAAGGGAAGGGAAGGGAAGGGAAGGGAAGGGAAGGGAAGGGAAGGGAAGGGAAGGGAAGGGAAGGGAAGGGAAGGGAAGGGAAGGGAAGGGAAGGGAAGGGAAGGGAAGGGAAGCGAAGGGAAGGGAAGGGAAGGGAAGGGAAGGGAAGGGAAGGGAAGGGAAGGGAAGGGGAAAACCACCAAAAAAAAACCAAAAAACAGCTAGGAGTCAGTTTAAAAATGCCAGCAGTAAAGAACTGATCACCACCCTTGATATGTCATTCCATTCCTTAATTACTCACAATTACAACCTGTACTTCATGTCCACCCTCCAGCCATTAGATGCTTGCCTGACAGACTGAAGCAAACATAATCAAAGGCTACATCGCCTAAGAATCCATATAACTGTGATTGCATCCCTGTTTGCCTTCTCTTCAGTAGGCAGAAGACCTGGACTTTTCCCCTATAAATTTAAACAAAAGCCATTCTTCAAATTCTGGGTGGAAGTAATTTAATTCAAACTATGTAGGTGTCAGCATGGGTGAAAGGAGTTGTCCTCTTAGGATTTCTCTCAGTTATTAGTGATAGAGCTACATGATGGGCTTAAGCTAGATGCCTAATCAAAGCTAGGGGAGGACAAACATATATGGTTTACAAAACCCACAAAATCATTCCCTAATAGATGAATTTACAAATATGGGCAACTTCTCAGTCCTTCTCTTTTTTATCAAGCAAATGAGAAACGGGCTCAGTCTTTTAACATATTAACACCCAAATTAAAACCCTCTGGGTTCAGAGAAAGAAAGGGAAAATTCTAATTCAGAAAATTGCAAGAATAAAAATAATCATAAAAAAGAGGCTGAGCTTCTACTCAGCCATAACCGGACCATCTCCCTGTGGCAGCATAATGTTAAATATTCCATTTCTAGCCTTGGAGTGATTTGTTTTATATATTCATTGAATAATATTGGTATGTAGATAACCAAGTTTATAGATGGTTATAAAATCCTTCTGCTGCTGTTAATTTTCTTTAATGCTACAAATAATAATAATAAAAAAGGACAGACTACTTCATAACTCACATGATTCTTCCCTCATATTCATGGAAAAAACCCAAAAAACAATTCAAATGATAACGTCATGCCAGCTACACATCTGCTGGAAGAGGCATCTTTCACGATGAGATAGAAGTGTCATTTCAGTCACTGACAAAGCTTTTGCTGTGGTCTCTACAAAAGAACCTCTTATCTTATCACTGAACACAGCTGTAAGCTTTATACATGTATGCTTCAATTGCCCAGCTCTGAGTCCTATTGTAAAAACCATCAGTAAAAATTTGATATGCAAATCTCTGGACAGTTTCTTGTCCTTGGGCTAAGTATGGCAGCTTATCAGGAATTTAGCGATACTTAGAGATTACTCGCCAAGCAGTTCTTCATAACATGGGTGAGGGGAACTCGTGCCCTATCACAGCTCTTGAATGTAGAGTGTAAGGTTTGTTTAAGCATATTGATGTGGAGAACTTTGGGGTTAGAAGGAACATAGGGATAAATATGAAGTCATAGCTTAAGGCTTCTATACAGAGGTAAATTTTTTTTCTATGTGCTTACTAGCCACTCCAGAAGGATTGAAGGATTGCAGTAATTTTGTGTTCCCTTAGTTATGGAGATTCATGTTGTTTGCCCTCTCTGAGCCTGCTTGTTTTTTGAAATCTCTGCTCTCCAGGTGACAGTCCTTTGGAGATACAGCTTGCATCTTGTTTACAGAAATATGATTAATTCCACCTTTGCAAGAAAACCCAAGCAGCCCAAGACTTTGCCTGAGCCCTTTTTTTTTCCCTCCCTGTCCTACCACCTAAACATACCTCATCAGCCCAAACCCACAGATCTCTTTCCGTAGGGCTGCTGTCCAGCCTCTTGCTCCATAATTTGTATATATGAGCTTGGTGACTCCATACCAGGTGGAGAATCCAGCATTTTCTCTTGTTCAGTTTCATACAGTTGGTGATTGTTCAGCACTCTCTAGTCTTTCCAGATCTCTATCATCAAGGAAATCCAGAGCTCTTCCTCAGCAAACTTCATGTTTCAATGCTCATGTTCAACTCCAGTGTCCAGATCATTGATAAAAATAATAAAGAACACTGACCCTAAAATTCTACAATTTCTCTTCCAAAGACAAGGTGTTCCTTTCCTACTAATGTTTGCATCATTTCAAATCCAAGGCATGACAATATCCTTGATAAACACACAATGATACACAAGCTTCAGTGGTGATTTGTAAGGAGATAGAAATTCCCATACAGAAAACCCAACTCTGATTATTTGAATCATGCATGATCTTACCCTGAATATCAACTGGCTGCCAACTTAATTTGGAGTGTGTCACAGGGCTGTCTTTTAGAGAGATTCAGCTAATTTCAGTTTAACAATGGAAAAGTCGTGGATCTGAGCTGTGTAGTCACCTGAGTGTTCAGGTAGAGAAACAGGCATTTTCAGAGAGCTGGGCACCCCAGGAACCTGAAGATGCTTTTCAAGCATAAGTTTGCCTGTGCAGTGTTTATATATTTGTATGTTATGAAAGAACTTCAGTTACTTACACAGAGCGGTGCCTAATTTCCAATGAGGAAAATATTTCCACTCCACCTAACTTTAAGTACCTAACTAGAAGGCTGGGCTACAATTCTTTGGATGATGGTGTGGAATGCCAGTCTCTTCAGAACTGCCCTCTGAGGAAACCTGTCTCTTTTTGATAAAGCAAGAAATTGCTTATCTAGGCACTCAGTGTTATGGGGTTTATGTCCTAGGTGTCTTGGCTTTACAGCAACCAAGGCTGTACCATTTGCCAAGCTTTATGGGTGAAAACTTTTTTTGGGTGCCAACAGAAGATGCAAGTGTTTTGGTTTTTTGAGCTTACTACAAGACAGGACTGGTTTCTCAGACATGCAGGGCAGCTCACTGTACAGCCTCTGCTAAGGATAATCAGGTAAAAGTGGAAAGGAATCCAGCCTCATGCTGCATTACAGCTTGAAAAACCTTGTAGGAACACCATGTGCCTAAATTGAACCTGGCAGCCAAAGATACTGTGACTCCAGACTGCCACGGTGCTCCATGAAAACCCCCAAACACTTAATTTTGAGCAGAAAGCCTTTTAGTAGGTAGGAAGTCTGAGAAGGAAAAATTTTCCTTGGAAGCATAATATGCCATTTCTTTCCATTGAGAGTAAAACCTCTGCCACTGAGTACCTTTGAATTCGCACCTATACTTTCGCAAAGCAGAAAGATTCACCTTTAACTTTGTCCTCCAACTCTGAGGACAGCAGTGGGCTGTGGATTCTTGCAATCTTTTGGCAGAAGTTGGAGTCTTGCAATCTCAGGAGCAGGCTGATGTTTTTTGGATACCATCTAATGATTGCATTCAAATGGAGATGATAAATATGAAGACTGTGATAGAATGGACAGGTTGGAAGTAAGTTGCATTATTTCAAACTGCTTAAGTGGTCGTGTTTATCTTTTTTTTCAGCTCACAATGTAAGGAGATGGAGATTGGAAACATCCAAAAAATGATGTGCTGTGAAGTATATCCTTTTTGCATGTGCATAACTCACACTTCTAAAGCAATCATTGTATCTAAAATAAAATCTTTTGAGATTCCAAGTGCAGAAAGACACTGTTACTATGAGCATCTGTGAGCTTCAAAAGCCATTACAGAACAGCCATATTGCAATGTAAAAAACAGATTTTGTGCCTCATTAATACTTTCCTGTTCTGATTTTCCCCTGGCCTGCAGAGGGACTCCTGATGTGTTTTGGACTTATTTCACTTTGCATAACCAACAAAATATTCATTGCCATAGGGACATTTCCCTCAACCCATATGTGTACCCCAACTTCTAGGTTCTGGAGACAGCTGCTTTCTAACTCAGGAAATATTATTTATTTCTTTGTTTGCAGGAAGTGGAACTGCTCCAGGTGGAGAGGATGAAATGAACATCAGAAAGGAAAGGCTATTTCTGAGGAGGGACTATTTTACTGAAGAATTTCTGCCTATTCCTACTCAATTTCAAACTATACACACAAAGTTCTGTGTTTAGAAAAAATATCATCCGAAAAGACATTTCTCAAAAACAAGTTTCTGAAAACAAGTATTGTCACCAAATTCTAGTAAACAAAGTATATATACTAGCTCAATATTTAATCTGGATTTTATGGTAAGTGGAAACAGAATGTCTTAAATATAAGAACAGGAAAAAGATGTGACAGGAGGAAACTGTTCCTTTATGTCTGAATCTCCTCTTTAAATAACACCATTGAGTTCAGGTTGAACTGCAGCTTCACCAGTTAAAATCTCTGTATCAGCACACAAGCCAGCTACAGAAGGTTGAGATCAAACTGTCTGGTCCATTATTCTCCAGTTGTCTGCACTGAAGATTTCTTGCACCATCTGCTGAAACATCATGTACAGACATGGAATCCTGTCCCTAGTCCAGTTTGAGATGCAGGCTGGTTCTACATGATAATTCTGTGCTACCTGCAGGGACTAAATGAAATGAAACAGCCCTATGCTGGTACAAAATATCCCTATGGTATCCAATGGCATTTAGGCTTGGAATCCAAGTTTTGCTACATATAATATACTTCCCAGGCCCAAGGGGCAGGAAGTGAGAAATAAAGCAAAGATAGGCATATCAGGACTAAGGACTTTCCAGGCTGGAAATTCCCACACTGGTAATTATCCCCCTGCAGTGAGAAGCAATTTGGTGTTTTCCTTTGACCAAGTATGATCAAGACTATTTGTTGGTGACAACCTCTGGTGTCCTGCAGAGTTGTAAAGGGCAGCTGTGTGTTCCACTGTCATGTGAAACTTTACCAAAGACCAGTAGAGTCCAATATTAATTAGTCGTTCCCCTTAGGCTTGATCCAGGAGTGATTATACAAGACAAAAGAGTGAAGCAGTGATCTCCTCTCCAAGTGCCTCTTTCCTAATTATTCTAAGAAAGCAGTCTTTAAAAAAAAAAGAATACAGCCTAATACGCTCATGCAAAAATAGGAGAACCAGGCTTAATTACAGATATCAGGCTTTCTTTGGGAGCAGCAAAACTGGTTACTCCAATCACATCAGGGAGATGAGTTGTCCTGGTCAGTCTCCACCTTTCATTTCCCAGGAGTTTTTCAAGACAGAGCAAAAGGCATCTTCTCTGATGGACATTTTAACACCAGTTATAGATATGTTTAAGCATCTGGAACAGCCCAACATACCTACTTTGAAAACAAAAACGTTTCTTAACTTAGCAGTGAAACTTATGTTTCTTCTCTGATATTATTTTCACTGCAATCTAGTACTAGAAATGGCCAAATCCTGAGCAGACTGTCTCCTCTGAACAATGAGATATGAGATATGAGATATGAGAAGGAAGGAAACCACTTGACTATTTGTTTCACAATTCATTAGCAGGAGTTAAAAAACATGAGAAACAAGGAGGAACCAAACAGAAGGAAAGACTGCCACTGTTTAACTCCTCTGTCCTAAAGGACCATTGGTGTAACATAGTTAATACAGAACAGAAATTATCATAAGCACTTTCTTTTTCTTTTCTTTTTCTGTCCAAAGGCTCCTGTCTTCCTATCTTTCTGCAGGTAATTTTATGTTTGTGATGTTGTGGCATGACCCACAGAAATCATTTAACTGTAAACCTGGTCATCAATCTAAACAATATTTATTTTGTATTTCCCAGGAAGAACCTTGGATCTTAGAAACAGTTTCTCAGAGCTCCTCTACTCATTTATGCTTGGAAGCACACAAATTAATTAGGATAAGGTTATTTCATGCCCGAAACACCATCCTGATATGCTGCAGCAACTCTTACAACACCCTTGTGATCTATGGTATCAGTACACCTGCCATACATTCATTTTTGAGTGATTGCCTACAGTGAAGATGAAAAAAAGTTTCTCTAAATCTGTGCACTAAATCAAATACCTGCTGTTGCTGCTACATGGACTAATGCACACGGCAGAATATCCCAGATCCTTTCCATTAACATGTGTGCATGTATGTGCCTGCACAGACACAGAAATATAAATATGTATAGAAAGGAATGGAAGAAGAATTAATTATCTTTTTTATTCTCTTTTCATTGTAATTTAGCACTGCCTGTTTTAAGACAAACTAGAAATTAATCATCTAGCTCTGACACCATGGGAAGTTCATATGTGTTTGCGTGTGTATCCAAACTCAAATACCTGTGATAAAACCCCAAATGTCCTTTGGGTTTATTTCTGTTGTTTCCACACATTTCCTGGCACTCCTACTACCCAGCCAGAGACAGAAATAGAGGAAAGACTGTTGGAAAATGTAGGGACTATCTCCTTTTATTTCCTCCTAAGTGGGCCCTAGTTTGGAAAATATCCTCGAGACATTTCCAAAACTTTTGACAATTACATGATTCAGATCAGCATAAACATGTGCACTTTAAGGGAGACATCTGCTTCAAAGCCCACCTAAGCACAGTAGCTTTTCAAAGCTTAAGCATTTGCTGTTTGAAGTTATGAGATGGGTGCCATCTTTAAAAGTTTATGGAAGGCTTTGAACACAGGCTCCAGTGTCATACACAGGAAGAAAATACCACACAAAGATGGGGAAACAGGCATGCAATCTCCAGGATACTGCCAGAATTTCTTCCACCCTCATTATCCCTGCCAAGCTGTGCAGTCCAAATGCTGGGCGCTATGCACTGTGAAGGTGGAGATCTGAAAGAAGGCTGTCAGGGGAAGAGTAATGGGAAAGTTTGAGGCTGAATGAAAAGAAGATCTACAAGCAAAGAAGATCTACAAGGAAAGACTGCTGAGGTAAAACAGATTGTTAAATTTGAAGAAGAGAAGACTGAAGAACAGGAACAGCTTGCAGAATCACCATCGCTAGTGTCAGTAAAGAGTACTTAACTATCAGCTAGAAAAACCTCCAGGAAACAGGTGCTGATGGATGGTATCACCCCCAGATGAAGAAAAAATCAGATAACTTCCATCCTCATGAATTTGTAGCCATACTGACACATCTTCACCTGCATTGGTTCACAGTGTACTTTCCTATCTCCTTTTTTCGTTTTTTTCCCTTCCCTTCCCGCACCTTCCCTTCCCTTCCCTTCCCTTCCCTTCCCTTCCCTTCCCTTCCCTTCCCTTCCCTTCCCTTCCCTTCCCTTCCCTTCCCTTCCTTCCCTTCCCTTCCCTTCCTTCCCTTCCCTTCCCTTCCCGCACCTTCCCGCACCTTCCCGCACCTTCCCTTCCCGCACCTTCCCGCACCTTCCCTTCCCTTCCTTCCCGCACCTTCCCTTCCCTTCCCGCACCTTCCCTTCCCTTCCCGCACCTTCCCTTCCCGCACCTTCCCGCACCTTCCCTTCCCTCCCCTTCCCCCCCCTCCCCCCCCCTCCCCCCCCCCTCCCCTCCCCCCCCCCCCCCTCCCCTCCCCTCCCCTCCCCTCCCCATCTTTAATTAAATAATATAATTATAGATATCAGGCTGTCTTTGGGAGCAGCAAAACTGGTTACTCCAATCACATCTGCAATGCAAAAAGGAGCAGCTTCAACAGGATAGACTGAAAATGTGTGAATGAATGGTTCACCCCACAATAAAGATTTGGGGATTTTCTGAATTACTAGGATATATCCAATCAAACAATTAGAAAAATAATTTAAATACAGCCCAGGTAAGTATATAAAATATAAAGCTTCAAATGAAAGCAGGTAACAATCTAATACTGCCAAATGAAATAAGAAATAATAAAAGAGCCTGAGCCTTGATCATCCACAATGCTAAACAGTTATCTTGCTCACTGCATTTCTTTGGGTTCTCTGATAGTCTCTCTCCAACAGGAATCTGCTATGGAAAGAGCTAGACCTAAACAGTGTGGACAGTGTGCAACTGTGCCACAAGTCTTTCATGATAAGGATCAGTTCTGGCCTTTTGTCCTTCATCACTACTGACAGCTGCTCTGACCTTCTCACTTGTTTTGCACATGACAGACATTCCTTTTGAACGTAGTCCTTTCTTTTTTCATTATTTGAAAAGCTGACAATAAACAAAAGCCAATTCCAAATAAGCAGTTTCAGTTTTCAAATGCATCTCCTCAAGTTGGTTTAGCCCAGCATTTCAGATTCAGGAAATATATATATATATATATATATATATATATATATATATATATATGTGTATGTGTATATGTATATGTATATGTATATGTATATGTATATGTATATGTATATGTTTGTATGTATGTATGTGTGTATGTATAGATGGATGTATAGATGGATGGATGGATGCTGGTTTGTTTGTTTGTTCCATTGTCAAAAAAGGATAAAATTAATCACTAATTTACATAGTCCTTGTCTTCAAAGACCTTTCCTTCAAGAATGTGTGACAGCAACTTGTAGAAATGAAGAGCCTGTGTCTTCAAAACAACACATCACTTGTTTTTTCCTCAAAGCATTTAAAGTGAAATCTAAAACATTGCAGAGTTTTCTCACACACGTGGGGCTCTGGGCCTCTCCCAGCTCACCTCTGACAAGTGGAAGTGGCTCATAGAGTGTGTAGTGTCTGTGCTCTGCAGAGTGTGATGCCGTACAAGGCCCTGGGCTGACACCACACTGGCAATCTTTGGTACAGATAGCTATTTCCATCTCTAGGCTGCCTGTTTTAAGTGTCCACTGAGTCCTTTAAAGTTAGCTCTGGTATCTCTGCAACGTGCTGAAGCCATTCCTGCAGCCCCTGGCTGTCCTGTGTTTCAGGCTCTTCAACATCTAGCCTGGGCAACCCCTCTATATCCACCTCAAAACTCTCCCTTCCCATGGTAATTTCAGTTTTAGCTTTTCCTCCAGCCTTGGGAGAAATAACACCTTCTAGGCTGACTGAGGATAGCTGGGTGGGTGGATAGCTTCTCCCCTGGAGCAAAGACGGGAAAAAGAGAACGAAATCTTCTGTAAACCCATGTGATTAATGCTGCCTTATCTATATAATAAATCACTTGTCCTTAGCTTTTTAAAAGTTTAATTCTTTTAAAAGGCACTTATAACCTCCCTTTATTTAACCCTTTGTATTCAGACAGGCAATTCAAAGCTGAGCAGAGGGAAAAACATGCCATCCTTAAAGTAATTCCTGTTCAAATGTCAGGATTTTCTCTGCTAATTGTAACAAATGCTGTGAAATCATGTATAACAGCAGTTAGCTTTCCCATTTTCTTTTTTTTTTTATTATCAGTACTGATGCTGCAAATACCTAATCAGCTCATATCTTGCCCCATTTTTCATGAGCTGAAAAGTGAGACTGTCTCATCTCTTTCAAGTCAAGGCTAAAGCTTGAAATTGGTATTAATGGCTTCCAAAGGAAAGTGCATGCAAGCTCTTTGAAACTGGAAAACATCCCAGTGGGGAACTGGAGGGAGAAATAAACAAAAAATAAGGAAGAAGATGAAACATTCTGTAATGATATCCTGAAAAAATAAAGGAAAAATTCTGTCTCCTCGGGGGCACAGTCCTTTGGGGAAAATGTAAGCACAACTACATACTCTTCCAGCAAATATCTTCTTCACTAGTACATGCTCTGAGATTGCTTTCAAGTCGGCTGCTTCCCAGGAGCTAAGCAGTAAGTGAGTCCCCTTGATGTGCATGGATGTTTTGAGAGGCATGGGAGCTCCCAGGGGGAATCAGGCAGGACACTCCAGGCAGCTGGGGCTACACTCTGCAACCACTGACTGTGGGGAGAGTTGTGCCCCAGCCAGGCTGAAGGCATCCCTGGGCCACTGATGGACGCAAGCGCCTCACCTACACCTCAGTACCCATGGTACACTGGAGAGGGTGCTCAGGAGCCTCTCATTTATTGACTTTGCTTCTGGAGAAAGGTGATGGGCTGATTCAGTACACCACAGAAACACAGTGTGTTTTTCTGCTCACAGGCAGTGTTAGATGAGATACAGGGTGGAGCTCAGACCCGTGAAGCTTTGGTGGGTGAGTTAATATGCAGTAACACTGCTTTAGTGAATTTTGGGAGCCAAAGGAAGGAAAGAAAAAAGAAATCTATGCAGCAGAGCATCTTTCAAAGGCTCCTTATGAAAACAGGCCATCTGGCTTCACTGCAGTGCATTTGTTAACTCTCCAGCCTACTACTCTTCCCCTGCTGGGTGACACATGCTGAATCTGTCACACAACTAGGACAAAATTATAAATAAACAATGCTGCATTCAAATAAAACAGAACTTTCCCGCAGCAGGCTTACAGGAAGAAAAACGAAGTCAAGAGGCAAATCCTTGTTCTTTTGTGAGCAGGGTAGTAGGTGCCTTGTTCAGTGCTGGAAAGGATACATGGATCTCTCCCTGGAGGAAGGTGCCTTTTGTTGACTGCTGCTCCTCATAAGTGTTGAAGATGCGGGCACAAAGGTGTCATTGATAGCGACCACTTGGGCTTTTTGGGATCTCAACCACTGTCATGGGCCTGTTTTGCTCTTCACTGGCATGTGGTGAGAAACTGCTTGTAGTGTTCCAGGTTTCAGGAGAAATTAAGGCAGTGGGGAAGCAGAGAAGTGAAGTCTAACACCAAGTAATAGGAGGACTGGGAAGGAGAGCTGGAGATTCCAGTAAAGCAGCTGGAGTATGAATTGCACTTGCATTACTGTTTGTGGGGATTTTGTATGCTGTCTCAGATACTGAGCAGCCCTCTCCTTTTCTCTTAAATAATCAGAGATCTTCTTCAGCAATGAGAGACTTGTGGATATGAGAAACCCATCTGAACTGCAAAATCCATGTAAGCCAAGGTGCAACATATATATTTAGGACTTCTTGACCCTTGGTCATGCCCCCTTTTGGAAAGAAAGCTGAAGAAAACTTACATGCCCAGTCCCTGGCAGTCAGTTCCATCCATACAGGCCTTGTATGCCTGTGAACTGTATGGCAGTGTAGTGATAGTTCATAGTGACACCTCCTGGGAAAGACAGAGGAAGCTTTCCATAGGCCTGCGAGTCAAAAGGCCATGTTAACACTGGCTGCAAGCCACCATTGTCTGTAAGCAAAACCTTTCTCTGAAAAGGCAACAGGCCATGCTAACTGGGGTATTCTTCTATTTTTTTCATTCCTTAAGTCTATATAATTCAATGCCTGAACAAATAGTATTGTGAAATGGTGCAAAATTGTTGCAAGCTAGATTTCCCAAAGGAGGTGGCACATTTGCACAGCCTGCAGTGTTCAAAGGCCAAAAGCTGGTTGTTAAAAGATTAAAGAATTCTTCTATTTCAATCTTCAAAAAATAAACACCCAGTTGGTCTGGTTTTGCCCAGTTCAGTGCTCTCCAGCTTATTTGAAGTCATAGTATATGAGTGGAATTGCTTTGGATTCACGTTCATGGGAGTAGGAGATAAGCTGGGCTCACAGGGGTGAACAGATGTGACCTGAGGCATAATTAAGGTTGGGGTATGTGTGAGTGTGGATGTGCATGTACAAAACACACAGCTATGACCCCTCTCCTCCACACACACAACCCCACAGAGGTGGTACGCACACAAAAGGCTGTATCAGGTGTTTAAAAATAGAAAATTTTGAAGAAAGCTGTAGGAGCTACTGAGACTGCTGTGCCATCCCATGGAAAATCCTAGCTGCTTTCAGAGCACTGGGCCATCAAAAGAAATGGCCTGCTACTCTGCCCAGTATTGGCTCCAGGTTTCTGCCCACTAAAACTGATCACAAGGTCACAGAGAAAACGGAAAGGTCATGATTGTGCAAGCAGTTATGGGAAAGTCAGAGGAGAGAGGCGGCACTGGCACTACTGGCAACAGAAGGGACTTTGAAGAACACAGGGCTGCTGTAGGATGTCACCCTGATTTTGACCTCCCTTAGACCCATTTGTTCCAGGAGAAACTATCATGGGGTCACTGGAGTGACACATTCATCCAGGCTCCCCAGAAAACCTGGGCAGGGTTAAGCCATGCTCAAGCACCAACAGCACACTCACACCCAAGTTTCAGATAAACTTTTTTTTATACTAGCCACTCTTCAAAATTCCTGTAAAATTCAGACTTGGAAACATCACAAGCTCCTTCCCACACTGAAAATCTCCAAAGACCATAATAAACAATCTGGTAAGAAGCGTACCTCTCCTCGTTGTCTTCAT
Source organism: Pseudopodoces humilis (assembly GCF_049639895.1). Classification (NCBI taxonomy): domain Eukaryota; kingdom Metazoa; phylum Chordata; class Aves; order Passeriformes; family Paridae; genus Pseudopodoces; species Pseudopodoces humilis. The sequence goes on from NC_142201.1 coordinate 63,908,644, forward strand.
CAGGATTTCTGCATCCAGCTCTGGGGTCCCCAGCACAGGTAAGATACACAGGTAAGACCTGTAGCAGCGAGCCCAAAGGAGGGCAGTCAGGTTGCTTAGAGGGATGGAACACCTCTCCTACAAGGAAAGGCTGAGAGAATTGTGTTTGTTCAGCCTGGAAAAGAGGTGGCTTCTTTGGTGTGACCTAATTATGACCTTCCAGTACCTGAAGCAGGTCTACAACAAGGCTGGAGAGGGGTGTTTGACAAGAACATGCAGGGACAGGAGAAGGGGGAGTGGGTTGAAACAGGTTTAGATTTGATATTAGGAAATAAATTATATAGTGTAAGGGTGGCAGGGTACTGGCACCAGTTGTCCAGGGGATTTGTAGATATCCTGTTCCTGGAAGTGTTCAAGGCCAGGTTGGATGGGGCTCTGAGCAACCTGGTCTAGTGGAAGGTGTCCTCACCCATGGCAGCAGGGTTGGAATTAGAGGATCTTTAAGGAAATGTTCAGACCTGCAGGCAATGAGGTCCATTGATAGGGATCAAGTTGCTCATCTCCTGGGGAAAAGCAGAGTAGGCAAAAGGAAGCCTGGGCAGGAGCAGAACTGGAGCATGAAGATTACGGTACAGGACAATAAATACACTTTAATTTTAACCTGATACTGGCCAAAAAAAAAAAGAAAATTACACTCTGCTCCACTTTCAGCACACAGAAGAGCCTTGCAAAAGCCAAGAATGACCATGCTCTTCCACAATGTGACCATCAAATGGCTCATGCTGCTCTTGGGTATGTCCACAGCCACCATCAGGTCCTGGGGAAATGGTAGTGTCAGGTAGTCCTTTTTTGACTGCTGTGCAGCAAAAGGGGCTTCAATACAGCCCTTTGAACTGATCTACTTGTCACTTGGGCCAATGAGAGGATTTACCCCGTGGAATCCTTGGGACTGTCTGTCCCTGCTAAACAGAGACACATTTGAGCACAGCCCTGAGCAGATGCTCAGATCCAGCAAAGCATGTTCAGGGATGTGTGTACACAAGTAAACCCACGCTCTGACTGGGACTCCTTAGGTGCCTCCTGCTGCTGCCAGGGAGTGTCCCTGACAGGAATTCATTTGGTTTTCCCACAAGAAGCTGGGCCTCAACTTCCCCTCAATTGTTGTGAGTGTGGCAGCACTCACCCCCCTCTTGCATACCAGACAAGCTGGGCAGCAGCTTCTGTCAGTGCTGGAATTTTATATCTTTACCACGCCAGAGCCTCCTTGCGTGCAGCCTGGCTGCTGAGAGCGAAGGCTGTTTCCATTATTCAGGTCAGAGTTCGCTCTCTGGTCTGTGGGGAATCAGACTCCAGGATCAAACACTTCTCTCTGTTTGGCATTGCTCCAACAGACGTGCAAGGGAGTTTTGTTTGTGCAGAGACAGATTTGTCCCTGGCTTCCCCCTGGGAAAGCTGCACAGCATGCTCTGGAAACCATGAGCAACGGGCATTTTTGTTGGAGTGACTTACATTTGCCAGATTAAATTTATTTAAATAAGAAACATATTCATCCATTCCCCACTATACATTGTTTATAAAATCAGTGGTGCAGCATCTCCAGAAACTCATGAGCCAACTGCTGCACATGACCTGCTCTGGGATTCAGGCTGCAACAGGAAACTGGGCTTGGAACAAGAATTCTCTCTTAAATGAACTTTTGAAACTGGATCTACATTGTGAAATATTTGGATATTGAGCAATAGAAGAATGTGGAACATAAACAATATCATCTTCTTCCTTTGAGCATTAGCAAGCTTCAGCAAGCATGCTGGGTTCTGCTGTGGTACAGGACGCACAAGGAGGCTGGTGATGAAGCAGGACTTGTTGGGGTGCCTTTATCACATGCTGGTTAGATTGCACTCCTTGCCTCCTGGTAGCCATTCCTCTAGTTACTAGCGTGGGTGAAGCATTTGCAAGTGAAAATTGATAACAGTCAGTGCCTTTTACTCCTTGAGTCTCTATGACAATACATTTTTTCCTGCCTATGATTTTGCTGGGAAGTAGAATTTGACTGCTCAGAGGGTGGGTTTGTGTCATCCACCATATTCTGGACGTTATGCTCAGAGAAATCTAATTTAATCAGGGATTACTTAGAATGTCCTACTGAGCCCCACTAGGATTTGACTTGCAGGCAAAGAAAAGAGGGCATGCTCTTTATTGGCTCTAATTCAGTAATGGCCCAAAGCTGCAGGGAGTCAGCTCAGACCTCAACAAAATATATTGCTGCTTCACCAAATCAAGCAGAAGAACATCATGCCCTTCTGGAAGCAATTCTGAGCCAGCAGCCTAATACAATAAAGAAAGCCCCTTTTTTTAAATTTTTTTTGTAGTAGCATCTCAAAACTTTTTTATACAAATGATGCAGATTTTTGAGTTATACAAATTATACCTACCAACAGTGGCTTTGATCTCTTCAAGTGTAGCTTGACAAGCAAAGCCTTGAGCAAGAGTAGGACACTGCATTGCTTGGAAGAAGAGACTGAGTTAAAAAAAATCTCTTTATCCAGGCTCAGTGCCACAGCCTGAAATCAGCTGTAAGCTTTAGTGTCATCACAGAGCTGCACTAACATCTTTAAACAGCGTGCTGACCTTCAGGATGGTCTTCCCAAGGATACCTCCTCCTTATCCCCCATCCTCTCTAATGGTCTGCGTAGTCACTCTGGCCCACAAGTCTGCCCACTGATTTAGGGAGATTGCCCTCACTCTCCCTAAGGGGTAGTAAATCAGAACTGAGGGGGATGCGTCTGTGCCACTGCAGCTGTAAGTCAGTAAGCACTGACGACACTGACACACAAACTGGGCAGCACAGATCCCACTGGAGACGTGCCACCCTAGATCTCATGAGTGTTACGGCTGTCCTGAAGCCCCTTCACAATTAAGGCATTGGGTTTGCCATTATGAGCTACACAAAAGCTGGTGTGGGCACACCACTGAACCAATGCCCCAGGTTATATGTGTAGGCAAGAAGTATGCTTAAATTTAAAACATCACCTCAAACAAACCTGGGTGCAAACTGCGACTCTTCACTGATTCACTTCACACCAGTTCAGCTAGGCTCAAGATTAACAAAGCACTCAATCCATTGCTTTTCCTGCATCTCAAGGAGCTCTAATCCTGAAGAGCTTGTGTCCAAGTCTACTATAAGAGACAAAAGGGTGAGAACAGTTGGTAACTGAAACCTAGAGATGGATCCAATGATCAATGGCCTCAGCAGCTGCCCAGCCTGTCTCTGAGACACTGCAGTGCAGAGCCTGAAGGAGCAGAAAGTTCAAGTTTGCAGATACACAGGAAGAAATCCTTCTCAGCCAAGAAGCAGCATGAGAACCCATGGCTGGGCTCTTTGTGTAGACATGCACAGGTGAGAACATGCAGATGCTGACAGTCAGACCTGAATTGGATACTCTCTCATGCCTGAATTAGGCAGTGGCTGAAGAGATTTGGCAAGGTGGTGGCCTACAGCTGTACAAACTGGAGGAAAAAAGTCTCATTGATATAACATTTTAACTTTCAGGTTCCAAGTACACTTATTCTCACCTGTTGATATACAGAGTTGAAGGGTGGCACTGACTGAAGTTCTCCCACCTCCAGTGACCATGAATTTGGCTCTGCCACACCTAAGCACTCTGTCGAGCCAGCAAACCACTTCTGCAAGTTTATTTTTAAGCAGGTGCGCAGTCCCATTACCTTTGTGACTCTTGTATGATACATTCTTTAATGGATCTACAGTTACCACAGTTATCTCTATTATGTTTCATCTCATTTATTTTCCTGTCAGTTCCTGGCCTTTTCCCCTAACCCTCTCAGTTTTCTGATAACATATGTACTTTTAAGTGTTACATCTTTTTGCTTCTCCAAGCTTGCATGTGCACAGACCTTTAATTCACAGTGAAAGAGTATCCAATAATTAACCAGTATTGCAGTATCACTTCCTTATTTCTTATTAAGGGAAGACAGATCTCTGTTTCATAAACCTACACCACCGTTATGGTACTCCAGAATGTACTCATTAAGAAGAATTATACAGACAATTAAAGATTGTCATTTAATTTCTCCTTTTTATTCATGGTTAGGAATGTGAATGAACTAAACATGTAAGTTAATGACACAGTTTTGTATGGATGTTTTGTCTGGCATATTTTGCCAGACAGCTTCCCTGTTGCAAGAAACACTGAAATTAATTATCTTATTTCCCTCATTAGTTATCACAGATGAATAATTTCTAGATATTTAACAGATCTGGTATGGATATAGCAGCTAAATTTCATACCCAGCACAACAATACTCAACAGAGATATTGTTTGGTAGGAGGAGGTTTTTGTTTGTGCATTCAGCCTTGCCTCCACTGATCTAAAATTATATCTTCTCTGGATTCCAGTGCTGTATAAAACCTGGGCTGAAAATAGGAGCCAGTATCTCTCTGGGTGTCTGGCAACTACCCTTGAGCCAGGTTTTTTGATAACATGTTGAACCTCCCTTCCTATCACAGTCTAAGACCCCTCTGCCATTTTACTCCTAATCCTGATCTGTGCCTGATGCTTCATGGGTGGTCTGAATGCATAAAAAGCATTGACTTTGCAGGTCACTATCCCAGCATATTCTTTTTCCACACAGTTTCTCAGTTGACTTGTAACCTTGTTGTTGTTTCAAACTGCATCCCTGAAGTTTGTAAACTCTTCCAGTGCACTCCAGCATGCAAAGAAATTTCCTTCCCCACTCAGATTTATCAGGTGCTCACACTTGTCCACTAGAAGAACTGAAAGAATACATTTGCTTACAACAACAGTCAGACCTGCTCTGTACAAGAGTAACCGTGGGACGGTTTTGAGACCGTAAGTCCAGGCATGGAACACACAAGACTGGCTATTGGCAGGATGCAAGTGGTCAGAAAAGTGTCCAGCAAAGTGTTTGCTGGAGTCCAACCTGGTGGAAAGCTCTGTAGTTTGACCATATATCAAGTATACAAACTTTGTGTATCATGAATAGAAGTGACAGCAATAAATTCCCTGAAAACATTGTACATCAAATCTGACAGCTGTTTCATTTGGGGTTTTTTTATTTATTTTAAAGTAAATCTTCATTTGCTTGCCAGAGAAATGCCAATTTTTGGTTCTGTAAGATTTCAGTTTCTTTTAGGAAGCATTGTGAAGATGAATTCTGGGATCCACTACTTACTTCCTAGCCATGCTATATGAAGCAGGCATCCAGAGTCAAGAAGTGTTAGCTGGGGAGGGTAATCGGTACCTTTCTCAGCCCATTCATTAAATACACCCTTTTAAAATTGCTTATGGATAGTTTTCAAGTATTCCCAGTGCGAAGTCTGGGATAGATGGTTTTAAGTACTGTATTTACATTCAGTACTTCCTGCCTGGACTCAACTGTGTTGAGAAGCAGCAGAGGTGACTCAGAGGTTTGGACATGGCTTGTAATTTCAGTTCACACAACCCACAAGCACATGACTCCTTTTTCCACATTATTACTGAGCTATGCTACAGTGAATCTTAATGACCCACAATGAAATGCTTCCCTACACCAAGCAAGGAAAACCACTATCCACAAATTCCCCGTCTTCTTTCTCTTGCCTCTATTAAAATAATTAATCACATGGGAGAAAAGAACACACAGGCTTCTTGTGAGGTATCAGTGAAATGATACATCATGAAGGCCATAAAAACACTGTAAACATGAAATTACCAGTAGCATTACAAAAAAAATTATAAATAAACCAGAGAAGAAGTGAGGACCTACTATGACACACAGTGTTAGTATTTGCCAAATGAGGGACTTCATCAGGGAGCACAAGGGCTGTGCAGGAGGGTTTTTGGTGGTCAGGAGGCTAGCAGCAGGTGAAGCTGGAGAGAGGGAAAGCCTTTGCCCCAAGTCATGTTGAGAGAAGGCATGTTACAGCCTCACCAGGGCTGGCACGGCTCCTGGCATCCTTCACCAAATGCTGAGTGTCAGTGCAAGTGACAGTTCACTTGTCACATGTCTTGTGACACCCAGGAGGGTCCTCAAGGACATAACCAGGAAAGATGTTGCCCGAAGCTCTCATTATTTCTCAACTCAACATCTCCCTGCACTAGTAAGCCAAATTTCCTGCTAGGCTAGCAGATAATTGTAGCACCCAATCCTAGTGAGTACAAGTGTCTATTGTTGTTGAAGTAGGTCAACCTGCCAGGCTGGACACACTGTGCCTGTGCAGGTGAAATCTGTTCCTCTCCCAGCTCCTGCCGCTCCCAGGAAAGGCACAGAGGGCACTCACAAGTGAGCTTCTGACAGCACTGTCCTGCTGCCAAATGACCTTCCTCCACAAGCACAGGCAAGGTCGGGAAAGGGAGCGACGGTGTTTGCCTGAAGCAGAGGTGGTCACTGCTTCTGACCTGGGGCTTCTCAAGGAGAAGAGACCCCTGAGACTGGGGTTTGACACTGCGCTGTGCTGTGGGAAGGATTTGCCCACGCGTCTGCAGGCAGAGACATATTCACCTCCCAGTGATGGGGCAGCAGAGCCCTGCTGTCCCTGGCTGCCTGCTGAGTGCTGCCACTCCCCACAGCTCTGACATGGAGTCTGACTGCATTAGCACTGCAGGGGAATTGGACTGGACAGTCTGCAAAACAAAAAAATATATGGTACACCCCTGCGGTGAGAATGCATTCAAATGCCCACACTCAGATGAGAAAATATTTTGTTTGCTGATGGAAATACCATTTTCTTCTGTACGCTCAGCCTGCCTCACATAATTCAGAGGTTAAGACGTGAATAATCCAGGAGACTGGTATAACCTAATACTACCAGAGCCAGAGATAGAATTTCATGCATGGAAAGGAAAATTGATTCTATCTAAATATATTTCTCCCTATAAACCTGGTTCTTCTCCAGTGGGCCTTGAGAAAAGCAGGAATAATACTAGAGCAAATCTCTCTATTGCAGGTGCTGACTCCAGGTGCTAGGTCAGAAATATTTACCAAGATATTTTACTTTCATGCCTTTAATGCATGAAAGTGCAAAGCAACTTAAATATATATATAGTAAGTAACAGAACACGTTATTTGCAATCACTTCTTTATTACATCATGTTTCATCATTTGCTCTAATTGAGTTTTTCAGTTTTGATCATGTCTGCTTTCTAATTTTCTCCCTCTCATCAGTCAAGAAAAAAGGATGATATGGTAACAAGAATAAAATTAAGATTGTGTGGCTATGTAAATATCTGGAAATTAGCATGGACTAAGTTACAAATAAATACAAATATGCATGATTTACAGGAAGAAGAAAATGTGCTCAGAATGCAAAAAGCAGCAAAATTTCTGATCACAGTATAACCCTGGAGTGTTATATCCCTGGAGTGTGGAGCTCTAACAGGAATAGGCAACAAAGTTCACTCTGTGAAATGAGTTTTAATTGAAGAAATACAGAAGCAGAGGAGAAACTACTGCTGAAATGATAGTGCATCCCCAAAGGAACTTCTGCGGGGGATAAACTAAAAGGAGTTAACTGTTTGGATAGAATCCAAATAAACTTTATGTTTCATATTACTTGTTTCTTTTTGCACCAGGGGAAAAAAAACAGCGCCAGCCAGAGTTTTTACCTTATTAATGGAAATCAATTAGAAACAGTCCAAAAATCAAATAGAAGCCAAGTAAAATGCAGAGCTGACTAGAAGCTCTGAAGGAAATGTTCTTTGTCTTAACTAGGCTATTAGAAAACAAAATATAGAAGCAGTAAGAGCTTCAAAGAAATGCAATGGACCAGGTCCAAATCCCAGCAACACACTGGGCTGGAAAAGATTCACTGGACCGTCTAATTTATTTAACACTTTCAATTCCTTTAAGTGAACCAGTTATAAAAAGTACAGCATATATTAAAAACCACATTGCATTTCTTTGAAATTAATGAATGGCTGCTAAATTTGAGCTCCTATTTTCCATTTAAAAACCACTTAGTATAACCAGAAGCTAAATAGTTTGGGTTACTCAAAGCAGAGGAATGCAAACAAAAGAAATCTTGGGCACTGGAAGATTAAGAATAAGAATGGCTATTGAAATAAGTAAAGTTACTCATACAATTTTATGTTTAATTCTGCTAGATATTTCTTTGTTTCTTGTAAATGCAAGTTTTGTCCTAGTTTTAAGGGTAAGATGTTGAAGTTAAGGTACAGTCCCTCTGCCAGACACAACTATTGCCATTCTATGTCCCACACTCTGTCAGAGCCAAATGCATTAAGCCAGCTACCAGTGTGAATCCTGAGACAGGTGTGTGAAAAGGAAGGAGGAAATGCTTCAGCTTTCCTGTCAAGGTGTCTAAAAGCAATAGAGAAGAAGTCTCCTCTCCCATTCCTCAGTGACTTTTCCTGCCTCCCTCCCTTTGCATCCTCTGCACCTGCAGGTGGCTTCTGGTATCTCAAGGCTGAAAGCTATATCCCCTTTAAAAGGAATTCAAGAGCTAATTCTCAATCAGTGTAAACTGGCTTGGTGCACTGAGCTCACTGTGGTTACACACACAAAACCAACACACTGCAGAGGATACACAGCATTTCAAGTCCTTTAAAAACATTTTGAAAAGGCAGCAAGCTTGTAGACACATGTCTACATATGAAGAGGGTGAAGTCTGAGGATGAGGAAGATGAGTTCATGGGAAAACAGCCTGCAGAGCAGTGGGGTCAGGAAACACACCTTGTGCATACACACAAGGATGTATCCACACATGTCTGTTCTCTGTGTTACTGACAGCACCACGTCTGCTTTGAGCTCTGGCTGGGACATGAGCTCAAGTGACCTTAATTCCCCCCAAGAGGAGAAAACTTCGTGCCATGATCCACAAATCAGCCAGAACCAGCACACTGGGCTTCACCCAGAAATGTGGAAAACTGTGACTGGCTCTCAGGGTCCCACTGATGGCCAGCAGGACAGAGGAAAGGGGAAATTTGCACTGTCTGCAGATGAACAGAAGGCTTCCCTCTCTATTGTTGCCAAGCCAGCACTTTTCATCAACATCCAATCAGTGCCAGAAATTCCTTAAAAGAAAAATAAAGCAGCTCTTTGGAGCTGAGTCCTTTTGTGTATCATCCCAGAACACAAAGGGGCCCCTAGCTCTCAAGAGGGCCTCTTAGGTATTGGCTCAGTATCACAAACTGTAATAACTAAAATAATTTATAGTACTATTTTTGTATGTAGGGATTTTCCCTGTCTTTCTTTCCCTCTGGAACTTGCCAGTTTAAAGGTGAAGACAATGGCTTCTTCAGTACTGCTGGAAAAGCAGAAAAAGAGAAAAGATTGTTGTTGTTGTTGTTGTTGTTGCTGTTGGAGGAGATACCAAAGAAATGAAAAAAGAATGTTTATATTCCCATTTTCCTTTGTGTAGCTGTGAGCATCTCAAAGGCTAGACAGGAGCTTGGAGAATACACAGAGATGTAAAATCCAGGCTCAGCTTTAGTCTCTCTGCTGTGCAGAGACAAAGCACCAGTCAAAATATCTGTCAGTGAGTGTTTGCATGTACAGGTCAAAGCAAGAGAGGTAAGAAGATGCAGAGAAGTAGAAAAAGAGAAAGGGAGAAAATGGATGGCTACTAGGGAGGGACTAAAAAGGGGAAAGAGAGATATATTTAGTCACAATAAATTTTGTTATAACTGGTGCAAATATTTCACTTATAACACTTTTGTTGAAAAATGATATCAAAAGAAATATTTAGAAATAAAGAATCTCAGTATTTACATTATTTTTAATGCAGCCTAGGCCCTCAATTCTATCTTGGAGTTAAGAGTTTTACCCCTTTCATGTATTAGAGTAGAAAGCAGGAAAAAATCTAACAGATTATAAAATGGAGGAGAAAACAAGTGGCGACATAAATGAAGGGGGAAATCTGAAAATTTTGATAATTCTTGTTTCTGACAAAATGTATATATCACCGAGCAAAAAAAGTGTTCCTGTTAAAAACTAACATTACTCTCAATTATTCTGCACAGTGCCAGGCTCATTTTTCAATGACATCTTGTTATTATTATATATTACATTCATTACAGGAGAGCCCAGAGGTTCTCAAGCTTCTGTCATGCTGAGTAAGTACAATATTTAGGAAAGATTATCCTCATCTTAAAGAACTGACAAGTTAACTAGGGACAGGATGCAGCAAGCAGACAGAGAAAGTGGAGAGGAGGAATAAGGAAAGGGACCATGGTGAGAACATGAGCAGCACAGCTGGAGGGACATACTGCATATTTCATTACAAGCCACATGCTCTGGTGTGTCCCCCAGAAGTCACCTTCTCCATGATCAGTGAGTACAGTGGGACTGGAAAGGCAGCTGAGGGTGGTTGGCTCCCCGTTGACACAAGCAGTGTGGTGGAGCCCCACCACATAGCACACAAGTCACTGCCAGGAATCAGGTCAACTCTGAAGCAATCACACACTGGAGAAAGGCAGGAGAATGGATTAAGCAGAAAAGCAGCATTATTTCTCCTACACATGGGTATTTTTCCAAAACATCTAATGAACCGGGAAATGCAGCAGCTTGTAGGCACAGGAGCAGCACATGTAAAGCCCCAAGAAGTTTGGGATTGCCCTCCATTAGCCACAGCCTCCTGCCTCCCTGCTCACTCATGCCTGTCACTTACATTAGAAGCACAGTTGTCATAGAGAGAATGGCTTTCAAGTCTGTCAGCATGGTTATGCCAAGCTCCCAGTTGATCTGTGGTAGGTGGTTCAGTGGCCCCAACACTGAGACTTTTACTCTAATTCCCCTATATAGATTGCATAGTGTGAGGAAGAGGGTCTCAGTTTCCCCCTCTACACCAGGGTTTTTTTCAATCCAAAAGTTCTCAAAGTGAGACCCTCCTTTCATGTCCATTTTTGTTGTATTGATCTTAGAAGGGTCATCTATCAAGTATGAAGCTGCTATTCATTTCTCCCTGAGGATGGAGTCATGCTGTACTTGTTTATAGAAATCCATGCCTGCTTCTCACTCCAAGAGCCATGAAAGGCTGAGGACTCTTCTTTCTTCAGCCTTAGACAGCAGGTCACCTCTACCAGCAAGGCACTACTGTGCCTAGTGCATGTCAGGGAGCATCTTCTCATGCACTGAGACAAAAGAAGTGGGAGGTCTCTTCACCATTTACCAGCGCTGAACCTTTGCTATCCCCCTGTGGGTAAAGGAAAACCACTGCTGCCTAATTTGGAAGCAATACTTTGCTAACTAGGAAGCACTGCAGCTGCATACAGGGACAGCTCTGATATCCTGTGTTCAGAGACCAATCTTTCACAGAAGGGAAATTCTATCTTTTATTGCTCTGGGCTATTTACTGGAAAATATCTGCAAAGGAGCTTTCCACTATCAGTAAAAATTCTAGAAAATGTCTCCACAACCTCCGTTATTTGAATTGAAGTATGCTGATACATGCTTTTGTGACTTTCCCAAGACTTGCAAAAGATAAAATTAAATAAAAAAAGTATAGCAATTTAGCTTATTTTTTTTCTTTTTTCTTTTTTTTTTTTTTAACATGTCTCAGAGGATGTGTTAAAGAAAACGTTTTATGGCATTTGTCTGAGATTTCCCATGGTTAGTAAAACTCCCCCAGTAACAACAGCTTAGAGTATCACTGTCCAGAACCTTTAACATTAGCAGATTTATGTCTTTTCTATTACCTGCAGCAATAAACTGCCTTAAAAAATCCTCTTGTTCCCTAACTACAAATTGAATTTCAATAAATGTATGTAATATAGCCACAGGAAAGCACAAGACAGAGTTGTGTGCAGTCTTAAAATTTTACATGCAGTTCTCATTGCCTCAGAAGTTTGATCAGATATTGTCCAATCTTAATGTATCTGTACTCCCTAGGCTAGAAAAGCAAAATATACCTGAGTCGAAACCTTCTGCTATAGTCAAATTAAAGGCATAAAAAAATGGAATGACAAGTGGAAGCACTACAATGGGCTTGTGACCTTCAAAGTCCCTGGCTGACTAGTAATAGGAGAACCTTGGCCTACACTCAGACATCTTCAGGGCTGTCATAAATTGGAGGAAGGATCTTTGGGATACACTGACATAGCTGGCAGATTTCTAATTCCTTCAGCCTTGCTCATGAGATTAGACAACCTTGTCGCATGACAACCTCTGTCTCCTATATTGGGTGAATTTGCTGCTCCAAAGAGAAGATGATTCAGTGGCTTTCTGCTCCCTTTACCCCTGCAGTCTAGTATAAAGCAACCCAAGGGAACTGGGCTTTTAATGCCCAGTGCCTGAGTGCTATTAAATTAGCTACATCTCCCCATTAAACTCCCAACCTCAGTTGTGGCAATTCCTCACCTTTGAAAGCCTGCTATTATTCTCATCATTATCTGTACCCTGGTAGAGGCTGCATAACCACACAGCTTTAGCCTTTTTTTAAATAGAGGTCAATCTTTAGTGTGTAACAGAGAGCCCTGTCCGAATTGTTTCAAAGTGTCAAAGAAAGCCCACTTGCAGGCACAGTCCTACAGATATCTGTGAGTCTGTGGTGGTTAAGTAAAATAAGTATATGTGTGTGTATCATCAATATTTCAGAGGTGTGGGCTGGGCCCTGTCCCACTTCTTCTTTCTCTCTTCCTCCTATTCTGGCATGTCAGTACAGAGCTCATTCTCAGTAAAGCTTTGGCAAGAGACTCCAAACCTGTGGTCTCTGCTGAGGGGTTATCAGCTGGTCTGTGAAACTGATGTTCCACAAAAATGTTTCAAATTTATGAACTCCCTCTGGTTTCACGGGTGGTCTGGGTTAAAGAAGATTGTAATTGAGCTGCTTGAGAACCAGTGGTTTAGGCAACAAATGCCTACTGGCATCATAACAGGCTGTGGTTAGGAGCTAAGCACAAGTACAGCCATGCACAAAAGTCCTGCAAATGCACACAGCTTTTATTTTGTTAGGATTCCTCATCATCCTGCTACCAAAATGGTGACCATGGTCCTGCCATGCATCATGCAAATAATATACAGACAATGTCAGCAGACAATTCTGTGTATTTCCAGTCACAGGTTTTACAAGGATTTGGCTGTGCCAGAGGTGGCATTGAAGTCCACAGGACAAGCAAACAAGCTACCTCTTATGCTGAATAGAATGGTAAACCATAGTGTCTCTGATCACTTTTCTTCAAAAAGTGAGCATGCAAACAGTCATCTGTGTTTGTGGACAAAGCTCCTTCACCATCTGCAGCAACACATCCATCTTGGCAATAATGAGTTGGCAATGACTGGCAGCAGAAGGTGCTTATGGCATCACTGGACAGCATTTCAACAGCTCCTGGGGAGCAGGATAGAAATGACACCACTGTCACCATTGCTTGAAAGAGAATCTATACTGAAGGTAACATTTGGCATTTCAGGACTAGCTTTTTACTGGTGGACATGAGATAATCAGTGTGGACCTCTAGTACAGAGACAGTCCAGCATGCCCCTTTCAGAAAATGTGTTGCACATCAGACTCCACAAGGTAAATCCTGACTTCTAATAGCTGAAATTACATATAGCTCTTTCAAAATGATTTGTTGACAATAAGCCAGTAGATCCTCCCTGGATTTTCAGAGGGTTTCATTACATCTTTTCTCCTTGATTCATACATACATCTGGTATTTCTTTGGCCAAAGAAAGATAAATTTGGCACAATTTTGACCAACCTACTTGAATTTTGCAAGTAATAAGAGCTCATGCATTAAACCCCAAAGCTCACACATTTGGTCCTTGCTGCCTGAATCTTCATGACACGTGGCCTTAAATTTCTTATAAGTACAAAGCAAAGATATGGAGTAGATGCCACTACTGAAAATAGAGTCATAACTCAAGAGCTTCTACATGGCAGAATGTCTTAATGACACAACTGAGAACATAAGAGACAGACCTCGAAAAGTGAAATAAATGAGCTAGCCTGCCACATTTTCACTTAAAGAAGTCAGTAATGATTAGAAGTAAGTGGAGCTTCACCTTGGAGCAATATAAAATTGAATACAACAAACATGTTTTGAGTAGAAAACATAAAGCTGAGAATTACCCAGGGTGAAGAGAAAATGATAATAAATTATGCATATCTATAGGCAGACAGACTAATACCAAATATCATAGAAAATCACAGTACCATGTGTGAGCACAGCTCAAATGACATGGAGTGGCATGTTGGGACAACCTGTAGACAAAAAGGGGTTCTGACACACCAGGTTTGGTCAGAGGATTTCCTGTTTAGCAGTGAAAGTGGCCAAGGCAGATTATATGGGATGATCACACTAAATAAAACACAACAGCACTGCCACAGTGTAAGCACTGAAAAGGATACAATCCCCAAATGAAGCACTGTGTGGTGGCCACTGTGCTGCTCTGAAACATGAATGACATGAGAAGGCACCTCAAGTAGGTACAAACTGCAGATTACTGCCCTTTCCTGCCTGCAGCTGGCCTTAGTGCCAGCATGGCAAACAGAGGAGCAGGTAACACTATCTGAAAGCTTTCCAGCTAGGGCTAAATTTTAGTGCTATGCAATTTAAAACACAATAATCTAGGGCTGTAAGTGACAGTTTAGTCTGATTTTTAAGAGGAGCAAATTAAGATTCGCAAACCCTTGGTTGTATTCGGGTAGTTTCTGCAGGCAGTTATTTGTTCAGGAAGGCAAATAATATCCCAGCCAAGTCAGGGCAGGCTTTTAGTAAACTGAACTACACTTTGATTATTGCTGATGATGAAAATGCAACTTGGTTCATCTTTAGCCGGGAGATGGAATCTTTAATACATTCTTACAGTCTTTTGCAATTATGTCTCTCTGCACCAGAGCCAGGCAATTAAATCTGCAGTTCAGTCTTTGCTTTACTAAGCTCTGTCACATTTTCGAGAAGTTCTGGGGTAAGGAACCTGCAAAGAGGAATTCCAAACTTCTGCCAGTCAATGCTGCATAGAATTACTCTGCTCTGCATCCTTTAGATTCTATAAATTTAAAAGCATTTATGCCTGCTTTGATTTGATACCTGCAAACAGATGATATGCCTGGACCAAGCAGGTTTCTGAGTTGCAACCACATATTATACAAAATAATGATATTAAAGAAGAGCTGATAGATATGAGTCTTGTCAGCTGCATTGTTTACTTTGTTCTCCTGAAATAATTGTGGATTCACAGTGGAGATTTACGCTTAGCTTCCCTTGTATTATTTGTGGCAGCTTTCACTACCTGCCAACAGAAATTTCATGACTTGTGAGATAAAAAAAGGTGTAGCCTGGGATGGTAATGCACCAGACATCTAGTAGTAGCAATCAACAGCAGTTGTTGTGCAATAGGTAATGACTAATCAGCTTGGCTGTATTGTGAATTCCTTTATATGTTGCCACAGCCCCCACTTTCCGAGATGGACTGTAAACCACCTATTTAGGATCATACTCAAAGAGGTTGTGGTGTGCACCTTTTCTTGTTCTCGTTATTGCTCATGTCATTAGATGAGATTCATTTGATGTCGTTACTTGTGCTCGTTAAAATCTTTGTGACTAGAATATGGTACAGTATCAGAATTTTAATGCTTCATAAATTCTCTGAGAGATGATGGCAATAAATGCTACTGCTTTGACCTTCTCTGGGTTTTATCATTTGATTCACTGATCATCTCCATTTGTTCATCTCCATTTGTGCCCATACAAAGAATGAAGAGCTAGAGAAGAGCTACGGTTACCAACAGACAAAAATATTTACAAAATTTAATTTCCCCTATTTATAAGCAAATCAACAGTTTATAGCTTTACATCATCTGCATTAAGCATTATTATCCTGCCTGTTCCTTGAGACAGGGATTGGTGTGAAGATGTGTGGGATCTTTAGCATTACAGGAACACTACAAAGCAGCCTGGTAACTATACATATCTGTGACAGTACTTGCAGTGAGGAACAGGAGAAAGGGCTTCATGTTTGGTGCTCTTTACAGGAATGACCTTGAAAGAATTTCTAGGATTTTATTTTGGATGATTGTTAAGGTGTAGCAGTGACCAGCTAACCCTATCACTGCCAAGATTTCCCCAAGCTTTCTTTATAGCTGGCCTCCTATAACTATATGTTGTCAGTGGGATACAAAAGGTCCTCAGAACAGGGATATCCAGGTAAAGATGTGTTAGACATACTGCCAAACCACAGCCACTGAATTCAGGAGTTTATTTTAGAGGCCTAGATTGGACTAACCTCCCCACTGGGTAGAAAGACAGGACATTTTAGGACACATTTGGTCTGTTTTAGGTATCAGCCTAAGTTTTCCATATAGGCAGTGAACTGAAGGAGCTCTTTCAGAAGATGATCTATAGTACCTGAGCAAGACAAATACTCGGGATTGCTGGCTGCAAGAAGCTATCTCTCTCTCCTTTGCCTGTTGAGGGAGGGCAACCTTTCCATATAAGCTTCTAAACTGGGGGCTTAAAACTAGACAGCATGATTACCTCCCCTACTCAAAACACTTGACCTGGATGCTCCTGGGAGGTGAAAATGGAGTGTTGTCTGGTGCACACTCCCTGAAACAGCAGCTTATGATTTGAGGGGGTGTTTCTTTCACAGGTTCACTGACTTGAGGGAGTTCACCTGATTTATAGCACAGATTGGGGTGTGGTACTTGGAATGGAATTGCTTGAGTTTGTCTGTAAAAAATAAAGAAAATTCCAGTGTGAAGTGTGACAGAATAATTTAATTTTTTTACCTATTTCCTTTTACAAACATCTGCTTTTCAGCAGGCAGATTATGAAATGAGGCCCCATTTGTTCCTGGACTCTGCTGTACCTTGGTACAGGGGAAGGACTGTACAGGGGGCTCATTACTCCATGAATCTCTAATGAATTCCAGCACCAGATATATAAAGCTGCCGTGAAAGACCAACTTTTTTTTTTCACCTGTCACAAGAATTTACTCATCTAGCATTGGGCAGGGGTTTTTACAGGTCACCAGAACATCAAAAATACATCAGCAGTAAAACATGGCCAAATTTAGCCTCATACCCAAGCCAGAGCTCCTTTGGGAACAGACAAGGCAGGAACCTGCCCAAAGCAGCATCCTGCTGAAGGGAGGTAAAACACTTGTGACGGCTGCTGGCTTTGTGATTGATGCAGAGTGGGAGAGCTGGAATAGCTGCTGCTCTTCTTTCAGGGTCACTGTGGGAAGGTGTGGCTGGTAGCTACTACTCCCAGGTGAAGCAATGGAGTGGTGGTCATCACCTCATCCTCCCAGATTCCTGCCTGCAAGAGAAGAAATTCCAACTTCTCTGCACACTCCCCTGCCCTGCTCCCCTTCTTGCCTTCCTCTTCAGGTGTGCCCCAACCAACCTCCAGCCCCTGAGCTGCGGGGTAAGAATGCTCACTTCTGGGAAGCCTTTGCTAGCTCTGGCCACAGCTTTAGAAAAAACATTCAGCTTCAGAAAAATCATTTAGGGATGGTCTATTAATGGCATTTAGCAGCTCTCATGTTATACTCAGCAGGAAACTTGGTACAGAGGCAGTCAGAGCATCCCAGACACACATCACCACGGTGGGTTAGGCAACCTGGTCTCAAAAGCAGACTTTTGTTTGTCTGTTCTTCTCCTCTGCATCCAGACAGTGCCAAATGTGGAGGTACTTAAATGATGGCATGTGGAAGCAGAGCACACCACAAAATCTCTGCTGCAGTCTCCAAACCCCTGAAATCCCCCCAGAACATGAGAGAGCTCACTTGCAATGGCAACAGGTTGGCAAGGATGCGGGCTGGCTGGCACCAAAAGGGTTGCACTACTGGCTCTGAAATGAAGTTAACTGAAGAGAAGGTATAAGAATGTATGTCATCAAAAACAATTGCTAAAACAGGGTAATTGGAGAAAATCCTTCTTCTCTTTTGGAAAGCAGCAGCATAATTAAGGATTCAGTGGTGTATTCCTTGTATCCACTCCAGACTGATCCATGTGAGACAGAGCCACAGTCGGGTTAGGAAGGACCAGGCAGTAGGATGCTCAGTGAGAGGAATTGACGGCTTTAGCTGGAGAAGATTAATCCCTAGGCATTTCAGGGAGATATGACAGGTCAAAGCACCAGTGCAGAGATTAACAGGACTTCACACTCAAAGATATTTAGAAGCTGCTGTCTAATTTAATATCATTGCAAAGCAGCAAGAAAACAGCTGTGGTTTTGCCTTGCATCACAATATGGTTTTATACTGATTGGGCCAAACCTAGGGTAAGTATCACTGACACAAAATTAAAATCTTGCAGGAACAGAAAAAAATAAGGGAGTCCGCAGTCCTATCAGAGACATAGAATTACCTGTATAAAAGCCAAACATATCAGGTTAGGCTTTTTTTTTTTTTACTGTATTTATGTTTTGTTTGTATTTATTTCTCCAGTTTCTTTTCCTTCTTTTCTTTCCTTGTATCTGTACAAGCAACTACAAGAACAAGTGTTGCCTTGTTTAACTGCAATGTCTCAAAATTACAGTTTTTTACATATTTATCTAAATATATGCTAGTTTAGCAGGAAAAATGTGAGATTATTTTTCTCCCGCTTGTTGGAAAGGAGGTATGAGACGGCACTTCATTAACTTCTCTGTTTTTTTTGTAAGTGCAAATTTACTCATATGTCAATAGCAATACTTAATTTTCTCTATATTAGATTACATATATAGCATTTTCCAGACATAATTCTGGAACTTCTGAGCAGTAGATGAGGAGCTCTGAAGTCAGATGGTGTTTTGACTCACGAGTTGGAGGAAAACAAGGATATGAGTGGTCCCCAGATAAATATTCCTTCTTTAACTTGACACTGGAGGACCCAAGAAAAAACAAAAATATCTCAGCTTTAATTCTGGGCAAAGGTGAGGTGAACTAATAGGACAAAATTTTGATCTTTCTTGCTTGGGAGGGGCTGAGTTGACTTGTCTAGCAGTGAGTGATCATTCAGCATGGAAGAAACAAATTTGAGTACCCTGCAGAAAGATTATTTGAGAACAACTATCTGCAAAAGCCTGAGAAGCAAGGTCAAACTCTCTTTAGACATACCCTGGTATGAATCCAGAGCAGCTCTAGTTGAAGCAAACTGAGTTATGCATTGATGTAAATTAGATCAGACATAACTTGCTGTCAACAAAGTCGATTTTAAGTTGATCAAAGAACAAAATCTTCCCTTGTGTATATTCAGAATTTATATGATGACTGTAGACAGATTTAGATAGAAATACTTCCTCCAAAGAATTCAATAAGTCCGAGTAACTTTTCAGTGTGAGAAGGAATAAGCCAGGTTTTTTATAAAGGGAACACTAAATCAGAAAATATGTGGCCTTTTTAAAAATCATAGAACAACCTTTTTGCAGCCTGTTGAGTTGTGCATCAGTTCCAGTGATTACCTTTTCAGTCACTGCTGATGTACTGAATGCAGCATGACTACTTAGATTGTTTCAAAAGAGCTGGAGTGCTGGACAGGATGAAGGAGAATTTTATGCCAATGCTGGCTAGAATGGGAGCTGTCAAGCCCCGTGCTTTCTTTTTATTTTCTTCATCCTGTTCAACTACATCAACTCTGTTTATTTCAGATTAAAGGCTGCAATATTGTCATTAAACATTGGCATTAACATTCAATGCATTAATCATTCAATGCCTCTGAGGTCCTTTACTTCCATCTATTTCTTTTGAGCTTCAGCAAGCTGCTTTCAGATCCTGGCATTCCAGGCATGTTGTTCAAACCCAGGTGAAAACACAGCACAGGGGCCTCCTGCCTGCCAGGAGTACTGAAATGCTATATGATGTTCATGGTACTGCCCCACACAACTGCGGCCATTGTGCCCCAGTTCTGCTGAGGGGGGCTCATACACACAGGTGGGAAGGTTCCCTGCTTTGGCAACCTTCAAATCCATCAGCTGGATTTGCTAGGCAGGAGTGTGGGTGATTACCAACCCCCAGCTGCCTGTACAACTAACACTGCTGGTGATGGTTGTTCCAAGGTGGCCCAGTTTTCCTGTTGGAAGACACCAGTCTAAAATTGGGGAACACAGTTGCTGCCTAGGGAAGATCTAGATGAAACAGTGCTGTTGTAGGCTGTAAATGTGCCTGGCATCCAAATAACTTTGCCAAAGGCCAGTCCCAGAACATTTCACTCTCTCTGTCCTAACCATCCTGTAAATGGTGCCTCAACACTATGAAATCTCTGTAACCTTGTGCTTTTTATCAGAGTTTCACCTCACCACAGCACACTGATTTCTTGATTAGTTCTTCTGAGGGACACTATGCCAATAAGTCAGGAATACAAGCTTAGTTAAAGAATCTCTTTACTGGACATACACCTGTTCTTGAGACAGCAGTAGATGTGTACAGTTTTCCAGCACATCACAGTCCTTGAGCATGCTCTCTATGTTTGGTCTGGTCTGTTATCATCTGTTTGTGAGTCAGAAGTCTAAGGGTACCTCAAGTTATCCTATCTCTTCCTTTGGCAGCTTTCTTTTCTGTAATATGGTCTACAGAAGCCCTAGATCAGATATGCAAATTTATTTTATATTAGACAAGTTTCTAGAATCAAGTCAAGGAACAGAAGTAAGAATATAAAGCAGAAACCTTCCTTTTCATCCAAGCACCCAAGCTACAAGGTGATTCTTGCATCCCTTTTCTCTTAACCTGGCTTAGTGATTCACAAATATTTATTGCCACAGTTACTTTGTCCCAAGGAGATATTTAGAGAACACTGGCACTAAGCTAAGTTAGAAAACTAGTGAAATAATTCAAACTGGTGCTAGGACTGAAATTGTGGATTTGGACATGCTCAAACAAAAATTGAATCTAGGTCTACCTTCTACCATCTAGCTCCTACCTAAGCCACCCAAAAGTTTGCATAAAAATATGCAAAACCAATTCCCTTTAAAAATGTGAGACCTACATTTGAAACTTTGGAAGATGAGGCCTGCATTTGGGACATTACAGATGTCCAGGGCTATTTTCAGGATATCATCTTCAAATGCTTATTTTGGTGGCTTCTGAAAGCAATGAGCAGCTTGGAGTGCTTGTTGTTAGGCCATGATGGCCCTTTCAGTTGATTTGAAAAGAAGTTATAATGCCTAAATTAAGTGTGTGTAACAAATGACCTACTTATCAGGCTGCGTAGAAGCTACCTAGTGAATATGTTGTGTCATAACCCAGGGTCATGCTGCTTCTTGCACCTTTTGGACCCTGATTTCCTTTGCACAGAAAGCAGGTTTGGGGAGACATCATACTGCCAGTTCTTGCTGCAAAATTGTATCTGGATGTGATTTGGATAAATAAAACCAGGGAGTTAGGAAATTCTTCCACTGTTCTAGAAATGAAGCCTTCAACTATCATGTCTATTTATATTCATAGCTTACACAGCAAGGGAGGCTGCCCTGGGAAGCTCATCTGAATTAATTACAGACACAGGTAAGCAGTTAGGCCACTGCAGCTCCTAGGTTTGCTATAGCCCGCAGGTCCTAGGCTGAGGGGCAGTATAAAACCTGTGCAGAAAACATAGATTTCTACAGGAGATATTGTATTTGCATTTTTCTATTCATTATCCTTTGCCATCTTTGCTGCCTGAAATGCTGAGATACCAAAATCACACATATATGATTTATTTGGGTTATCAGTGAGTGCATTGAGAAGGAGACTGAGTGCCCATCATGGCATGTCTAGTGGATTTGGTAGTAACTGGGATGTTTTCACAGAAGCTGAAAGCGCTCAGTGGCTGCTGTGGGCTGTGCCTACAAGGCATGATTATGTGTGTGCTCTGGCATGTGGGTGTGATGGTAATTGTTCACAGCTGCATGCATGAAGAAAACCGGTCCTGGGCAGGCTTCACTTCTTGCTCATTCCTTTCTGCCAGATGTTTTTTCACTTCTGTCAAATTTTCCTGCTCTGGAGAACAAGAAAGGGGACTCAGGGTGCTTCTCAGCTGCTCTCAGGAGCAGGAGGTGAAAGCTCCATGCCTTAGAGAGGGTCACTGAGCTCTACTGAACAGCCCCCCAACAGCAGGAGATTGGATAGGACTTGAGTGAGGGCCATGACTCCTGTCCTGGGCCAGCAGAAAACAGAAAAACACAGCTATGGCTATTCTGGAACTCAGGAAGACTATGCCCCTGTGGCTTAAGTGACACCTACTGTCTTCAAGTGACCTGTGGGGTGTGCACCATCCTTCATCTGGAAAACATGAAGGCTAGAGCTGAGCTTTTTCCCAGCTGCCTAGGCTTCTGCCTCTCTGAGAAGATCATGTATCATACTGCCAGCTTACACTAACCCCCATCAGCATTAACACCTGATCTGGAAACCTTTTCTTTTATGACTGACCTGGCAGGCACACCTGCAATGCACCATATGGCCCCCACCCCATAATAATTACCAATACTCTCTACCCATTTTTGAAGAAATGAGCAATTCCATACCCCATTATAAAAATGACCAACAGTCTGTTCCTTACAGCCTGCCCAGCCTGTCCCACATCCCTACCCAACTTCATGTGCCTCATCCCACCTGCTCCTCTGTGGGCTGCCCTCCCAGGTGAGGAGAAGGGACCCCGCACTAAGGCTGTCAGGAGATGTATTTGAAAATGTGTGCAATGTAGTAGTAATTTTGAATGCAGAAAAATCAGACAATGGCAGCATATCCTCATCTGACACTGCAAGAATTCAAAAGCTTTCAGAAATATTGATTAAAAGGGTGTCATGGGGTAGCTTTACCTTTAAGGTGGTTTTGAGAGCTAAGGAAGTTGAAACTGCTGGTGGCTGATGGGAGTCTTTTCTCCTGACCAATTATCAGTCATTTCTAAAATTGACAGCAGTTTTGACCATTAAAAAGTTAAGTCAACCTGTGAACACCTCTTTAAGATGTACAGTCAGAGCTCTCTTGTTCTCTTTTGTTTCCAGCTTCTGAGAAGGTAACAAGGCTCTGTCGTGGCCTTCCCCCCACCCCCCCCCCTTCCCCCTAGGCCGGACAAGGCCGCAGAGGTGGGGGGGGTGGGGAGGAAAAGAAAACACAGCTGGCCAGCCTAGTTTAGTTTTCAGTTTCTGCTGCTGGATTGAAACCTGACACTATGAACTCTTGCAGCTTTTCTAAAGCTTTTAATTCTCTTACTACCTGGATAAAATGTACAGATTACTTCTTTTCCCAGAAAGACAGAGAAAGAGAGACAATCAACATGAAGAAGACATCATAAAACCATCAAAAACAGTGAGGAAAAGAGTTAAGTTTTAAATAAGAAAGAGAGAATAGGGAGATGCTTACAACTGAAATATCTTTCTGTTAAAGCTATGGAGATGGACAATAGTAGCTTAAAAAGACTCCTTTAATTCATAACAGAGTATTGGGAGGAATAGAGTATTCAAAGTGTGGATTTTGAGCAAAAAGAGAGAGTACTTGTGATACAGTGAGTTGCTGGAACTGAGTAGAGCGAAGATTTTGAAGCCTTGGGGGCAATGAGGAAACTGTTTTCCAGGAAAGCTCACAGAGACAGATGAAGAAGACTTTTGCCTTTGAATGACTTATCCTTAAAATAACATCCCTAGACTCATGGCCCATAACACACCTCAGAGTGATGTGAAATGGGAAGAGAAGATCTGATGACAGATTTCCAGGCAGCTGACATCAGAACAATAGAAAACTATAACAGAAATAGTTTTCTTGTGAGAAACTCCATAGGTTAACAGAAAAAGACTTCTGTTTCTCTACCAAGACTGATAAAAACACTGTAGCAAGAATTTGAGACTGTTTTTGACCACCAAAGTTCTAAAGTTTTTTGTCTCTATATTGTCATGTGTACAAAGAAATAGTCAAGTAGTGAGAGATAAAAAGGTTTTCTGGAAGTTTATTCTGGTGTTCTTATTCTTGTAATTTGTTAATAAACTGTCTTTATTCCTTTTAAGTTTTAAGCCTGTTTTGCTCTTGTTCTAATCCATATCTCACAGCAAGAAATAAGTAATTTTTTTAGTTACTGGTTTAAAACCACGACAAAGGGACATCTGGAAGCCACTTAGTTCAAAGCCCTGTTTACAGCTGAACTGCTGCTTACACTACATCAAGTCAGCTGTGACTACTGATCTGCTTCTCCATTTTCTATAGTCTGCATTAAGCTCAAGTTAAATCTCCTTCTCTCCTCTATTCCTCCAGATCTTTTTTATGCACCCATCACCATTGCCACTCAGCATTCTCCACTCATCTGCTGCTTCTGTGCTCCTTCCACAGTTTCCTTTCATGTTGTCCAGCCATTATCAGAGTTTTTCCCCATTACAGTCAGGATGGCATTTGAACTGATGCACATCTTTGTTCCTTGAAAAACAAAGCATGGTATTTCCTGCCCCCCTTTAGGCCAAAGGACATTGTAAGCATCTGCCTTCAGTGTGTTTTCTGAAGCTCTGGTGAAAGTTTTTTTGAACAAATATACATGACTTAATAGAAAGGTTTCTCCTCTTGTTCTTCTTTCTCTAATGAACAAGCTTAAACAAAGAAAAAACAGTCAGTTGTAACTTGCCCAGAACCTTAGAGGCCATGTACAAAAGATTTCTTCCCCATATCTCTTAAATAGTTTATACAGAACATAAAGACATGAATAACATAATAACCACTGCTCAGACTGATACCGCTTCAGGGAAATCACTGGGAATACAAGCAGCAGAAGACATGCCTATATGATCTCTGGAACTAAATTTAGATGGAGCTGTATCTCTGACTAATTGTTCAACCCATTTCCTCCTCTCATAGTGGAACAAGGATTCTTTCTGGAGCAGATGGACATTGTTCAGTGTTTTATGTTTAGCTTTCCTCCTAGGAGCCCCATCTTTTACAATTGCTTGCCTTCTGCCTATTCTTTCTCAATACATGTCCAGACAGGTCTGTCAGAAGTGGGTCCCTTTAGAGCAGAGAGTTTTGGTGCATTACACTGTAATCCATGACACCCAGTCATTTATTCAGTTTATACTGGAAGGATCCCAAGAATGACCAGTCCCTCTCTACTATCTCAAACCAGCCTGGCTTCTTAACATGGTTTTAAAAGGCACATGAAAGATTCTCTATTAGAAGAAATAGGATGCAAAATAGAGGAAGAGTTCAGAATGTTTGATTGTTCGTGCAACATTCTAACCATACAGCCTGACAGTCCTTTTGGGATGTTTTTTCTCATGAAGTATTGTAGTGTCCAGCATGCCTCACCAAAATGTTTGGACCCACCATCAGCGTATTGATAGGAAATAACAATAGGAAGTAAAAATAAACTCCTGGTTGATAAGCAGTACGCCTTCAAACATGAAAATCACTCCACTTAAATAACTGGACAAAGTTTGCAATTTGGGTTGAAACAGTGTTGCTGATAAGGTAGCTTTAACTCCATTAGTAATTCACAGAAACACAGAATGACTAGGTTGGAAGGGATCTCCAATATCATTGAGTTCAACCCATGCCCTAACACCACAACTAAACCACGGCACTGAGTGCCACTTCCAATCTTTTTAAAAAACATCCAGGGATGGTGACTCCACCACCTCCCCAGAGAGACAATTCCAGTACTTTATTATTCTTTCAGTAAAAAGCTTTTTCCTAATATCCAACCTATATTTCCCTTGGCACAGCTTGAGACTGTGTCCTCTTGTTCTGTCAGTTGTTGCCTGGAGAAAGAGACCGACCCCCACCTAACTACAGCCACCTTTCAGGGAGTTGTAGAGAGTGATAAGGTCACCTCTGAGTCTCCTTTTCTCCAGGCTAAACAACCCCAGCTCCCTCAGTCATTCCTCACAGGGTTTGTCTTCCAAGCCCCTCACAGCCTCATTGCCTCCTCTGGATGTGCTCAAGAATCTTAACGTCCTTCCCAAACCGAGGGCCCAGAACTGGACACAGCACTCCAGGTGTGGCCTCACCAGTGCTGAGTGCAGGGGCAGAATGACCTCCCTGCTCCTGCTGGCCACACTATTCCTGATCCAGGCCGGGGGCCATTGAACTTCTTGGCCACCTGGGCACACTGCTGGCTCATGTCCAGCTGGTTGTCACCAGCACTCCCAGGTCCCTTTCTGCCTTGGCCCTGTCCAGCCACACCGTCCCTGGCCTATAACATTGCAGGGAGGCTTTGTGGCCAAAATGCAGGACTCAGCACTTGGACTTTAATTAAACTTCATCCCATTGGACCCTGCCTATCCATCCAACCATTCCAGGTCCTTCTGCAGAGCCCTCCTACCCTCCAGCAGATCAACACTCACTCCCAGCTTGGTGTCATATGCTAATTTGATGATGGTGGACTCATTCCCCTCATCCAGATTATCAATAAAGATATTATGGAGCACAGGACCAAACAGATCCCTGCAGGACACCACTGGTGACTGGCCACTAGCTGGATGCAGCACCGTTCACCACCACTCTCTGGGCCTGGCCATCCAGCCAGTTCTTAAATGCAGCAAAAAATGCACCTGTCCAAGCCATGGGCTGCCAGATTTTCCAGGAGTGTTCTGTGGGAGACAGTGTCAAAGGCCTTGCTGAAGTCTAAATAGGCAACATCCACAGCCTTCCCCTCATCCTCCAGGCAGGTCACCTGGTCATGAAAGGAGATCAGGAGATAATGGAGGTAGGTTGATTATATAGCTGAACTGGGCTGAGTTGACGTGATGACTACTTGACTCTGAAAGGAGTCCAGTTCATTCATCTCTCCTCTCCCTTCTTCCTTCTTGCCCTCACCATGACTGCTTAACCTGCTCCTTTCCTTATATTGGCCCTAGTACTCTTCTGACTGCATGCTGAGTGAGCTCTGCATGCTGATACATAAAAACTAATTTGAGGGAGAGAACCACCAAATATCATCTGAAGATTTTTTTGACCACTTTCAAGTTGAAAGAACTTAGTACAGGCTCAGAAGACAGTTACAGCCACCCTAACAGAAAAAGCAGCATAGCAAAGCTGGAAGGACACATACAGGGAGAGATGTGAGGGAAAAGGAAAAAGTGGAGCTTCTCCATAGCTCCATTGGGAAGAAGACATTACTGACTGGAAATCCCTGTGAAGACCCAATAGATCTATTTGAAGAGATTCTGGATCCCACCAGGCTCTTGATAGTCGCAGTATCAAAGCACCTCACTGCTCTGCCAAGGAAGGCAGAACTGAAGATCCAAACAACTGGAAGATTGTTTTAACCTTTTATTTTCATCTGCAAATTTAATGTAGAAACATTTTATACCAACCTTCCTCAAGATCTGCTAACATTTTTGAGTACCTCTTCTGGTGATTATTCTCCCTGTTGCCACAACAGACAGCACTAGGCTGCTGCCCCCAGACTCAGGACATAAGCTATGGGCTGGTGCCATATGCCACAGTGACATTAGCAATCCAAGCAAACTCTGAACTAGGACAGCTACTAGTCTGCTAGAACCCAGTAGGAAAAACTACTGCTTCCAGTACTCTTGTGATTTTATTTAATTATACACAGCATTTTAGATGTCTTATTCTGAATAATGAATATTTCTATCTCATTTTGATAAATAAGTGCTTATTCTGATAAATAAGAATGACAAGAAACATTTTTTTCTCTTGGGTCTGGAGGCATTTTCATTGCGTTTGTTTCTGCATTCCGACTAGAAATCTAGTATTATCTGTTGGCAAAGATTTCTGAGAAAAAACTATGTACAACATTCTCATCTAAAAAACTTACATGCCATGGGAAAAAAAAAAAAAAGAAAGAAAGAAAAATACGAAGGGAGGGTGGGAGATGATTATTTAGACAGAATGTCCAGAAATTCTTCAGTGCCTCCCATGCCTGTTGAAGTAATACAAGGACTTGAAACATCATTAAATTATACTCTGTAAAAGCGTGCAAATTATTTCTTCTTATCTTCTTATCTGATCCCAAAGTATTGCACCTGCATAAATACTTTTAGGTCAAAGGAAGTGGCAGAAGCAGCAACATTTTTCATTTTCTTTTGATTTGAAGTATTATTTTGTCTGCTGCACAATAGCCTGAATTTATATACAAACAACTATATACCACTTGCCACATACAACTGTGCTTATGTTAACAGGCAATCCATTCTCTGTTCTCTTACTAGAGTTTCTTGAACTCAACATATACATGACTTTGGCTCCAAGGGTAACAGCCATGAAAGCTGCAGAGAGACGCAAGCAGAAAAGCCACCTCATGGGACAGAGAGGGCTGATCTTCTGTAATTGAGTTTGGATTTTCTTTCACAGTGTGTACTAGTAAATGGCTTTAGAAGCCAGAATATTCACTGAGGTGACTGTCTATGTAAGAAAACACTGAAAGAAAATGTATTCTCCAAACACATGATACTTGCAGAGGTGTTTTTCTAAGTCAGGGTACAAAAACAGTACTGAAGGATCTGGGTGAGCCACTGTGGCGAATGCCCCTTCAGCAAATTTATTTTAAAGGATCCCAGGACTAACAAGTAGGAAGATTTGCATCAGCTACCTTTAACTTTAAAGAGCAAAAACTAAGCCAGACAGAGAAAACTCTTTATATAGGAATCTCCTGAAGTAGAAAATGCATGTACATGTTTCACAGTTTACTTAAATTATAGCTGTGTGTATATAGATGAGGTTCAAATGTAGTTTGGATACCCATGAAAGAAGATTTGAATAAACAGACATGGCTGTGACTGATAACATTTTCAGAAATTATTTGTATAGAATGTCCCAGGAGAGAGCTGTGATTATCAGATAACGGAGAAAAGCATCATTTCTATGAGAAAAACATAGCATTGAATTATTTTTTGAGTGAAGGAAATCTAGAAGGGTTTTCTAAACAAACAGTGAGAAAAAAGTTCACTGTTCCCCAGTTCCCTCCATAGTGAAAGGTCCTGAATGTCTCTCAAAACTGGGGTTTTGACCCTGGCACCTAGAAGAGATAAGGTAGGATGGATGTCCTTGAGGTACCTTCCTGTCTCCATTAACTAAAGAGAAATTTCCAAAACCAGCTCAGACTAAGTGTCTTAGGAAACCAATGCCAGTCAAAATCTATGTAATTTTTAATAATTAATAGCAATTAAATTCTTGTGTTTTACTTTCACTAAGAAATATGCTTCACCTGGTCTACAAATATTTCTTATTTCTATGAATCTCAAGAGAGATCCTAAAGCTTTGTTTAGTGTTTGCCCTGTCCTTGTTTTGCAGAATTCCTTCTAAAATATATTCGGCAATATACTTGGGAATTATTTGAAATTTGTCTAACACTGGAAAGAAAAAACAAAACCCAAAACATAAAAAACAAAAAAACAACCAAGCAAAACACAAACAAAAAACAATGAAGGGGACATGGATTTTGTTATGGGTAGCATTCAGGTTTCCAGAGCTAGCTAAAATAATTCTGTCAAAACCCAAAATTAGACTAATATCTTTAATTTCCTGAAGGGATAGGCTTTCCCACACACAGTATATTTTTCTTTGGAAAAGTGAGACCCGAAGAATGAAAGCTTGGAATGAGGAGTTGGCCAAGTACCCAGTGCTTCAGGGTAAGTAGTGTGCCTCAGTTATGCTGCAGAACAGATGCCCCATGTCCTTATAGTATTCCATTTCCAGGCTACACAGGTACATTTTACATTTCCTGAAATGTGCCTGTGGCCAAACAATTCTTCACAAGTTTCTTGAGCCATTTTCCTCCCCAAAATGAGACACTATAAGAAATATGACCCAGTGCAAAGAATGAAAAAATAGAGTGCATATGGCCACTGAACCACAGCTCACATAAATCAGCACCGTAACATTTAACAACAGTTTTTTCTCTTGGTCGAAATATTTGAGACACTCTTTTCTTTGAAAATTCAAGATTTTTCATGTGACAGAGAAAGCTATGTTCCCACTACTGGCAACTTTCATCCTATTCCCCATATTGCAGTTTTATTCCAACTTACTTGATCATTTGTAGGTGTCAGCTTTGGTATTTTACTAATGCTACAGATTATTTTTCAGGGACCTAGCTCCTGGAACCACAGGAATTCCTCAGCATTTTAGTTCTTCTGTATGAAAAATGAAGTTTCTGAATCACCTTATTAGAAAAAAGTATGATCTGAGTGTATCCAAACAGCCTGAAAGATAGAAGAGGAATTTCATAAAACTGGAAAGTGATGTAAGAATGATGGCTTGCTGTTTATTTCTGCAGTTTCTTCTCATGGACATGTCCTGGGGTGACTTTATGATACTGGTATCCCCAATCGTCTGGTTTATGTTATATATTAAGTTCTGCACCTTTAAGACTGGCTTTGAGAGCAAGAGAGGGGGAAGAAGAAGCGCGCAGTTTGTGTTAAAGAAAAACATCACTCCCACACATCCCGCTCCTGGACTGTGGTGTCTGCAGCACGGACAGACAGCGGGACAGAGCTTCTCTCTGGCTTTTAGTTAGTTCTAGCTAGCTGAGGCAGAGGAGTTCCCTGGACCTTTGTTTGTTTTTTTCCCAATTTTCTTGGATCTGTGCAAGCCTGCTCTGGACTGAACACCCAGCCAAACCCCGGGAGCTCACGCCTGTGGCCCACCGGGGCCTGGGCCTCGGCACTTTCCAGCGCCGGAGGGACTGATAAGAACCTGAGCGAGCCGAGCTACACCACATGAAAAGAACTTTTCTTCCTAGACTTGCCATCCCATCGAACAGCAAGAGGTTTTATTATTTAATATTACTCAATTTCTGTTAAATAAACAGCTTTTTCCACTTCTCTCTAAGGAATTTTTTCTTTTCCCGGACCAGTTAGTGGGGAGGGGCATTTCCCTGGGGAAATCCCCATTTGGAGTTTTCCTTCCTAATTTGCCCTAAACTAAGACAGGACATAATTTCAGTATCAGCCAAATGTAGCTTAGAATTAATTTTATCAGTGGAAAACAAGAAGTTACCTACACGAGTAATGACCCATTGCAGGATCTATTGGACAAGAGAAGTCAAATCCTGTGGTGGGTACTTCACTAATGAATATTACATTGCCTTTTTGAAAGAGACAGTTCTCAGATTGTTGGCTAATTAATGACATCTGTAAAATGTGTTTTTTTAATTAGTAACTAAATTTAGACTATGGTTCCTCAGAGCATGTCTGCTGCATAATAATAATCCCTTTAAATGATGGCTTTGTCCCATGCCTACTTGTGCTGTGATTATCAAGTAAGAATAAAACTCTTCTGGCAGGTGTTTTTGTTTCATGACAAAGAGTTGATAGCTTTGTGAATTGAAGTACTTTTTTATGATCCCATAATTCATTCAAGCCTACACTGCAGGATGACTTTGTGGTTGTGCACACACAGAAAAATGGAGATAAATTCTTGCGATGCCCTTGCTCCACCAATTCTGCAATTAAACCACATGCTGTTGAGAAACAGGAGCACACTGAAATTAATAGACCCACCTGCAAGGCTCTCCGTGTGGTGCTGCGCAGTCAGCACCTCAGACAGTATCAGGGATCTGAAGGAATGAACACACATTAAATACGACATTTCAAAGTAATACAATCCATTATAGAAGACAGTGCTTGCTTTGGAGAGAACTTGACAGACAATGAAGTGATCAAAGGTGCTTTGATATGTCTAATTTTGGCTTACACAGCTGAGTTCCTCTATGGCCGATGGAGGTGATGAGAACAGTGCTCTCTTTTGTGTCTTCCTGAGGGAGGGATCAACAAATAGAATAGGTTATGCAGGTGACACAGTGATAGAGCACTTTTTTTCTCTATTCCTAGCTAAAATTAAATGAAGGAACAAATAGTTGTAGACTGGGAAGTAAATTTAACTGAATGTCCTTTACTTTGGTTCTGAGCACTGAAATTTTCTAAGATTTATAAGAGTATTAGTATTACCTTGCAAATTTTGACCCTTCAGCAGACTAATTGCCAGTATGTCTTTCACTAGACTATGCAGTTTTGCTATTTGCTCCCAGGAAAATATGTGCCATTCTGCAGCACATATTCACATATTTCACATAATTCACAGCACAGGTGTGCTTAACTGGGAAGGGACTTTTACATCAGTAAGAAGTAATTTATGTATGTGTTATATTTGTAGTGTTTCTGTGAAGCATCATAACGGAATTATATTTTCTCTGCCAAGAATTAAGGCTAGTAATAAATTAAGTCTATTATATGGATGCTTCTTACAAAGTGTGCAATAGAATTATGAGTTAAATTGGACTAAGACACAGATGTTTAAAAGTACCAGTAGAAATTTAAAATCTCAATGAAAAAACAAGCCATTTTGTACTACACAGAGACTTAGTGCCTAATGTCCTACCAGTGTTTAATAACTTAAATGTCTCCAGCAACTTCCATAACTCAGCACTAGACATTTGCAAATTAAGCAGCAGATACCCACCATGGGAATGATCAGTTAAAGGTGATGGGGTATGGAAATGGCATCAGCCCAGATTCCCTAGGAGTGCTTTTGAAAATCTTTGAAATAATTTGAGATATTCCAAATGCTTACCCGATATTTTTTTTAGGGTGTTCTTCACAATGATAGAGGAGATAACTGACGAGGCTATTAACAAATTGCTGTTCAGATGAACAATGCATGTGCAAACTAGCTGAACCCATAAATCTACCAACAGCACCCTGAGGTCATCTCAGGGGCAGGGACAGTGGGAGAGATAAAACATAGAAGCCACATAGAGGGACTCTTGGCTACAGCCCACACAGTTCATATCCCAGGCTCTGTGAGCATCCCCTCTGCCAAAACAGTTCCCTGAGGAAATTAGGGTTGTGAGAGAGTCCTGGAAAGGCAGAAAGCCAGAAATAAAAATTTCACAGCCATTTCTTTGCTCTACTCCTGTGTTCTAGCTCCTTGCCTGAGCTAACTTAAGACAGGACTGCTTTTAACAGACAAATAACTTATTTACTGGGACCTGGGTAGTGGAGATATAGACATGTGACTGTTAAGTGGAACTGTTAGTCCTGTGAAAGTATGTTCCCTCAGCCAGCTATTTTCAACAATATTTTTCCTTTTTTCATGAAGAGCCAAAAAGAAAAATTATTTGGTGCATGTGGATTTTGTCCCTTCCTAGACTCTGTATCTTTTATCCGTGGAAAGACTGAGGATGGAAGAGGATTAGATACTGCCTTTCAGGTACTTTTTGATCTTTTTCCTTGAGACATGACTGAATCAAGGAGTCCATTTCCAGTTGAATACCTTCTGGAAGAGGTTTCAGAATCAGAAGCAGCCTTCTGAATGACTGCACCAACATCTAACACAATGCTATTCCCCACCTTCGGAGCTTCAATGTGCTCTCACTGTTTAACTCATGTACTTTCTCTCTTAAACCCCTCTCATGCCTGCAAGTTTGCTAGCACACTTTTGGTGAAAGGTTGCTTTGATTTAGCTCATATAGTGCTCTGCCCTTGTTCCACATCTCCAGAAAATCCTTACCTTCTCTTTTGTCATTATCTCCTCTCTCAGGATCATCAGTGTTGCTGATGATTACTCCCTGGGGTTATTGCTAGTTGTCAGCCCTTCAGATCCTAGAAAACACTGCTGTTCACAGTCTGCACCTCAGACCCCTCCACCCTTGAGCAATAAGGAGCTTTTGAGGCTGTAGCTCCTTAGTCAGGACAGCAACATGCATAGAAATTACTGAGATATGATTTCGGGGGTCTTTGGTCAGAGAAGGCCAGGGACTGTGGACTGCTGAGGCGCAGTTCAGTTTTTAATGGTGTAACTCATTTGGCTTCAGCATTTAAAGTGAACAGCCATGCATTAAAAAGCAGCCAGCCATCTATTACCTTGGGAAATATCTATTTTATATTCAGAATGAAAGATTAGTTGTAAAAATCTATGAAGATATGGCTGAACACACTCAGGCCTCACACACACCTTTTGTTAGACAAAACCTTTCCTGTCTCCACGTATTTGAAAGGGATTTAATTTAGACTTCTTTCCTGCTACAGTTCAAAAGGGAGGGAAAAAAATTAGTGTCCTCTGCCTACTTAAGACCCATTTCTGACAGGAGAGTGTTGTATCAATTATTACTCTTCAGTCAGTTGAGGACCCTATGATGTACAGGGTCCCAACTGCAGCATTCCAGGAGGGCATTGCTTCTCAGTGGAAAGGTCAAAAACCAGCCTGAAAGCCAGGAAAGATGTGGTGGGCTGTCCTTGTCAGGACATCACGTACCCACCTAGCCACTCTACCACTTCAACTGTTCAATGGGACAGGGAGAGGAAAAACCAAACAGATGTCTGTGCATTGCTATTTCTCTCACATTTGCTGACTCCTCTCATCCATCATTTTTACCCTTTATTAAATATGTTCTCTCATGCAAGATGCTACCAGCATCAGTGATGAGCTCAGCCTTGACAAGTGGTCTACTTGGATCATAGCTATGTGCTGCAGGGTACCGATTTTGCTGCAGGCCTCGATCATTTGTGAATCAGTCTTCATGTCATTGCCTTCAGGTGACATCTACTGACTTTCTGTTAACATGATTTGCTCCACTCTGTGGGCTAGTAAAGCAATAGCCTTGGCTATTGGGGTATCTTCCGGAATTACCAATGGAGGATGCCAAGTCTGAGCTAAAACTGTTAATTTTTCATTATAATTTGCTGAAACTATGGTTGTATAAATTGTAAGTCCCAGGATGCTGCTCCTGTCTTTGCCTATAATCAAAAAATCTTGCCTCTTCCATGATGTTCCAGTAACAAATCAGGAGAACAAATCAGCAGACACCCCAGTCACTCAGGCTGCAATAAAACTAGAAGGGCAGCCTAAGCTAATAGCGATCATCTGTGTCCAGAGGAGGAAATACAAGACCAAATCCTTTTCTCCAATGGATGATGATGGGGAGTCAAGACCCTCACAGCCAGCACAGGAATTGGAATCAGAAATAATCACTGTGTCTTTGTCCTTAGAAAGTCTCCACAATCTGAGAAAAGACCTCATTTGATGACCCAACAAGTCTGTGTTGAGCTGGTTGATCTGACTCTCTAACACTGCGGGTGATGGTATAATTTTGGAAGGTACTGAGACAAGGCACTTGAGATCCCTGTCACATGATGTGGGATCACGAGGAGGATTGAGCCACTCAACCTCTGGACATGGCTCTTAACGAGTGTGAAGGAGAGAGATCTCTGAGCAGAAGATCTACAGCCACAGCAAAGCTCTTGGAAGACCATGGAGCAAGAATCCAATGCTTGAGACAACTTGTGGTGATAAAAGTGGTTTGACTTTTTCAAATGGCCAAACCACTAAGAGTCCAGACATGGTAACATAAATGACACCAATGTGGCTCAATCTTGCATGACTCAGGACACAAGCGTACAACCATGCCCTAGCAACACTGCAGTGGATTGAGGGGGGCAGTATGATACTAAAGGGGTTAATTTAATTTCTACTGTAACTGTGAACTTCTAGTAGAAAGACTCTGTGACTGAACTTTTAACAGGGAAGACACTGTGTCTGCAGACCTTTAGCAGAAAAGTAAGGTATGCAGAAATTGCTACCCAAACAAGGATGTTAGAAGATAAAGAGGAGACATCTGGCTCAGGAATACAGCTACAGCTAAAACAGGGACTGAATTTTTAGGAACTTAGGAAACATGAGGAGGGTTTTATGGTAATGGCAAAATTATAATATGCATGTTGTAACTGTATATTAACAATAAACTTGTAGAAATTGGAAGGCATGTTAGGAGGAGTTATCCTTCCTGCCCTTCCGGGGGCCTGATAAATGGTACCCTCCTTAACACAAAAAAATTGGTGTTAAGGAGTCTTATTCCACCTTTCAGAGATTTGGTGATAAGTGGGCGCTATGACAGGGAGAACACAGGCAGATGAAGACACTATCCATGCCCCAAGACAAGCCCAAATATCAGCTGTGGAAATGGACTTGACCAAGCATATGCAGAGATTGGAAGACAGGATTGAAGAGACCCTTCCAAAACTCAGCAAGGAGCTTAAGGAGGGCCTTCTCCAAATTTCATCAGTATAGACCAAAGCCCCTGTTATCAGAAGCAAGTGTTCCCTATCTAGGGAGAGGTGGTACACCCACGAGCTGACCTGTGGTCCTTCCCGTGTGAGCATGGGCAAGACATGAGAAGATGGGATGGAAAACCCATTTCTGTCCTGTCATGGGTATATAAGCTAGAAGAGGAAGCCACTAACAGAGGTGTTCCACCAGAGTGAATGTAGCTCCAGTTTCCCATGACTGAACTGCTAGGTATAAGAGAAGGGAGGATGACATGTCTGATTCCCTTGAAGGAACCTCCAGAATGTATGCCCATAGAAGGAAAGATAGCCAGAGCTAGAGAGGCACTGCGTCTAGCCAGGAAAAGGCACAAGGGAATCAGGTCTTTTGAACTGTGTGGATCTGATGGTGCAGTGTACCCTAATGCCATTGAGACATGTGGGAGCAGAACCTGTTTCTATTACTGGGGTGACAGGGGGATCACTGCAGTTTAGTCTGTTGGAAGCTGAGGATAGCATGACCTGGAAGAAGTAGAGGAATTTCTGCAGCAGTGGCAAGAGTTGGGGGTACAACTACCAGTTACCAAAGTCAATCACCTGTGAGTATTGTTAATGCTGATGGGAAGGTATCTACCATCTTCCCTTATGTAATTTTGTTACCTTTATATTTGTGGGGATGTGATTGTCTGACTCAATGGGGAGTCACCTTGACAATGGAAAAGCAGGATTTTTCCTAGAGGCCATGGTAGAGAGCGCTCAGCACAGACCTGCCATCCCATTACAGTGGCTGACCACACAGCCTATATGGATTGACCAGTGGCCCCTGACTCATGAAAAATTGACCACTCTCAAAGATTCAGGTAATGAGCAGCTGACACAAAATCATACTGAACCATCATAGGGTTCTTAGAACCTCCAGTATTTGTGATCCAAAGGAAGTCTAGTAAGTGGAGATTCTTACATGATCTCTGCCACCTTAATGAGGTGATGGAAAGCATGGGAGCATTGCAGCAAGGTATGCTTTCTCCCACCGTGATTCCACTACTTGGGATGTTTGTATTGTCGATCTGAAGTTCTGTTTTTCTACTATACCCTTGCACCCAGACAATGCTCCCAAGTTTGGCTTTATGTTGGGGTGACAGTGGTGGTTCAGTTCTTGTCCCCAGGACCAAGATTGATGAGAAAGAACCTGTTTTCATGTTCAGGCTTAGGATGTTTATTCTTCCTTATCTATATTACATATTTACAGACTACAAGGACTGATGCACACTAGGCTAACAAAGTGCAAAATGGAGGGACGAGGAATCTCTTCAAGGTCTTTTAAGTGTCAACCCATTCAATAATCAAATGCCAAGTAACTTATTTTCATTAATAACCCAATAACCTGACACCTGTGTTCTGCAATGTGGATTCTTTCATCTAGTCACCTAATATTACCCAAAAACCCTAGAAGAAGAAGAAGAAGGAGAAGAAGAAGGAGAAAGGGACACTGCCCTAAATCCTCCATGTTGTCTTTTATTCACTAATAGAGCTTAAACCCTAAACTTTAACTTTATCACCCAGTGACTTAATATAATTCTATCTAACACATACTGACATTCCCAGTTTCTCTACTTAGTTCTAGAAGCTTTCTCCATGGTTTTCAGTTAAACTCAGTGCTCTTTTGAGAGTCAGAGCCTGTCAGCACAGATAAGGGATTATTCTCTGTGCCTCTGACTC
Source organism: Pseudopodoces humilis (assembly GCF_049639895.1). Classification (NCBI taxonomy): domain Eukaryota; kingdom Metazoa; phylum Chordata; class Aves; order Passeriformes; family Paridae; genus Pseudopodoces; species Pseudopodoces humilis. Next base: position 63,946,194 of record NC_142201.1, read on the forward strand.
CACCATCTCCCCCTCCTGTTTGAACCAAGAGCACTTTTTTAGCAGCCTTCTCTACCATTCTCCAGACACTTTGAAGTAGACAGGCCGCAAACCCCCAAAAAACTATGATGATAACCAACACAAATATACCAGTTCTTATAAGTTCCCTCCACACTGGTGCAAGGTTCAACCAACCAAGCAAATCATTCAACTATCGTTGGGGAAGGTGAAACAGGGAAACCTTATGAATGTAATTGTTTGGCACTAGATTCTGAAAATATGAAGGCTAGAATCAAAGTAGAAATGAAAGCCTGCTTTGAGTTATAGGATACTGAGTACTGGTTAACCAAAGAACAATAGCCTAGCCAGTTGAAGGAGAATCCCTGCTGACAAAACAATGTCCTTCTGCTGATAGAAAAGTCCAAAGGTAAAGAAGCAAGGAAAGAACTTGTAAAGCTCTGTAGAGTATAAAATGCAACACTGTATGTTAATATAGGGAAACTCAGGCTGTATATAAATTCTTTAGTGGGTGTATCCCATGGTGATTGGTTACTAAGAATTAGAATATTCACTATAGGAAAGCATATATTGGATTGTAACAAGAGCCTCGCTCCCTTACTCCCTCCCTCCCCCTTCCAACCTCACCTCCCCTGCTCTACCTGTTCTCTCTCCCCGCCCCCGGACCACGTGGACGCCGAGGATGGTGGCAGACACGGGTCTCCCCTCCTTTTACCCTTATAATAAATTGCTTATACTTGAACAGCTTGACCCAGGAGAAGTCTCTCACCGCGAGCGAGCGTTTTTTCACTCCAATAAACTATGATCCCTTTTCAGCTCCAAGTCTGTCTATACCCGCCTTCAATTGTTGTATGCTTTTGTGAATGGACTCTGAGTGATCAGACAGATTCATACAACATATTCCTTCAAATTCTTCACATGTCCATACACTAGCAAAAGAAAATCAGTTGCTGCTCTGTTTTACAGAGTTGCATACCTCACACTTTGAACATCAGTTAACAAATTGCACAGTATGTGAGAGGTGGAACGGGATCGCTTGTTTAGCCAGCAGCCTAGTCGATCCAATTGCTTCAACGCTGCTGCTGAAGCTGCCTGAGGCTGAAGGTGAGATGTCACAAATCTATGCTTAAAATTCCATGAATTAAAGTCATCATTGCAATCGGGTGTGTATTGATTGACAAACCTCTTCCTTCTGTGTCTCTTTACATTTATCATTTTTACGTTAGGTGTCAGCAAAGAGAGTTTACCAACACTGCATGGACCACCTGTAATGTTTGATGGAATGGCGGGCTAAATTCTGTCTCCACAAATGAGAAAAGTGCCTTGTGGCAATTGTGGCAGTTGTGGAACACGGTTGGGTGGTGTGACTATGACTGGAGTAATATTACACCAAGATGTGGCATTTTTGTATAAAATGTGATTTGGAGTGACATCTGTAACTTTGTTTTTGTTTTGTTTTGGTACAGGAGAACCAAATATTATACAAAAATCCATTCTCACTGAGCCAAGGATTTCCAATTCATGGGGTTCATAAAGTGCCTTAGGGAGGGATTTGGTCCACATGTCCCACCCTTCAGTGGGATTTTGAATAGGCTGTGAGAGCTTTGGAGGGATGTTTTTTGGAATTGGCCAATCATCTACTGGCAAACCGACCAAGCAGGTAGAGAATAGTTTCTTTGGACTTGAGTGAGTCAAGCAAATGGTGTCCAGGCCTGATACATTGGCCAGAGTCACCCAAACATTTTCTTTTGGTTGACTCACAGGCAGGATCGCATTACTTAAAGCAATCAACAAAGTGATAATGCACAAGGGTGATACCTGATTTAGTTTCATGTTCAATGGCCTTAACTCTCTTGCAAAATTATGAATCTTGACACAATCCACACCACGCATTTACAAACGAGGCTTTGCAATATTAAAATTTTCCCACACTTTTTACATAAAATTCAAAGTTCACAGCTTCTGCATGTGGGATAGAAGATGTTTGTTGTCAACTGTGATCTCAATGCAGTTCATGTCTGCATGCTCACTTCTCCATTCCTGGGGTCGTCTGCTTGTTTCTGCGGTTGTTAAGGCTTCATGTTCTTCACTGGAAGCCACTTCGGCCCTGAACCTGTGAAGACACAAGCATACCCTTTGCCCAAGGTTATAATTGAACCTTCAATCTGTCCTGTTTCTGGATTTTTGACCAGAACCAAAAGATTTTCCTTTAATTTTGCCTGAGTACTGTTGGGAAAATGTCTGATGATTGGCAGAATTGGTACTGCAAAAGAACTGTTCAGAAAATTTAAAACATATAAGGTTCTGTTTAAACACACTTGAGATGTAGCCTCTGCCTCCCCCCTTTTTTTTTATCCAAAAGAGATTTCAAGGTGTGGTGTGTCCTCTCAATGATGGCTTGACCTGTAGGAGAGTGAGGAATACCAAAGGTGTGACGAACACCCCAACTCAATAAGAATGTGGCAAGTCTTTATGCTGTGTAGGTGGGACCATTATCTGGTTTTATTTCTTGAGGCACACCTAGTGATGCAAATGTCTGCAAAAAATGCTGACATGCATGTTTTGTGGTTTCTCCTGTGCGCAGAGAGGCAAAGACTGCACCTGAGAAAGTGTCCACTGATACATGGACATTTCTGAATCTCCTAAAAGATAGGTATTTCATGATGTCTGTTTGCCCCAGTTGCAGACTCTGCAATCCTCTTGGATTGACTGCTCCTGTGGATACAGGGAGCATCACAAGTTGACAATCAGGGAAAGCAGTTACGATTGCTTTAGCTTGATCTTTAGAAATGTGCAACATCTGCATAAGAGCTTGTGCATTTTGATGAAAAAATGCATGACTCAATTTTGCCTGTTCAAAAATGTTTGGCAATGTTTGAAATGGTCATTATTAATTTGTCTGCTTCTGCATTTCCTTCCACCAAGAATCCTGGAAATAAAGAATGTGCTTTCATGTGAGAGATAAAGTATTTGCTTTTTCTGTGTTCTATAGCTTTTTGCATGCATGCAAGATAACGATATAGATCATCACTATCGACATTCTTTAAGAGTGACCCTTCTATTCTTTTGACTGTATTGCCTATGTAAGATGAATCTGTTATCAGATTAAAAAGGTTCTTGGAACAATTGAAATGCTCTGACCACTGCTGCCAATTACACAATTTGAGGAGAACTCCTCGGTATCTGAATGTCTGAATACCATATTTTTGTTGTTAGGTTCTGCCATGTGATCACATGCCATGGCGGCGGAGGTGGCAGGGGTACCGTGACAACCTGGAAGAAGCAGTCCGCGGTTGGACTGCCCAGGGGCACAGGCACATCCTCTGCCTGGTGAGTGATCTCAGCTCAGCAGCAGCGTGCAGGTCACACGGAGAGAGACACTAGATTGCTGTGTGGTGTTCCGCTAGGAACTGGCCTCTATTAAAGCAGGGCCTTTGGTGAAGGGAGCCAGTGACAGCCCCTCTCTCGAACAGGGGAAAAACTGGGGTATTTATAGGGAAAGAGAGGGGTGGGGGCAAATTGGGATACATGTATTGGGGTGGAATGGCAGGGGAGAGCACCAATGGAGTGCAACAGTTTAACATAACTAACTCAAAGATTTCTGGGAGTGAGACTTTTCTCTCTCTTAGAAAATGTGTCTTGCCCCCAAGGGAGAGCCAGGATCTCTGAATCAGCTGGTTTCCCGGCCTCCACAATCACAGATTTATGTGTTTTTCCTGAACCATGAGTGAGTAATGTTATTGCATCTAACAGCACTTCACTCAGTTTGGGCTTCTCCCTGAAATTTAATTTTGACTGTAACAGCTTGTGTCTTGGAAAGTGAATTGAACAGACACCTGAATAATCCAGCAATGCAATTTGCAATTCTTCTGATTTTTGCATTGCCCAGTCAAAATGTTCTTTTTTCAAAGGTAGGTAAATTATTATGAAATCTTTTCCTGACACTGTTAATAATCTCGTTCTGGTCCTGATTATGATCTGAACTATCATTTCTAATGTTATTTTTGGAGACCTGTAGGGTAAAAAAATCCATTCTATTATTAACAAAGAATCCTTTGAAGTGTCCCATTGAAATATGAGACCATACAGTTGCGTGTTTTCTCCTAACACTGCAAGGAACAACCGTCGTGACATTGCACAATGATGTGCTTGTCTTTGTTGAAGGGCTTCAATGACCATCTCAAGGGCTTATTGAGGCTCAGGCATAAGGATTTTGGGAGATTTAATGCTCTTTCTCCTTTCAATAGATCGAAAAGCGGTGCAAGTTCATCATTAGCGATTCCCAGAATTGGCCTGATCCAATTGATCTCTCCCAAGAGTCTCTGTAGATCTTGTAGATTGTGGACCTGAGTTCTGATTTGTATCTTCAGCAGTCTGATTGTTTTGTTATAAATGGATAGCAAATTTGATTAATAAAAAGAATTTATTCCATAATCAAAATACAATCGTAAAAGCTACAAGCAAAAATCAGATTGACGCTGAACCAAGCAAATAGCGTCAGGTGAAACAGGCATGGGCTCTCTAGCACTGCTCCACTGTGTTACATGAAATATGTGACTATCACACAGTCCTTTTTACATGTTCCCAGGCTTTTGGGGGGTCCCTTGCCTTCTTCCATTGGTCTTGCCTTCTTTGCATGTTGGTATGTGTCTCTTTCCTTATCGTGGTGCTCAACAAATCCCTCAGAATACACTTTTTACAGATGAATATTCATGCTGGTTTTGGTGCATATGGCTGTAGTCTTGTCAGACGAAGATTTCCTGGAAATACACTCTTTGCAGACGAACATTCATGCTAGCTTTGGTGAATGTCACTATAATCTCATCAGATGAAGATTTCCTGGAAATACACTAGGATTCTTGTCAGATGAGATTACTTATAACTTTAGCATGAATTTATTCATGCCATGTGTCACAGTCTCCCCCTTTCTTCATCAATTCATTAATTTGTGCTTTTGGGACAGATTTTGATAAAGCTCACATATTCTTCAATTTCATAATCAGTACTTACAAGACTTAACTACTTTTTCTATACTGCTATTCAGTGTATAAAATTAACAACTCTTCATAAAACAGTTATTCTAATCTTTTATTTCTTTTAGTCGGATTCTCAATTATACTTTCTCTATATCAATGCACATGCTATCTTGATTTATATTTTAACTACGTATCAGCTTAATGCTACTGGTAAAATAACTTCCTCATACTTTCTCATGTTGTCTGTTAGAACTCATCCTTATGACTGTCCCAGGACTGTACCTTACACATTTCATAAATATTTTTTATGTTCTTTAATCGTGCCCAAGCTTCAAATCTGGCCAGAGCTTCAGCGGCTCTGCTCTTTCTATCTTCTTTTAATTCCATTATCTTAGATATTTTAGATGTTCTCTCGAATTGACTAGTGTTCATTGTAGCTAACTCAGGATCAATGGGCATTGCCGCTATTTGCATGCTTTGGACAACAGAATAGATTAGTCAGATAAAACATGGTATGAGACAAGGCAGGAACAGTAACCGCATTATTGAACACAATATTAAAAATCCTATTTCCTTCACCTCCTCCAAACAATTCATCCCACCATGAAGCTTGAAGGATAGAATTCCATTTTTTAACTGGTACATGTGCTACTTTCTTAATTTCTGCCACAAGGTTCTTTATAGTTTCCTCACAGTCATGTATTTCTACACAGCATTCAGACTCATTGAACTTTCCACAGACTCCTCCTTCTTCTGCTAACAAGTAGTCCAAAGCAATTTGGTTTTGATACAGAAATGCTCACATTTGTGAGTGCTGTTTAGTTTATAGTCTTATATCCCCAGCTCCTGTCTTGAGCTCAAGTTGCTGGACAATAGTATGCTATTATCCTTTCTGCAGGCACTTCATCCTCTCCCCATTTCTGATTCTCTCCTGCTTTTGGAAAGTCATGATTCAGCTCTTTTCTCTGTCTAGGGTCTCATATAGCCCCTAACAGCTTACTCTCAGACCTTGGTAGCACGAAGAAGGAGGGTCGAATCATTCCCAAAGTACAGAATCCTTTCCATCTGCTGGGTAATTCACTGTATGCCTTTTCCCCACATATCCAGTATATTCCATCAGGTGCTTTCCATTGGTCATTTACAGCTTCTGGTTTCTCCCAGTAATCCTTTAAGCCTTTTAAGGATCGGTAAGGATTAGCTCCAAGGCTTTTGTGCCAGTATAACTCAATTTGATAATTCCATTCACAATTTGCTTTTTTTGTTTGACTCCAATATCTGGGGGGGGTTTCTGGCTGCCAGACTTTGGTATTATTATTTTAATTTACTGCTGAAGTGGATATACAAGGAATATATCCCACTACCTCAGTATATCTTATTACTTCTCTGCTGATACAAACTGTTCCAATTATTTGGTGATCCAAAACCCACCCTTCGGGTCGTTTTAATGTTTTGGAAATTTGGGTGTGATTTTATTTTAGAAGTTGCTCTGGAGCTAAACTCTCACCTTTCCATGGCCATTTCTCAACTGATTTAAGCCCTCCACAAATCCAACAGTTAGATAATCCTAATTCTGTAGCAATTTCTTGTATTAGATCTACAAAAAGGTTCTTGTTTGAGGTAGGTAAGTCCCAATTGCTATACTGATGTTCTAACTGTTCATATTGTTCATTTAATGATTTTTACTTTTCTTGCTCCATTATTTTCTTTTTTGCCTCCAGCTCTTGTTTCTTCAATTCCTGGGCTATTTGTTTCAACTTACTCTCCAGATCTACCCCTTCTCCATCCCTTGCAGAACAGAAAGTTCTACCATATTGTAAACAAATTCAATCATCATAACTTGTCGTGAAGATCGATTATCTGAAAAATACTGAAAAAACAATTTTACCATATTCTAGATTTTCTCCAACCCAATATGTTTTCCCACCCATAGTGCACATTTTTAATTGGCTGTGATTGTAACACGTTGAGCTAACTTGGGAATGTGCCATAAACGTGGATTCCCTTCTTCCTCTGATCTATACCGAGTGGTTACATTTGTTACAGGTGGGAACAATAGGCTCTAACCCAGCAGCTCGTTTGTGTAATGCATGGGTTAGTATTTCCTCACTCTTTGGCATAGACTGCACCTCTAACCACTGATCCTAAGGTGTTGCTCTTGGGTCATAACAGACTATTCTTTCTATCTGGCACATCTTATATCAAGTGTGATCATGCTCACATTCTCTTATTCTGTTGCCAGTTTTGCAGTCATAGTGGGTGCAATATGCCAGGGTTTTTGTAACCCCTTGTCCTGTAAGGGTCTTCTTAAAACACTGCCCAGAGTCTTGGGTTGAGCTTTGCTTCTCAACACTGGGGTAACCCCTGGAGAGCAGACTGATAGTATTGCCCATTATCAGACTCAGAACCACCAGGGTTCCCCACACATGTACCCCTCTGCCTCTGCCTACGCCCACAGGATGGCTGCCTGTGGCAAGGGAGTCCATCTTCTCGGCAGCAGGGATATCCTTCAGGGGATTCATAAGTGGAACGAGCTGCATATCTCCTCTTAAAGGCATCCCACTTTGATATTTTGACTGCATCGGCATTACAGGGTGCTTTGTTCACCGACACTCAGTTATAAGGACTTGTGCCTCCGATCTCAATTTACCTCTCACTCCCTCTTGAAACAATCGATACCACTCTGAGGAGTCTAATTCCAGTATGCCCAAGTCAGTAGCGACCACTGAATGAATGAATGAATTCAGGCAATGTATCACAGTTTGCTCTGTGATTCTCCATCCCAAGTATTTCCATGGCAAAATTTGTTGGATTTTTGATGTAGAAATTTCCAATCCTGCATTTTGAACTTCCATAATCATGCTTTCACAAGCCTCTTGCATCTCCTTTTGTGTTGATGCTGCAATGAGCAGATCATCCATGCAATGAATGATCATCGCCTGCAGATGTTTCTTTGGAGCAGGAGACAAGGCTAATGCCACGTACCATTGGCAAATTGTTGGTGAGTTTTTCAGTCCTTGAGGAAGGACCACCCAATTGTATCTTCACAAAGGTTCTTGTTTGTTCATGCTTGGGACAGAAATGCAAATAGTGGAGCATCTTTTGGATGAAGTGGAATGTTGAAGAAACAGTCTTTCAGATCAATGATCTCAAGTGGTCAGTCGAGATCATCAAGAGAGAAGGCAGACCTAGCTGAAGTGGTCCCATCTCCTCAATGACTTTGTTGATTTTTCTGAGGTCATGAAGCAGTCTCCATGAATTGGAGGTTTTCTTGTGAATGACAAACACTGGAGAATTCCAGGGACTATTCGTTAACTTGATATGACCTTTCTGCAATTGTTCCTTCACCAATTTATTGAAAGCACTCCATCTCCTCTTTGTTAGGGGCCACTGATCCACCCAGACAGCCTTGTCTGTCTTCCAAGTCAGTCTCAGGGTGGTGAATGCTGCAGTGACTCTATCAAAAATCCACTTCCCATTGTGACAGAATGTTTCTTTCCCAAACCATGATGGATTTGTGCACAATGAAGGGGCGAATGATTACAGTTCTTCTGGCCCTGAAACAACTATTGCATGTTTTCCCTGCATGCATAATGTACTTCTTCCAATTCCTGAGAGGGAGTTCAGAGGTATTATCAGTCTCCATTCTCTGGGCCAAAAGACATGAGAAATGACCGTGACATTTGCACCGGTGTCCAACATGCCCATAATTTGGATTGTTTTGTTACCACATGTCAAGTCACAAGTGATCTAGGGTTGATCACGGCCTATTTGCTATATCCAGAAGACACAAACATTCATGTCTTCATTGCTGGATGAAGACTGTTGACTCATCACTGGCAAGACTTGCTGCACTGCATTAGATGGCAAAGCAATGCCCTTGGCTATTGGAGTATTCTGTGGAACAATTGATGGAGGGTGCAAGGGCTGGGCCAAAACTGTTAACTCCTCATTCTGGTTTGCTGAGATGACTGATGGATAAACAATGAGCCCTGAAGTACTGCTTCCATCCTTGCCTATAATTAAAAATTCTTGCCTCTTCCATGATGTTCCAGTGACCCCCGTGGGAATCACTGTGTGACTCTCATTCATGAAGTATGTTAATTTGGAAGCTGCCAATTCACATTGTGCCCATGGGGGTAACAGTTCTGGGTTGCTTGGGAAGTTGCAGGTGGTTCTGCAGATGGAGTTTGATTGGGGTTCCCCACAGATTGTTTTCCTTGAGGGGTCCCAGACTGCTGAGTCATGGCCATCCCTTGTGTCGTGGCACATTGGCATCCTGCGTTCTTCTTCCCGTTTCCCAAAAGGGGTAGAGGTCTTCCATCCACATCAATTTTAGAGTAACATTGATTTGCATAATGTCTTCCTCTTCTGCATCTTGGGCAAAGATCTGGTGCTTTCACGTTTCCAGAAGACTCTGGGTAATTCTTTTTTATATGTCCATATTTCTCACATTTGAAATATGGCTTCTTGTATAATTCTGTTGCCATGACTTCTGAGGAATTGCCTTGTTGAGGAGTTACATTGAGCACTGCAAGAGTTCTTGCGAGTCTCTCATCTTGTGCTTCAAGGAGTTTTCTGAATCTGTCTACCAAGACATCTGCTTGAGTTGCTGCGATGTACTGAAGTGCACCTACCTTGCTGCAGGCCTTTATCATTTGAGGCAAGGTTGGCTGTGTGTCGCAGTGTCCCTTTCGGAGTTATCACTCCACCCACCCTGGCTAGCTCGACACTGTAGACCTGTGGGGGGACACCCCTCCGAATCCTGGGAATCAGAGGAGCGGCTTGGCAGAAGAGACTGCAGTGACTATGGAGGAGGCAGGAGTCAGGCTGTCTTGAAAGGCAAAGTCCAAAGTTTGAGTTGTCATAGGGACCTCTGACCTCAGGGGTGATGCTCCAGGAGAGCCCCCAAAGCAGGGACGACAGAAACTTAAATTTGGGGGAGGAACCAGGGCAGGGGACAGATCGCAATCCAATGGGAAACAAGGGGGGAGTGTGAAGGGATCAGAAGGACATTGGAAAGAACCAGTGAGGAAGGTTCAGGGAAGGACTTCCTCTGTCTCTTGCCCTATCACCTGACTTCCCTCCCTGAACTTTCTAGAAGCTGGGAGGATTAGCCGAGTGGCAGACAGGGCCCAGAGGGGAGGAACAGGGAACATTCAAGAACAAGAGGCAGGTACAAGGGTGGATTGACAACTGGGATGAGAGGGTAGAACTTGGGTTAAACTAATAACAAAAACAAGGGGGAGAGAGGAACAAACCATTAACATAACATGATGGGGAGTAAAATTAATAACACAATACAACAGCTGTGGATCAGGCAAGGCACTGATTATGCACTTGTGCTCTGCTTGGCATTTGCAAAAGCAAGACTTTGAATCAGGAGTGGTTTTGTTGCTTCATCACTGCGTTCTTTCCACTGATTGTGTGAGACATTGGATGAACCAGGTAAAGGGCTCAGAGGTGCCTTGTTTTATTTTTGTATAAATACCATCTGGAGTCCCAGCTGGCTGGATTTGCAGAATGGGTCTCTGTGCTGCTTCTTTGATGTCTGCAATCACATCTCAAGGCCAGTCTGCAGCCTGATCTTCAGGTCTGTCATGAGGATCGTCTCCTGCTAGGTGGGCCAATACGAGGGCTTCATCTGGGCCTCCAGCATAAGTGTTTCTCAATTGCATGAGGGCCCTTCGCCATTTCACATCCCATAATATGTATTGCAAGTCTGTCAGGATTATGGAGGCAATATATCTACATTAATAAGGTACTAAAGCATAGCTGTTGAATGTGTCTCTCAATAGTTGTTTAAAGTACAGAGAGCCTAATCCATTGTGCCTAATAGTTTGCAGTAAGTCCTTGATGACATCATAAGTCAAATGCTCCCAAATAGAATTTGCGTTTTGCCTGCCATATCTCAATAGCAGTGTCATGCTTTCTCTTTCTGCCATGTCAAAATTTCCTTCCTTTAGTACTTTTTTCCTGATATCTGCCCAGTTTGTCAAATTGGATCCATATCTGACAGCATCTCTTGAAGGATGTGGTACCAGAACTCTGCTTGCATCTCGCAAGGATGTTCCTCCTTCTTGCCTGAAGGCTGTGTCCGTCCCGTTGATCTCTCCCCCTCCTCTATAATGAAGGGAAATCATAACTTGCAGTCCTGAATTAAAAGCTACGGAGGATGGTATGGAGGATGCAGTAGAAGGCTGCACCGCAGATAGCTCTCCAGTAGGAGGCTGGATGTCTCATTGACCGTAAGATGGTGCTGTCTGGTGCGTATAGGGACTATTTACAGAGGTCACATTGCCATCAGGTCTCACAAAAGACGTCTGAAGGAACCCTGTATTTTGTGGAAGAAAGTCTCTTGCAAGAAAGTCTCTTAGTTGTAGAAAGAGATCTCAAAGGAATTATTTTGGAAATGTGACCGACGGGATTGGATGAGAGAAGTTGATTGGTTGTCCCATGAACGAGGAATCAAAACAGGTACTTGGGGTGGTTGTGCCAAACCCTGGGGTGCTGCTTGCCATCTGCCAGAGGTTTGGTGTAGCTTGTGGGAACAGGGGTGTTTTTACAGGGAAGCCTTGAGCAGCTGAAATTGTAGTAATGTCCTCAGTGTTTGTATTTTTGAATTACAAGATTGTATCACTTGTGAGTTTTCTCCATTTTGTTCTCTGTTTTTTGTCTCTTGGTTGCTTGGTTGGAGCAGTGTCAGGGATGCTGAAGCCTGTGTTGACATGTCCCTTGGTCCTGGATCCATGCCTGCTGCGAGGAGGGCCGTGGGATTTTGAAGGGGCTGCACCGCTGTTTGGCTTGCCAGGCTGTGGTTAAAAATGCTTCAAATCTCTGCTGTTGTTAGCATAGCTATTTGTTGTAGAAAAGCTGCTGCTTCTGCAAGCTGCTGTTGCTGGGCTGCTGTGGGGGCTGTGGCGCCCCTGCAATGGGGGACGCCTGGCGGTCCCAGCTCGGCGGGCTCTGCGCAGCGTTGGCTTGGCTGTGGCGCGGCCGCTCCTGCTGTCTGCAGCTCTGGGACTGCTGCTGGCGCTGCTGCTGGCTGGCACCGGGGGCCGGCGGTGGGTCCCAGCTCTGGGAGCTGCTCACCACCAGGGGGTACATGGCACGGGCCGGTCTGAGGTGTGGCTGATGCAGCTGCTGTTGGCCCCGCTGTGGCAGCTCTCTGCCCTTGCAGCTGCCATGCCTGCAGCGCTACTGCCTCTGCTCCCAAGACTGCCTGCAGTGCTGGGGCTTGCGTACGGAAGAAAGGAACCACGCCTGCTTGTGACAATTTCCGGGGGTGGTAAGGGGCTAGGCAATCCTGCTGTTGTCAGTGGGCAGTGCTGAGGCGGTGCAGGGGTTGGAGGGTGCATTGAGCACGTCTCTGCTGAGGGCAGAGCAGGAGGAGGCGGGACGGGTGGGGCGAAGGATTCCGAGGTCAGCGTCACTTCTGAAGTAGCTCTGACTGGCATCTGGGGCTCAAAGGGGACCCAGGGCAGGCGGGACATGGGGGCTGCCACGCATGTCACAGGAATCTGGTCTGGGGACGCGGGGAGGATCACGCACAGTTCTTGGGGCGGGCAGGGCCACCCGTTTCCACATGCGCTCCGCCTCCCAAGGGCTGGAGATGGGCATGGCCAGGGCCGTGCAGGCCGCTTCAGCCCCCTGTGCCATCCGTGACTCGTGCAGAGCTGAAAAGCGTTAAACATGTGTGTACAGTTTCTGAGACCTCAGGACCACCTTTTGGTGGTTTATTC